>NC_082699.1:59996338-60309900 GCF_949987515.2 Delphinus delphis
GCCTTCCAAGAGACCCTAGTGGAGGCTGCGTTGATTTCTATGACATAGCGTCCAATGTCTCAGAGCATCCGTTCTGCCACAGCCAAAGGCCTGCCCAGGTTCAAGGGGAGGGAATACAGACCTCACTTCTCGATGAAAGGAGTGCACTTTTCACATTGTACAAGGGGCACGTGGAATGGGAGATCTCGTTGTGACCATCTTGGAAGCTACATTCCACCAGAATATGCTCTCTGACCACATTTCGCCTCTGTCTCACATACAAAATATATTTATCCCTTCTCCTAAGACCACCTAGTCTCATGCCATTATGGCATCTGCTCAACTCCAGGAGCTCATCAACTAAAAAAGGTGTAGCTGTGAGTGAAGCTCCTTGCTGCCTCTATGGACACCATTCCTCTATCTGATGATGTGTAAACTAAAGAGACAAGTTATCTTCCCCCGAAAGACATCGTTTAGTAAACATTCACTCTATATTAGGCCCTGCACCCAGCATTAGGTGAGTTATTGCATTTAATCCTCAGCAGGCCTGGGAAGTAATAGTATCCCTAATTCCAGATGATGAAAATGAAGCCCAGAGAGGCCAGGTAACTAGGATTTCACAGCTGCTAAGTGGGGAGCTTTAGCTCCCCAATTAAGCTAATTTAACAACCATTATACGAGATAAATTATGAACACCTGACCATATACTTAAACATAATTTATATTCAGTAACAATTCTCAAAGTGTCCACAGACTTATGGGTATCCCTGAGACACTTTCAAGGAGTCCAAGAGGTCAAAACCATTTTCATAATAAAGTTAAGACTTTAGTTGCCCCTTTCACTTGACATTGGCACTGATGGTGCAAAAGCAATGGGATCTAAAAGGCATCAGGCTTCCTTGAAGAAATAGCTGAGTCAGGGACTGGGCCAAGGTAGGTACAAGATGAGCTGAGAACTTATGCCAGAAAGTAAGAAAGTTTTTGTTTTCCCTGGTGGCACAGTGGTTAAGAATCCGCCTGCCAATGCAGGGGACACAGGTTTGAGCCCTGCTCCAGGAAGATCCCACATGCCGCAGAGCAACTAAGCCTGTGCGCCACAACTACAGAGCCTGCGCTTTAGAGCCTGTACACCTAGAGCCTGTGCTCCATAACAAGAGAAGCCACCGCAATGAGGAGCCTGCGCACCGTGACGAAGAGTAGCCCCCGCTCACCGCAACCAGAGAAAGCCCGTGCGCAGCAATGAAGACCCAACACAGCCAAAAATAAATAAATAAAATAAGCTTTTAAAAATTAAAAAAAAAAAAGAAAGTAACAAAGTGCTCAAGAAAAGAGAAAGTGATTGGGACATGTCACAAAGACACAGAAAGGAGCTCAGAGGGCTCCCACTGGCAAGAGCTGGGACAATTTTAGCACCCAAATAATTAAGTGCAGGAATGTATTGTAAACAACTGGAAAAAATAAGAATGCATGAGTTTATATCAATAAAATGTAGATACATAGAGGAGATCTATAGAATAGGCATATACATATATATTTTGTAACCACCATAATAAAGGTTAGATCAAGCAAGAATCACCAATAGATGCAAAATCTCATCAGTGGATAAGAAATAGGATATTTGCATGGTCTTAAGGTGTCTCCCCACAGATCACTAATTGAGGTAAAGGAGAAAAATAAAGCACAGTAATTATACAGTGGAAACCACACCCTAACTGGTGATCACAATTAACATTACCAGCAAAACACATATGGCTACAGTGAGCCCCAAGACATGGCTCCTGAGAAGGACACCTATGCAGGATTCAGGCCTAGAATGCATAACCGTGATCTAATCACAATGAAACATTAGACAAACACAAGATAAAGATCATTCTTTTTTTTTTTTCTTTTTAAAGGAGGCGTAGAGGAGTGTGGCCTTTACTCTCAAAAAATGTCTGTGTCTTCAGATGTAGAAAACAAACTTATGGTTACCGCGGGGGAAAGGGGAAGAGGGATAAATTGGGAGATTGGAATTGACATATACACACTACTATACATAAAATAGGTAACTAATAAGAACCTGCTGTATAGCACAGGGAACTCTACTCAACACTCCGTAAGGACCTATATAGGAAAAGAATCTAAAACACCATGGTATATGTATATATATATAACTGATTCACTTTGCACAACATTGTAAATCAACTATACTTCCAATAAAATTTTTTTTTTAAATGTCAGTGTCTTAAAAGAAAAAAAAATTTGTGGAAGTATATTCCAAATTAAATGAGGCTAAAGAGATAAGAGAATTAAATGCAATACCTGACTCCACACTGGATCTTGTGGAGTCAGGTATTGCATTTCATATTTGACTCCTCATTTAATAAACGACCTCATCAGGTCAACTGACAAAACCAGAATATGGGCAATAAAAACACGGTATCAATGGAACTTGATAAAGCTGATAAAAGTAATGTGGTTATTCAAGAGAATATCCTTCTTCTTAAGAAATGCAGACTGAAATATTAGGGATAAATGACAATTATATATGTAACTTACCCTCAAATGATTCAGGAAAAAAACAAAAAGGAGTGGGGGAGAGGGCAAACGATAAGGCAAAAGGAGCAAAAGACAAACAAATGGTGAATCAAAATAAAAAGTATATGTTCTTGGTATGATTATCAGTTTCGAAATTTTTTGAATTTTAAAATTACTTCCAGGTAAAAAGCGACCGCCCCAAAAAGCAATAATAAGTCAAATCTCTGGTACTTTGATATAAATTCAGGCACTGCCACCAAATGATACTAGTAGCCATTGTATTACTTTCTTCACCACCACATACTCACAATTCTTTTAAAAGCCAGTTTCATTTTAAAATATCATTGAAGCAATACAAATTATTAATTTATTAAGCCTTGGCCCCTGGGTACATGTCATTTTAATATTTTCTAGGATGAAATGGGAAGTCTGCATAAAGCGCTTCTGCTGCGTGCAGAAGCATGATAGCTGTCTTGAGCAGAAGCACTTGTGCAATGGCTTGCGTACTAGTGAGCTGGATTAACTGGGTTTTTTTCCCCCACAGAATTCCCTTTTGGCTGAAAGGATGACAGACAAACTGTGGTTATTCAGACCTGAATACTGGGCACTTTCTCAACAATGAATGAAATGAGAATGTCATTTCAGAGACAATAACTGACAGTATTTTTGCTACTAATAAAATTTAAGTTTTCATGTGAAAATTAAGATAGAAAACTTAGTATCTGCCACCATGAGCTGAACAGTGTCCCAGTGCTTAAATATTTTTCTGAAGAGATGGGTGGTGATATCGATCACTGATTTTGTATACTGTCAGTGAAGTGTGGGAACATTTGGAAGATCTGGGTCACTCAGGAAATCAATATTTCCCAAATGACCAGTGCACGACGACACAAAAATCATGCATGGGTAAGAGACAAAGTGCAAGAGATACTAATGGATCTTAAAGTATCTGAGCATGAAAATTTATGATCAAGTTTTCAGATTTCAAAAAACTACTACTTGTTGAGTTTGGGCATAATATCAAAGAAGAATTTCCACAATTATCTGAAAGACTTTTAAATACTCCCCCCTTTCTTACTTCACATCTTTTCTTCATTTACTTTAACCAAAATAACATATTACAACAAAGTGAATGCAAAAGCAGATATGAGAATCTAGCTGTCTCCAATTAAGCCAGATAAAGAGAAATTTGCAAAAATATAAAACAACACCTGTCTTTTCACTAAGGTTTCTGGTTTCAGAGAATACAATCATTTTCATTTTTAAAACATACCATTTATGTTCATATGAAATAGGTTTATTGTTGCGCTATTTAAATAAATTTATAATTTTTTTAATTTATCAGTTGTAATTTCTAATAAGATATCTACATAAACCAAAGCTCTTTGAGGTCCTCAGTAATTTGAAAGAGTTAAAAGAGGGTCCTGAGATCATTTTGCATTCTTGGTGGAAAGGGTGGAAAGAAAACCCAGGTGCCTGCCCTCACACTTTGGTAGCCAAAGCTGCCCATGGAAGCTACCTCTACAGATGCTTTCATTAACCACTCCAGCCCGTCTAGGGCAGGCACATGACCTAAGCTGGGCCAACTGGACTTTCTCTTCTGGAGTTTTAATTCTCAAATGAAATGAAACCATGACAGAAGATATTCATTCTACTTTTTGAGACGATCTGGAGTTTCCTGGTTCCTCTCTCTTCTAAGTCTGATTTCTCCAGCCCTCTTTTCCATCCTATAAAGTACCTTATAGCAGGACAAAGCATTTCTTTTCCCCCCTCCCGATTTTAGCCAGCATAGGATTCTGTTGCTTGCTACCCAGAATACTCAGTGATATATTAATTTCTCACTTTACCTTTGTGTTTTCTCCGTGCAGAAGTTCCGCTTTTTACATCGAATCCTTTGTGTCCTGATTCTGAAAGCTGTTCTTCGCCTCAGGGCAATGACCAAGAGAGTTGCAGCCTGCTCCTCTAGTCAATCTTAACGAGTGGGATCCAGGCTAAAAAACAACCAGCGTTGGTGAGAAACATGGCTGCTAAGGCACTTCCTGCTCATCACGGTTAAATGCTGCTTCACCTGGAGGAGCCCAGGCCATTTCCTGTTTAGCCAATTAAAGCCCGTTGTTCTGTTTTAATTTGAAGTATGTGGAAACATTCTCAAAACCAAAAGAGGCTCTAAAAACAACATGATGGTTTTGTTGTTATTATTATTATACAGTAAATGGAGAATCAATGGGACCTCCTGGAATCAGAAAACCAGAATTACTGTTCTAACGTTTCAACTCGCTCAAGGTATGTCATTGAACAAGGACTAAATGATCTCAGGAGCCCTTCCAGCTCTAAAGTTATATAATTTAAAGATTAGTAGAGCATCACTAGCTATCACTTCCCTCTCCACACCTCCCTAAACAAAAAATCAATGCCACCTTTTCCTAGCGGTACTGCTGGGTTGTTAATAGGTCCACGCAGAGCCCCAAACCTGAGCAAAGTGCCCTCACTTCTCTGAGTGTCAATTTTCTCATCTGAAAAATGGGAATGATGGTATCAAGGCATTGTTTTGTGGATAATGAGGTAGCGTGCATAACCCATTTAACACAGAACCTGTAATAGAACAAATGCTTAATGAAGGCTATCCACAATTGTACTATAGCTACAGCAGAACGTAATCTCCAGGGATTAGTCATCCTGTCACTGAATACATTTTTGCAGACAGCTTGCTATTTCTTCTTCTGTAATTCTAAATGCAAGTTACCTACAACTCGGAAAGAGTTAGGCTAAATTTATCACTTTGCATAGAATCAGCAAAAACAGTAATAGGATGTACTGTCAGTGAGTAATGGCATGTATTTGTAAAGGATCAGAGTTTCTTGCAAAGAAATGGAAGGATTCAGAGCCCCATCTAGAAAACCGCTTTTGCTGCTGAAAACTGATCTGTTTGCAAACCTTCAGTCCATCACTGCACTGAGAGGTGGCTCAGGAAACAAACCAAGAGAGCATCACGGGCAAACGGCTCACATTCAAAAGGAGCTGCCTCTTTGTCTTTCTTTTCCCCTGTTATGGACTCAATTGAGTAGCCCTGCCCTCCCCCCCAGATTCATATGCTGAATCCCTAAGCCCCAGTATTTCAGAATGTAAATATATTTGGAGATAAGGTCTTTAAAGAGGTAATTAAATTAAAGTGAGGTCTTCAGGGGGAGCCTAGCCCAATACTGGTGTCCTTACAAGAAGAGGAAATCTGGACACAGACACGTACACAGAGGAAAGACCACATAAAGACAGAAGAAGATCGCCATCACGGAGTGAGGCCTCAAGAAACCAACTCTGCCAACCAGCCCCTGATCTTGAACTTCCAGCCTCCACAACTGTGTGAAAATAAATCTGTTGTCTAAGCTAGCCAGTCTGTGGTTTTTGTTATGACAGCCCTAACAGACTAATACAATCCCTAAGGCCTAGAAAAGTGTCTGGCACACAGTAGGTGTTTAATAATTATTTGTTAAATGAATACAAGAATAAATGGAACAGTTGGCAGCCAACATCCAGGTTCTAAAGAAAGCTAATCCCAGAGCACATCCAGCTACACTAGATATTTATTTACAGCCAGCAGAAAACAGCCACACAGGCACGTCTGGAAGTTCATCCAACTTCCAGCTCTATCCTTCCTGAGACTCAGAACATACTTTGCACAAAAAGTCTCCGGGGCAAAGGCAACATTATTCCAGCAGAAGAATTTGTCTAGCATCCACTGGCGTCAGGACCAGGGCAGTTTGGGAATCAAGAACATAAAAAGAAGCAGCTGCTTCTCATCTCGGAAGCAAAAGATGACAATTTTATTGTCATGTCACTGAGTCTTGTCCAACTAGAAACCTCTCAAACTATTTGGAAGCAGCCATGGGCATCAATGGAAATGCAGCATGAGAGCAGTCAACTCTGATGACTCCCAAAAGCACCACAGCTCAACTGGGAGATTGCCATCTTTTCTAAAAGTCTCCATTCCTTCTCATTTTCCCTTTCATGGATGTGGACCCTGAGGCTAGTATGGTGAAGCAATCGGCCTAGGTCCTAAATTAGTTAGCGGTGGTATCAATTAAGCTGCTTTCACAGGCAGATAAAAGCAGCAATGATTCAAGCAGCTGTAAACAATTAGGAAATTTACTAGTTCACAGAACTGCAAGTCCAGGAGTGATATATCATTTAGGATTACTCTATCCAGAAGCCCCAAAGTATGCTCAAGGATTCAGATTCCTTCTGTCAGCCATTCATGGTTTCAGTGTTACCCTAAAGATAGCTCCTTTCATGGTCGTGAGATGGTGGCTCCCTATTTCACGTTTAGTAGTCAAAAAGAATCACTTTAAGAAAGTGTCCCTAAAGGGTACGCAAGAACATTTTTAGAATTCCCAGCAGACTTCACCTCATTTCCCAGTGGCCCAGTTTGGGTTCACATGATCAACCAGTTCTTGGCAAAGGAGGATAGGATTGTCTTAAGCCAAACAGGCATATTCCTAAACCAGAAAGATGCTGCTCTCTTAAGGAGGAAGGTAGAAAGTATGCGAGATAGGCAATCAACAATGTCCACGAGGGTGACCCAACTGGAGTTTGAACAAGGTCTATCTCATACCAATGGCCATGCTCTTTCCTGTCTACCATGTTATTTCTTATCTGAAAAAACTTTAAAACTTACTAGCCTAGTAAATGAAAAAATGGTTAGTCCCATTGTTAAACAACTTTTTTCTCACACAAGAATGGCAGCATGGTTTCTTTAGTGAATTTCTCACTATTAAAAGAGGCTACAGGGCTTCCCTGGCGGCGCAGTGGTTGAGAGTCCACCTGCCGATGCAGGGGACATGGGTTCGTGCCCCGGTCCGGGAGGATCCCACATGCCGCGGAGCGGCTGGGCCCGTGAGCCATGGCCACTGAGCCTGTGCGTCCGGAGCCTGTGCTCCGCAACGAGAGAGGCCACAACAGTGAGAGGCCCTCGTACTGCAAAAAAAAAATAAAATAAAAGAGGGTACAGTATAGAAAGTTCTGATTCTCCTAGAGCTTTCAAGAATAACTCAAGATTCTTCTTATAAAAACCATCTCCTCCCTTGCCCCAACCTTGTGTACATTAAATGTAATTGGGGCGACTCTAGAACACGAGAAGCCACTATTTTATTACAAAGAGTATTTTGCTGCTCAGTAAAGTAGATACAGAACACTTAAGGAAAGCTCAGTAAATTATCGGCCCGGGTTCTCAGGAGGAGACCATCATGACTGCCAACCTCGTGCTCTGACCTGAGGGGCAGCCCTGGGGGTGTGGTGGGGGCGTGCTGGGGAAGCTCTGGCTCCTCCCTCCAGAAGTCTTGGCGCTGGAGGCTGCTTTCTCTGAGCCCAGCACTCCAGGAAACTGCCTGATTGTTTGGCTCAGACAATCATGATCCTCTTCAGAGTTTGCAGCAGCTGAGAGCAAGTGAGACAAATGGAGAAATTAGAACCATACTCAGGCTTCACCAACCCTTGAGACCCAGCCCAGAAGGGTCCACTGCGAGAATCCCATGTACAACCCACAGCACTGGAGCACCTATCATATCAGGTTAGTCTCAAAAGTGTGGGCTTCCGTAGAGCAGAGGAACACGGTTCAGGAAGGAGAAGGGGCAACGTCCCCCCAAAGATAAAGGTGCCACAAGCAATCCCAAATCCAGACAAGAACCTAAATCCAAATTCCACCCTCAAAGCAGCTTCTTCCCCTCAGTTCTTTTATTCTATGGATGGCTTCACCATCTGCCCATCACTCAAGCTTGAAGCCTCACAGTCAGGATGAGGGAGTCCTGTCTCTCGTCCTCCAATCCTAACCAGCTGTCAAGACCTGTCAGTTCTGTCTCCCTGACACCTCTTCTTTCTGCCTCTTCCGCTTCATTCTATTTGCCGTCACCCTAATTCAGACCCTCATTAACTCTTGCTTGGATTATTGAAGTGGCCTCACAACTGGTCTATGCACCTCCCATCTCTCTGCTATTCGAGTCACTCTCCTGATTGCTGAATTGATATTCAGACAGCACAGCTCCAATTCTGTCATATCCCTGCTTGAAAGACTTCAGTGAGTCTTCTTTTCCTACAAAAATAAACCTCAACCCTTATCCTAGCATTTGAGATCCTCGGTGTTCTGACATCCCCAACTTCATCTTCGAACCCTCCTCTGTTTATAATCATTCATGCAGGGCTTGTCAGGATTGCTCAAGCATGCTTCCCATTTCCGTCTCCAGCCGCTACCCAGGAATCAGCCTGTACCTGGAACCCTTCAAATTCCCATTTCCAGCTGCCATCCACCCTCTGAGATCCAGCTCCAATGCCATGGCCTTTGAGGTCATTTACCAGTTGTGACCTTGCCATCCTCTGAAAATCCAGAAGGTGCTACCTTTCTCTTATTGAATTCACACTTCTATTTTTCAAATATAAGCCATAGTTTTCCCACTGTATTCAACTTGTTTATTCATTAATTCAACAAATATTTATTGAGTAGACTATTATTGTTGCTATAGACACTAGGGATACAATAATGAATGCACAGAATAGGCAAAAACCCTGCTTAGAGGTTACATTTTATTAAAGGGGAGAATAATAATATTGAAAAGAAAAATCTGTAATATATTAAATAGTGGTGAGTGGTAAAGAGGAATGATAAAGCAGAGAACCCTTCACAGGAAGGGTTTGACATTTTAGATATAGTTGTCAGGAAAGCACCAACTATGATGGTGACTTGAGTGAAATTCTGAAAGAAGTGAGGGAACCAACCATGCAGATATCTTGGGAGATGAGCACCCAAGGCAGAAGGAACAGAAAATGCGAAGCCCTTGAAGCAGAAATTTGCCTGGTACGTTCCAAGAAAAGAGATGAGACATGAATGGAATGAATCAAGGCTGAGTAACAGAGCGTCCCTGAATACAAAGATTGTGTTTGAAGGAAAAGACGGAGATACAGTAGAATCTTCCTCCAAAGTAGACATGAAATGATATTGACTGAATTAATGAATATCTTCATTCATTTTTTCATTTTTACACTTACACATGGACTCTTTTTTTTATCCTTAAGAATTCTCATTACTTCTTTTCACGGAGGCCTACAGGAAATCAGCTTCCTCCGTTTTTTATTTGTGTTGAAATGTCTATTTCATTGCCACTTATAAAGGATATGTTTTTCAGGGTTAAGTATTCTATGTTGCCATCATCGTCTTTCAGAGACTTAAATATCCTTTCCATCGCATCCTGGCTTCTGTACTTTCTGTGAAGAAGTCAGCTGATTACCTCATTGAAGTGATGCTGACGTTTGATCCTTTCAACTCTGGATGCTTTTCAGATTTTCTCTTTTTCTTGTTCTTTCAGAAGCTTATCCTGAAGCGTCTAGACGTGCTTTTCCTTTAGATGTGTTCTGCTTGGGATTCACATACATTCTTGCATCTTTGGGTTGATATCAATTATCCACTTGGGGAAATCCTTAACCACTTTCTCTTCAGATATTGTGCTGCTCACTTTTTACCTCTCCTTTTCTTGTAAGATGGCAGTTATACATATATTTGGTGTTTTCATTGCCTCTCATGTCTTTTATGCTCTTTCCCATACTTTACATTTTTGTTTCTCTCCACTCTCAATGAGAGGTTTTCTATTTATTTATATTTGCCAGTTTACTAATCTCTTCACCTATGCTCAATCAGCTGCTAAATTAATCTTTTAAATTCTTAAATTCAGTCATTGTGTTTTTTGGTTTCCATTTGATCCTTTTTTTTTAAATAGATTTCAGGATTTTGGTGAAAGTTTCCATACTGTCATTTATTTTCTTGAACACATTAATGACAGTCATTTTAAAGTCTATATCTGACTAGTTCCAATTTTGGATCACCTGTATTTCTGTCCTATTATTCATTTTTCTCTGTGTCCTATTGTGGGTAGGACTTACAATTTTTGTTTTTTTTGTTTTGTTTTGTTTTGGTTTTTGCGGTACGCGGGCCTCTCACCACTGCGGCCTCTCCCGCTGCGGAGCACAGTCTCCAGACGCGCAGGCCCAGTGGCCATGGCTCACGGGCCCAGCCGCTCCGCGGCATGTGGGATCCTCCCGGACCAGGGCACGAACCCGTGTCCCCTGCATCGGCAGGCGGACTCTCAACCACTGCGCCACCAGGGAAGTGCGGACTTACAATTTTGATTGAATGCCAGATATTGCATATGAAACACTGTAAACACTTTGGATGATGTTATTTTCCTGCAGAGATGATGTTACCCAGTCATATGGCAGGTAGCCAAATAGGACATGTTTCCATTAATTATTGCTGCTAAACAAAACCACTCCAAAAGTAAGTTGCGTAAGAAAACAAGAATTTATCATGTTCATGATTCTTGGGGCCAGGAATTCAGGCAGAATCCAGCAGGGATACTTAACCTCTATTCCATGCTGTCTAGGGTCATAGCTGTGGTGGTTCAGATAGCTGGAAATGATTGAGATAATCAAATAGAACCATATGTCTGGGGCCTCTGTTCTTCTCTATGTGGTCTAGGGAGCTGGCTCCTTTACTCACATGCTTGTTCCCTGGGCTGGGATAGCTGGTACAGATGAGAGTAGCTGGAATCACTTTCCATACATTGTGGTATCAAGGTAGTAGGACATCTTGAGAAGCAACTGGCTTCCCAAAGAGTGGGCATGCCAGTAGAGAACATTCCAAAAGGCCCAGGTGGAAGGTACAATACTATTTTGTCTTAGCCTCAGAAGTCCCAGAGAGGGACTTCCCTGGTGATCCAGTGGGTAAGATTCTGTACTCCCAATGCAGAGGGCCTGGGTTCGATCCCTGGTAGGGGAACTAGATCCTGCATGCATGCCGCTACTAAGAAGTCCACATGCCTCAACTTAAAAAAAAAAAAGATCCCACACGGCCCAAAGAAGATCCCATGTGCTACAACAAAGACCTGGCGTGGTCTAAATAAATAAATAAATAAAAATAAATCTTAAAAAAAAAAGTCCCAGAGAGTCACTTGTATCTTTGCATCAATTGACGGAGCCGTTTCAAGGAGAGAAGAGTGGTGAAATTGGTGAAGTAGATTGTCTCAGTCCCATTAGCAGTCTCAAATCTAGATTTCAGACTTTGATAGTCTTCTCGATTTCTGTTTGCCTTTAGTCCTAGAGTCTAGCACTTCAGGGGTCCCAACTAAGAATCTGGGATATTTAAGAGGCCCCCCCCTTCCTTCATTGTGCCTGGATTATAATGTGTGTCCCCTCAGTACTGGGAAGCTACCAAAACTTGGTTTTCATCCTGTGAATTTCACTCGGTTTATTACCTACTGTCTCCTCCCTTCAGCATCTTATCTTCAGATTCTTGTTGTCTCAAGTCATGACTGCCTCCATGGTCCAAACCTGATTTTTTTCTCTGTAACGCCATGAGATTTCCAAGAGCTCTGCCAGATCTCTGCTTCTTCTGGCATTTCTCTACCCAGCTTCTCAGCCCCTTACCCTGCAAAGCTTAATGAATAGGCAAATGCTCCCCAGGGAAAAGTGGGGCATAGAATTATTGTGCTTACCTCATTAATTTCCCCTTTCCTCTCAATCTAGGCCCCTCACCCATTTTCTTGAAACAGATTTTTTGTGCTTTTCTAGTTGTCTTGACGGTAGGTTTGGGCCACTACCAGCTATACCACCATAGACAGAAGGGAAGTCCATAGACTTATTTGAATGAAGTGTCCTGGTTCACCACTCATACCACTGTATGTTACATTCCTGATTATCCTATTCTCCTACCTTCTGACATATTTTCATAACATGGAATCTTCTTGTGCTTTCACTCACTCTCCAGTTGTGCCATGGACCACAATAGCTCTGGTCCACCAAGACCATGATGTCCCTTGTGCATGATACGGACACTGTCTATGCTTCTTCTGACCTCCCCAAACAAATACCTTGCTAGGAGACATCTAGTCCCCAGCCTTAAGTTAAGATAGAGATTCCTTCATAGCTCACCATGGTAGTGAGAGCAGGATGAGGGTATAAGCCACCGTCAGTGTCCTTCACGTCCCACCCATGGAGGGAGAAAACAATGAAACGTGTCCCAGACTTACCTAGAAGACTGCTTTGTGCTCTTATACTCTGATTCATAATTCACTGCATGGTTTTAAGGTTGCTGCTTTGCGTAACTACCCAAACAGAAAAAAATCTAACCTCTCTAATAATAACGAATTGAGTTAAAAAAAGTACCATCCATACTCACCCCCTCCTCTCTCCAGAGTATAGTCATTTTTGTTCTAGGTTGCTAAATATATCAACTGATGAACCACTACCCATCTGGTGGTATGAAAACGAAAGTAACTGTAAAAAACAGAAGAGGCAAAGGAGCCTCAGCTTCCTGCTTCACCTGTTAGCACTCTTCCCTGAGTGCCAGGTTTGCCAAGATTGATGTCAGAGGCAGCCTCAGAGCTCTTCTACATTAACAGAAAAGCATCAGGGCCTCAGAGAAGGAAGTCTTTCCTTAGTGACACCTCCTGCAGCCAGATCTGGTTCATGTGTGTGTGTATGTGTGTGTACTAGTGGTTTGGTAGATGGGAAAGAACTTTCTGGTGATTTTTAAATTAATTTTTGTAGCTTAAGGGCTTTTTCTAGAAGAGGGTAAGACTTAAGTTAGTCAAGGGTTAGTGCTAATGGACACCTCACAAATAAGTTTTGAATGAATGAGTGTGAATAAATGAATGACTAGTAGAGCTATGCATGCCCCCTTTAATGGAAATCAAAACACAAAACAAAACATCAATTCTCCCAAGACTAGCACGGAAAGGAGACCGTCCAGTTGGGGAGTGTGGGAGGGTGGAGAATATCCATTTGAACCTTTTGCCCTAGTTGTAGATTCTGCCTTTGATTTCTCAAAGCACAGTAGAAACAAGGGCCAGTATGATTAGAAATGATTTTACTGAAGTTGGGGGACAACAGAAGAAAAGTGAAAGAAGCATGAGATTAGGTATTCTGATTGGCAAGACACAGTGTTCCCTCTGCTTTCAAAAGTTCAGTTAACATTAACACACGATCCTCACCAAAAAAGTGCTTCCAACTACCTACTCTGCTTCCATGTTATAAAGGGCATTTTTAACCACTCCTACCTGAATTTATCTTCCCAAGTCTTCCAAATTTTTCCCAGATATTCAGTCAACAAACATTCATTGAATGCTAACTCTGGGTTGGCACTATCTAATGACTAGTTGACAAAATGACAAAGACACCCTCTCTGCTCTCACTTATCTCCCCATCTTGTGCCAGACAGGCACCTAAACAGAAAAGTCCAGCCTAGCATGGTATGTGCTACGAAAGAAATATGCACAGGATGCTATGATAGAACAGGTGAAGAGGACCCAATACACTTTGGGAATGGGACTAGGGAGAATGGATCAGAAATTCTGGAGGAAGGATTGCCTGAGTTCCATCTTCAAACATCAATGAATAATCACCTGACATAGGTTGGAGAAGGAAAGAGAAAAGGATCCCAGGCAACAGGCACAGTATGAGCGAAGGTAAAGAGGTTAAATACAGCAAAACATGTGAATGTAGCTATAAACAGTTCACTTTGCTTTAAAAAAAAAAGAGGAAACTTGAAAGGACACAACAGGCTGCAGGGGTAAGGGGGTCTTGGGAGACCTAGAAAGCCATGTAAAGGCATCTCACCTCAATCAAGTATTCGAGAATCATTGAATGCTTGCAGGCAGCAGAGGGATGTTATCAGACATATTATTTAGATAATCCACTCCACATATCAATTCATTTTTTGGGGGTATATATGCATTTCTCTAAGAAATTGGCCCATAGCTTTCATCAGATTCTGAAAGGCATCAGTGGTGCAAAAGGATTATGGACACTGGTATAAGAAGTAATACTAAATATGAACATGCATCAGAAATGTCTGATCATATTTTAAAATATTCAGATGATAGGACTCACCCCATGCTTCTGAATCAGACTCTGGACGTGGGCTTAGAAATCCATGTATATTTTAAAATCTCCTTTATTAGTGCTGATAGACAGATAAGTTTAAGAGCCACTGGTCAGGTCTACGAGGGCTAGACCTTCACTTTTACCTACCTAGGACTCAACCACATGCTTCCATTTACTGTTTCCTTTCACTTAGTCACATCATAAGTGACCTCAGCCCTCAAGTGAGGTCCTAACTCCACCTAAGGATGTGGCCTTACTCTTGAAGATTACAATATAGTAAACATAATTGAATAATTTTCATGCAAGAGCCATGACCCACCTTGAGTAATGCAATGGAGTTATCCTCCTGAGTGACCTGTGACCCATGCTAATTAGCAAAGGGTACTCAGCTTTTCAGTGACCAACCTGGAAGTAGTTTCAAGCATCCATTTCTAAGGTGTTCACCTAAATAACATGAGGACAGTTGTTATTGCAATTAAAGATTCGGGCATATAGTGCAGAGTCACTTAGTTGAAGCAGCTTGAGGCTGTATTTTTATAGACACTATAAGTAGATGGGTGAGGAAAAAAAGGGGCCTCAAAATAAAGTATTTAGACAATGTTATGCAAAAAATAGCTGAAGGAATTTGTTTCTGCCAATATCTTGAAGCTATAAATAAGGAGTTAGGAAGCAAAAAGAAGAAACTAGGGTGTAATGCTTCTGAAATGTGCTTAGCTTAAAGAGATTTTTTCTTCAAAAAAAAAATCTACATAGGTCGTAGATATAATATTCAGTGAAAAATTGGAATGTTCTCTTCCTTACCTAAGGCAGGGGGTGGAATACATACTCATTTATTGGAAAAACTAGGTCAGATTACATCCATTCATAGATAGTCTAAGATAGAGCCAGGCCAATGGTTTGGGATCATGAAGAAAAACACATTTTTCCCCACATCTACCAAAAATACAAATGTCTACTCTCCTGTAGCCCTGATCGTTCTTCCCATCTTCAGGAGCAGTTTTACACACCATG
This sequence comes from Delphinus delphis, assembly GCF_949987515.2. Classification (NCBI taxonomy): domain Eukaryota; kingdom Metazoa; phylum Chordata; class Mammalia; order Artiodactyla; family Delphinidae; genus Delphinus; species Delphinus delphis. The sequence goes on from NC_082699.1 coordinate 60,011,762, forward strand.
ACATGCAGGCAATTACTTCTACCAAGTGGTTCATGGCATGAATCATATTCTTGGTAAGGTCTACACACTGACTGATCCCTTGACACAGAGCGGCTTGGATTCAGAGGTGGGTTCATTTTCCCACTAAATTCCCCAGGCCAATGACTTCAACCCCGTTTTAGGACCACAGGAAATTGATAATTTTCATCAGCCACTGGCACTCCCAGCAGTTTGGATAGCAAACAGTAGCAGAAGGTTTGGTGGGATTTGACATACTATAGTAGTGGAAATGTTGTATAAACTGGAAGATGAAATGTTCTTATAAAACTGTAATCCAATATTTGGAAAGACCACTTAAGAAACATGACCATCTTAATTAAACATTTTTAAAAAATTAAAAAAAATAAACGTGACCATATTCATCGAAAACAGAAAAGTCTCAGAAATAGGAACAGCCAAGAAGAGCCTCAGGAAACAGGACAACTAAATGTAATGTGGTGTCCTGGATGTGATCCTAGGGTAAGAAAGGGACACTAGGTATAAAATAAAGAAATCTGTAATGTATGGGTTTTCGTTAATGGTAATGCAGTAATGTATCAATGTTGGTTTCATACTAATGGAAGGTATTAACTGGATTTGGAAAGTATGGGAACTCTCCTTACTAACCTTCTCCCTTTTTTCTTTTATAAATCTAAAGCTGTTATAGAAAAATACTATTAAGAAACATGACCATCTTATTTAGTAGTAAAAGGTAGGTTCTTGGTGCTTAAATTTCTATGGCTTTGAGGACTTAGAAAAACATTTCTCATCCTGGTATCAGTGGAATCCCAGGAGTCCATGGATAGCCTCCAGGGAATCCATGAAACTCCCACCTCCATGAAACACTTTTATACTACATCAAATATTGTGTGCATATAGCATATATATATATATATATATACACACACACATATATATATACATATATATATGCGTGGTGTATGTATGTGTGTGTATGTGTGTGTGTATATATATGTGGATATATATATATATATATATATATATATATATATATATATATATATATCCCAGAGACCATAACTTTGATGGAATCTCAAAGGCATCTGAGACCCAAAATAGTTGAAAACAATTGCCTTCTCATCCCATAGTAGGATAAAACCTACATTTCTAAGTCCCAAATGTCTTACTATGGTGCACTCATTCTACTTTTTGTAAAGGTGCTGCTTTGTCTTCTTATTGGCTAATATTTGAGGTCCCCATTAGCCAGGGTTGGAATCTTTGCATGTTATTTAAATTATTTTCAAAACTGTGTTTCTCTTATTGTTAGTGAATTTGCATATACTCAACATTTTTTTAAAACTGAGGTATAAATAACATACAATAAAATTCACAAATATTAGGTATACAGTTCCTTGGCTTTTGAAAAGTATACACACTGATATACCCACCTCCCAAATCAAGGTGTAGAAAGATTTCCATTACCCCAGGGAGTTTCCTCATAATGCTTCTAGATACTTCTCACCTGTTCCCCAACCCAGAGGCAACCACTATTCTTAACACCATATATTAGTTTTGCCTATTTCAAACTTGACAGAAATATTTTCCTAATGGTGTCTTTTCATGAACAGAAACTTCCAATTTTGATGAAGACCAATTTTTTTTATAATTAGTAAATTTTTTAATCCCCAGAAATTTTTGCTTATTCTAAAGCCAAGATCAAAAGACAGTCTCCAATCTTTTATTTTTTTAACATCTTTATTGGAGTATAATTGCTTTACAACAGTGTGTTAGTTTCTGTTTTATAACACAGTGAATGAGCTACACATATACATATATCCCCATATCTCCTCCCTCTTGAGTCTCCCTCCCATCCTCCCTATCCCACCCCTCTAGGTGGTCACAAAGCACCAAGCTGATCTCACTGTACTATGTGGCTGCTTCCCACTAGCTATCTATTTTATATTTGGTACTGTATATATGTCCATGCCACTCTCTAACTTCATCCCAGCTTACCCTTCCCACTCCCCATGTCCTCAAGTCCATTCTCTCCGTCTGCATCTTTATTCCTGTCCTGCCCCTAGGTTCTTCAAAACCTTTTCTTTTTATTCCATATATATGTGTTAGCATATGGTATTTGATTTTCACTTTCTGATTTACTTCACTCTGTATGACAGACTCTAGGTCCATCCACCTCACTACAAATAACTCAATTTCGTCTCTTTTTATGGTTGAGTAATATTCCAATGTATATATCTGCCACATCTTCTTTATCCATTCATCTGTCGATGGACACTTATGTTGCTTCCATGTCCTGACTACTGTAAACAGAGCTGCATTGAACATTGTGGTACATGACTCTTTTTGAATTATGGTTTTCACAGGGTATATGCCCAGTAGTGGGATTGCAAAGTCGTATGGTAGTTCTATTTTTAGTTTTTTAAGGAACCTCCATACTATTCTCCATAGTGGCTGTATCAATTTACATTCCCACCAACAGTGCAAGAGGGTTCCCTTTTCTCCACAACCTCTCCAGCATTTACTGTTTGTAGATTTTTTGATGATGGTCATTCTGACTGGTGTGAGGTGACACCTCATTGTAGTTCTGATTTGCATTTCTCTAATGATTAGTGATGTTGAGCATCTTATCATCTGTTTATTGGCAATCTGTATATCTTCTTTGGAGAAATATTTAGGTCTTCTGCCCATTTTTCGATTGGGTTGTTTGTTTGACATTGAGCTGCATGAGTTGCTTGTAAATTTTGGAGATTAATTAATTTCTTGAGGTAGGACTGTATTGCTATAAACTTCCCTCTTAGAACTGCTTTTGCTGCACCCCAAAGGTTTTGGGTCATCATGTTTTCATTGTCATTTGTTTCTAGGTATTTCTTGATTTCCTCTTTGATTTCTTCAGTGATCTCTTGATTACTTAGTACTGTATTGTTTATCCTCCATGTGTTTATATTTTTTACAGATTTTTCCCTGTAATTGATATCTAGTCTCATAGCGTTGTGGTCGGAAAAGACAGTTGATATGATTTCAATTTTCTCAAATTTACTGAGGCTTGATTTGTGACCCAAGATATGATCTATCCTGAAGAATGTTCCATGAGCACTTGAGAAGAAAGTGTATTCTGTTGTTTTGGGATGGAATGTCCTATATATATCAATTTAGTCCATCTTGTTTAATGTGTCTTTTAAAGCTTGTGTTTCCTTATTTATTTTCATTTTGGATGATCTGTCCACTGGTGAAAGTGGGGTGTTAAATCCCCTACTATGATTGTGTTACTGTTGATTTCCCCTTTATGGCTGTTAGCATTTGCCTTATATATTGAGGTGCTCCTATGTTGGGTGCATAAATATTGACAATTGTTATATCTTCTTCTTGGATTGATCCCTTGATCATTATGTACTGTCCTTCTTTGCCTCTTGTAGTAGTCTTTACTTTAAAGCCTATTGTCTCATATGAGAATTGGTACTCCAGCTTTCTTTTGATTTCCATTTGCATGGAATATCTTTTTCCATCCCCTCACTTTCAGTCTGTATGTTTCCCTAGGTCTGAAGTGGGTCTCTTGTAGACCACATATATACAGATCTTGATTTTGTATCCATTCAGCCAGTCTATGTGTTTTGGTTGGAGCATTTAATTCATTTACATTTAAGGTAGTTATCGCTATGTATGTTCCCATCACCATTTTCCTAATTGTTTTGGGTTTGTTATTGTAGGTAGGTCTTTTCCTTCTCTTGTGTCTCCTGCCTAGAGAAGTTCCTTTAGCATTTGTTATATGCTGGTTTGGTAGTGCTGAATTCTCTTAGCTTTTGCTTGTCTGTAAAGGTTTTAATTTCTCTGTCGAATCTGAATGAGATCCTTGCTGGGTAGAGTCATCTTTGTTGTAGGTTTTTCCATTTCATCACTTTAAATATGTCCAGCCACTCCCTTCTGGCTTGCAGAGTTTCTGCAGAAAAATCAGCTGTTAACCTTATGGGGATTCCCTTGTATGTTAATTGTTGTTTTTCCTTTGTTGCTTTTAATATTTTTTCTTTGTATTTAATTTTTGATAGTTTGATTAATATGTGTCTTGGCATGTTTCTCCTTGGATTTATCCTGTATGGGACTCTCTGTGCTTCCCGTACTTGACTATTTCCTTTCCCATATTAGGGAAGTTTTCGACTATGATCTCTTCAAATATTTTTTCAGTCCCTTTCTTTTTCTCTTCTTCTGGGACCCCTATAATTCGAATGTTGGTGTATTTAATGTTGTCCCAAAGGTCTCTCAGACTGTCCTCAATTCATTTTTTTCTTTATTCTTCTCCACGGTAGTTATTTCCACCATGTTATCCTCCAGGTCATTTATCCGTTCTTCTGCTTCAGTTATTCTGCTACTGATTCCTTCTAGAGAATTTTAAATTTCATTTATTGTGTTGTTCATCATTTTTTGTTTGCTCTTTAGTTCTTCTAGGTCCTTGTTAAACGTTTCTTGTATTTTCTCCATTCTCTTTCCAAGATTTTGGATCATCTTCAGTATCATTACTCTGAATTCTTTTTCAGGTAGGCTACCTATTTCCTCTTCATTTGTTTGGTCTGATGGGTTTTCACCTTGCTCCTTCATCTGCTGAGTGTTTCTCTGTCTTCTCATTTTGCTTAACATACTGTGTTTGGGGTCTCCTTTTTGCAGGCTGCAGGTTTGTAGTTCGCATTGTTTTTGGTGTCTGTCCCCAGTGGCTAAGGTTGGTTCAGTGGGTTGTGTAGGCCTTCTGGTGGAGGGGACTGGTGCCTGTGCTCTGGTGGATGAGGCTGGATGTTGTCTTTCTGGTGGGCAGGTCCACGTCTGGTGGTGTGTTTTGGGGTGTCTGTGACCTTAGTATGATTTTAGGCAGCCTCTCTGCTAACGGTTGGGGTTGTGTTCCTGTCTTGCTAGTTGTTTGGCATAGGGTGTCCTGCACTGTAGCTTGCTGGTCGTTGAGTTGAGCTGGGTCTTAGCATTGAGATGGAGATCTCTGGGAGAGCTTTCACCATTTGATATTCTGTGGAGCTGGGAGGTCTCTGGTGGACCAATGTCCTGAACTTGGCTCTCCTACCTCAGAGGCACAGGCCTGACCACCGGCCACAGCACTAAGACCCTGTCATCCACATGGCTCAGAAAAAAAGTGAGAAAAAAAGAGAGAAAGAGAGAAAGGGAGAAAGAAAGGAAGGAAGGAAGGAAAGAAAGAAAGAAAGAAAGAAAGAAAGAAAGAAAGAAAGAAAGAAAGAAAGAAAGAAATTAAAACAAAAAGAATTATTAAAAATAAAAACAAGGGCTTCCCTAGTGGCGCAGTGGTTGAGAGTCCGCCTGCTGATGCAGGGGATACGGGTTCATGCCCCGGTCTGGGAGGATCCCACATGCCGCAGAGCGGCTGCGCCCGTGAGCCATGGCCGCCGAGCCTGCGCATCCGGAGCCTTTGCTCTACAACGGGAGAGGCCACAACAGTGAGAGGCCCGCGTACCGCAAAAAAAATAAAAATTAAAAAAATTAAAAAGTAATAAAAAGAAAGAAAGAAGAAAGAAAGAAAAAGAAGAGAGCAACCAAACCAAAAACAAATCCACCAATGATAACAAGTGCTAAAAACTATACTAAAAAAAACAGACAGAGAGAACCCTAGGAAAAATGGTAAAAGCAAAGCTATACAGACAAAAATCACACAAAGGGGCATACACATACACACTCATAAAAAGAGAAAAAGGAAGAGAGCAACCAAATGAATAAACAAATCTACCAGTGGTAATAAACTCTAAATACTAAACTAAGATAAACATAAAACCAGAAACAAATTATATGTAGAAAGCAAACCCTAAGTCTATAGTTGCTCCCAAAGTCCACCACCTCAATTTTGGGATGATTCGTTGTGTATTCAGGTATTGCACAGATGCAGGGTGCATCAAGTTCATTGTGGAGATTTAATCCACTGCTCCTGAGACTGCTGGGAGAGATTTCCCTTTCTCTTCTTTGCTCACACAGCTCCAGGCAGCTTTGGATTTGGACCCGCCTCTGCGTGTAGGTCACCTGAGGGCGTCTGTTCCCACACAGACAGAAGGGGGTAAAACAGCGGCTGATTAGGGGGCTCTGGCTCACTCAGGCCGGGGTTGGGAGGGGTACAGAATATGGGGCAAGCCTGCGGCGGCACAGGCCGGTATGACTTTGCAACAGCCTGACGCGGGCTGTGTGTTATCCTGGGGAAGTTGTCCCTGGATCACGGGACCAGCAGTGGCGGGCTGCACAGGCTCCCAGGAGGGGAGGTGTGGATAGTGACCTGTGCTCGCACACAGGCTTCTTGGTGGCTGCAGCAGCAGCTTTAGCATTTCATGCCTGTCTCTGGTGTCCGCGCTGATAGCCACAGCTCGTGCCCGTCTCTGGAGCTTGTTTAGGCGGTGCTCTGAATCCCCTCCCCTCGCACACCCTGAAACAATGGTCTCTTGCCTCTTCAACAGGTCCAGACTTTTCCCCAGATGCCCTCCCGGCTAGCTGTGGCACACTAGCCCCCTTCAGGCTGTGTTCACGCCGCCAACCCCAGTCCTCTCCCTGGGATCCGACCGAAGCCCAAGCATCTGCTCCCAGCCCCCACCCGCCCCGGCAGGTGAGCAGACAAGCCTCTCGGGCTGGTGAGTGCCGGTCAGCCCTGATCCTCTGAGCGGGGATCTCTCCGCTTTGCCCTCCGCACCCCCGTTGCTGCACTCTCCTCTGTGGCTCCAAAGCTTCCCCCCTCCACCACGCGCAGTCTCCACCCGCAAAGGGGCTTCCTAGTGTGTGGGAAACCTTTCCGCCTTCACGGCTCCCTCCCACTGGTGCAGGTCCCGTCCCTATTCTCTTGTCTCTGTTTATTCTTTTTTCTTTTGCTCTACCCAGGTACGTGGGGAGTTTCTTGCCTTTCGGGAAGTCTGAGGTCTTCTGCCAGCGTTCAGTAGGTGTTCTGTAGGAGCTGTTCCACATGTAGATGTATTTCTGATGTATCTGTGGGGAGGAAGGTGATCTCCATATCTTACTCCTCCGCCATCTTGAAGGTCTCTCTCTCCAATCTTTTCTTAAATGTGGTTGATTTTGATATGTTGACCTTCCCCCCCGCCAGCTTTATTGAGATATGTGACATATAACACTGTGTAAGTTTAAGGTATACAACATAATGATTTGATATATGTAATATATTGCAAAATATTACCATAATAAGGTTAGTTAACACATCCATCACCTCACATGCTTACAATTTGTGTGTGTGTGTGTGTGTGTGTGTGTGTGTGTGTGATGGGAACTTTTAAGATCTACTTTCTTAGCAACCTTCAAATATAACACACAGTATTATTAGCTATAGTCCCCATCCTGTACATTACATCTCCAGAACCTATTTATCTTATAACTGGAAGTTTTTACCTTTGACTACTTTTCCCCATTTCCCTACCTTGCAGCCACCTCTCTATTGTCTATTTCTATGAGTTTGTTTTTTTCTTTAGATTCGACACATAAGTGAGATCATACAGTATGTGTCTTACTCTGACTTATTTCAGTGAACGTAATGCCCTCAAAGTTCATCTATGTTGTTGCAAATGACAGGATTTCCTTATTTTTCTAAGGCTGAATAATATTCCATTATATATAATATCTATATATAGAGAGAGATAGATACAGATATGTAGATATATATTTCATTTTCTTTATCCATTCATCCATTATTAGACACAGTCGTTTCCGTATCTTGGCTAATGTAACTAATGCTACAGTGAACATGGGGGTGCAGATATTTCTTTATGATAGTTGATTTCATTTCCTTCAGAAATAGACTCAAAAGTGAGATTGCTGGATAATACGGTAGTTCTATTTTTTTTTTTTTTTTTTTTTTTTTTTTTTGCGGTACTTGGGCCTCTCACTGTTGTGGCCTCTCCCGTTGCGGAGCACAGGCTCCGGAGGCGCAGGCTCAGCGGCCATGGCTCACGGGCCCAGCTGCTCCGCGGCATGTGGGATCTTCCCGGACCAGGGCACGAACCCGTGTCCCCTGCATCGGCAGGCGGACTCTCAACCATTGCGCCACCAGGGAAGCCTGGTAATTCTATTTTTAATGTTTTGAGGAACTATACTGTAGATTGAGGTCTGCAGCTGCGGTTGCCCACCATTTCAAGATAAAAGAATTGAGTGTAAGGACCACTGTAAAAAAAAGAAAAGAAAATTCATAAAGCTATCACTGCAGCTATGCCAGCAGGTGTCAAAACCTTGCACTTTTTATGAAATATCTTTTTATCTTGTATTGAAAATGCCGCTTCTCTGTAGGTGCAGGATTGCTATAAGAAAGGCATACCTATAGACTCAACACAATCTGAGAAAAAACAAAGTCATTACATGGTAACTTAAAGCAAAATGGAAGGCGAAGGATCTAAAGCTGGAGAATTTAACGCCAGCAAAGGATGGTTTTAGAAAGAGGTTTGGCTTAAAAAAAAAAAAAAAACAAGTCAGGAGAAGCAGCTTCTGCCAACAGAGAGGTAGCAGACCAGTTCCCTGACGCCATGAAGAAAATCAGTGAGGAGAAAGGATATCTGCCTGAACAGGTTTTTAATGCAGACGAAAGTGCCCTGTTCTGGAAAAAATGCCACAAAGGACATTGATTAGTAAGGAAGAGAAGTGAGCACCAGGATTGAAGACAGGAAGGAATAAGAGAAGTCTGCTGTTTTGTGCAAACGCAGTTGTGTTTATAATCAGGACTGCCCTTACTTATAAGGCTGCTAAAGCCCCAGTCTTGAAGGGAACAGGTAAACACCAGCTTTCACTCTTTTGGTTGTACAAGGCCTGGACGAGAAAACTTTTTCTGGGTTGGTTTCATCGATGTTGTCCCTAAAGTCAGGAAGTACCTTGCCAGTAACAGATGGACGTTTAAAGTTCTTTTAATACTGGACAATGCAACTGGCCACCCAGAACCCCAGAACATGAGTTCAACACCAAAGATGTCGAAGTGGCCTACTTTGCCCCCAAACACTAGGTCTCTAATTCAGCCTCTAGATCGGGGGTCATAAGGAGCTTTGAGGCTCATTTCACACAGTACTCTATGGAAAGGACGGTCAACATTATGAAAGAGAACCGGGATAGGGAGAACATCATGCAGGTCTGGAAGGTTTACACCATTGAAGATACCATAGTTACTATAGAAAAAGCTGTGAAAGCCATCAAACCTGAAATAATAAATTCCTGCCAGAGAAAACTGTGTCCAGATGTTGTGCATGACTTCACAGAATTTACAACAGAGCCAGTGGAGGAAATCAGGAAAGAGACTGTAGATGTGGCAAAGGGGGGTCGGGGGTGTGTAAAGGGTTTCAAGATACGGATCTTGGAGAAATTCAAGAGCTAACAGACACCACACCAGAGGAATGAACAGAAGTCAACCTGGTGGAGATGGGCACTTCTGAACCAGTGCCAGATGACGAGGAAGAAGATGTAGAAGAAGCAAAGCGAGGAGACAAATGGACATTTAGACAATCCGGCAGAAGGGTTCTGGTTACTCAAGACTGCTTCTGACTTCTTTTATGACACAGACCCTCCCATGATACGGCACTGAAATGAAATCAGATGGTGGAAGAAGGACTGGTATCATATAGAAATATTTTTAGTCAAATGAAAAAGTAAAAAAGTCAGACAGAAATTAGGACGTATTTCCATAGAGTTCCACCGAGTGTGCCTGCCTTTCCTTTCTCCCCGTCTGCTCCTGAATCTCCTCCACCTCTGCCACCACTGAGAAAGCAAGACCAACCCCTTCTCTTCCTGCTTCTCCTCAGCCCGCCCAGGGTGAAGGGACGAAGACGAAGACCTTTATGATGATCTACTTCTACTTCACGAGTGGTAAATAATGATCATACCATACAGTTAATAAACGTATTTGTGTGTGTGTGTGTGTGGATGTCTTCATGTGAAAATCTAACAAATGTTCGGCAAGGACTGGATGAGGTGTTTCTGCGTCATCATCATCACTGCCTAAGTATCCATTTGAACATATGTGCAACACTTGAAGTGTGTGTGTGTGTGTGTATATATATATATATATACTTAAAAAAAAAGAAAAACACTTACCTGCGATGATAGGCTGATACGTAGTTTCTCCAATTTTGAGAGAGAAGCATACTATACAGTAAGGTGATTCTCTGAAAGCCAAGTTATAAGGCAGTAAGAAAACTAACATATTAATTTTATATTAAATATCACTTACCTTATGTCTACGCAAGGGTCTGCGGAGTTGCCTTGTGCTTGGTGGGGGTCCCATGAACCTGAGGGAGATTTTTCTTAACTTTCTTGTCTCGCCTCTAGCCTTTGGTTGGCCACTGCCGTGCACTCGGTGGAGGTTCAGTGGATCTTGAAGGGGGCTCTCTGTGTACTTCAGGAGGGAGCTCTCTCAGCCTCCCTGCTTTTCCCTCCTACCTTCAGTGGGCCACTGCCTTGCACTGTTATGGTTCTCTACATCTCAGGATGGAAGGGATTCTCTCGGTGTCCCTGCCCTTCCCTTAGGTATTGGTGGGCCACTACCTTCTACCCAGTGAAGATCCAGTGTGCCTTAAGGGGATTTCTCTCAATCCTTCTGTTCTGTATTCAGCATTCAGTTTCCTGCTACATACAGCTGGTGAGGATCTCATGGTAAAGAACTGGTAGATGGGCACAAATCAACACGTGACTGGGTCCCCTAGGAGTCTGAACCCCTCATACCAGCCCACACATGGCCACTAAAAGTTTATGAGCAGCACACCTGGTTTCTCCTTACCCCACTCTCTGATGGAGTAACATTCCGGTGTTGCTAGAATGAAAGCAGCCATGGGATACTCTTCTTCTAGGAACGGATTATCTCTTCCTAAGATTTAGTTCATTTAACTTTCTTTGCATCTTCACCTCTCTGTCAGGCTTTAAATTACCATGATATTGTAACTTATCGGACTTGTACTCATTGCAAAGATGAGTGTGACAATCTTTTGCAACTTTCTACGTCCTAACCAGAAATGAAAGTTAATTTTTCCATTTCAAAAGTCTTTAGAGCCAGATCTTTCCTACAGATTTTGAAAAGCACATGCTTTCCGCTACCCTCTGCATACTTTCTCTGGTAAGTGCAGTAGAATCAGATATGACCCTCAATTCCAGTGTTTTGCACTGAAACTTTTGCATTAGGAGCAAAGAAAATGCGACTCAAGGGAACTATTATTATTACTTACGTACTTTACTTTTTGCTGGGAATACATGCTGTTAGCCAAGCAGTCATCCTGAGCTGAACCAACCAAATCTTTGTGTTACGATGATGTCTTTCATACAGATCTAGGCTCTCATTTTCCCTCTGTACATACTTCAGATGGAAGGTGTTTAGGTCCATGTCCCTTTGTAAGTAGTGCCCTTTCTACTCTTTTCTGTTAAATTGCTACTTATTTCTTAAGATCTCACTTAAATGCACATCTTCAATGAAGTCTCCCTCGAGATATGCTAAACGACTACTCTCCAACACATCTACCCTTGCTATATCGTTAGTGTGATCCTTACTGAAGTATATTATGCACATAATGCTAAAGGAAAGATGGTACCTCCTTCTTTTTTTTTTTTTTAAGATTGTTTGATGTGGACCATTTTAAACTTTTTATTGAATTTGTTACAATATTGCTTCTGTTTTATGTTTTGGCTTTTTGGCCGTGAGGCATGTGGGATCTTAGCTCCCAGACCAGGGATTGAACCCACACCCCCTACATTGGGAGAGGAAGTCTTAACCACTGGACTGAAGGGGAAGTCCTGGTACCTCCTTCTTAAAAGTGCCAATACACGATCTGGAACTGGGTCTCAATGACCTGACGGGTACATAACTCCCCTGGAGTCAGGATAAAGGGTGGGATCAGCGTCATACAAATCATAGAACCTAAGAGGGAAAGAGGGCTGCGTTCCCCTAAAGAAAAGCAAGCTGATACTGGAAGAGAAGACTCGTCAGCTGCCAGGGAGAATGATATTTAAAATGCTTTTTATTAAAACTTAATTGATGTGGATATTGCCAGAAGGAAGAAGCCAATATTTGAGAAGGAAGCTTTATTTTAACTCCCTGTTTCAACCTAAAGACAAGATATAAGGCACATGTCATCTACAACAAATTTTTCCAACATCCAACAAGAGGGCTAGTACCAATAAATTTGTCCCTCCAGAAGAATAATATTCAACTTTTTTTTTAACAACTGAAGATTACCCTTTGTTATTTTGCTTCCATGGACCCCATTTTCAAAAACATTTTAGCTGCCAAATTGCAATTATTATGATTTTTTTTCTAGATAGTTTTTATTGGGTTAATTGAAATTTGCTTTCAGTAGCCATTATCATATATTGAAATATCTTGTGACTATGCAGCAAACATCTCTAAAATGTTTATAACATTTGACTTGCCAGTTTTATGTCTATGATTTATCCTAAAATAATGGTCATGGGTGTGAACGAAGATTTGTCTTTAAGAATATATACCACAGCATGGATGACATTGATCAAATGATGTTTACAGTATTTACCACATAATTGTAAGAAACTTAATACCTAAATATCCAACAGTTAGGAATTAGGTAAAAAAAAATATGGAATAGTCATTCAATGGCGTTCTATGCATCCATTACAATTTGATTATTTGAGATGATTTAATGCATGGAAATATGTTCACTATATATTAAATTTTTAAAAGCATGTTATGAAACAATGTGTATATATGGATCTTTGCGGAACAGTTAAAATAGCCTCCAAGTCCCCTCTTCATAGTTTAACTTTTTTCATCTACTCGAAGATGGAATGATCTGGTCCTATCTGATTAAATATGCATTTTAAGTTTGTTTCACAAGTAAATTTAGCCAAGGAAACCAGGTTATTTGCAGTTCAGTTTGGAACAGAAATCCAAAGTTGGCAAATAATTTACATATTGGCAAGAGCATGTTTTCTTTCTTAATATAATTGAAGCCACCAGGAAAAAAACGATAATAATTGGCACCCAAACTTCATTTTTGTCCTGAGCTACCTCAACTATATTCCATTAAATGAGAATAAAAATGATCCCTCAAAGTTCAGCCAGAAAATGAAAACTCAACTTTGCATAATTTGCACTGATGGATTGCCCATTCCCGGATGCTAGGATGATTTCATGATGATAGACATTAAAACATGATTGCAATCGAAAACAAGGGGTGCCTGTGACACTAGAAAAACAAGTTTGTTAGTATTAACGTCCTAAACATTAAACTAAGAACGTTTCCTCTTTAACAGGCTAAGGAAAAGATTCCTAAAATAAACCATTTTGGAAAAATATTGACTAATAATAATAGCTGAGAGTTATATCCTTCTTCTTATATACCGTGTGCTATTCTAAGAACGTCTTATTGATTAACGCACTTACTCCTCATGAGAACCCTATAAGGTATAGACCAGTACTAATCTGAGGAAATCAAGGCAGAGAGGAAAGGTAATTTCTGTAAGGTCACAGAACTACCAAGAGGCAGAATCAGGATTCAAACCCAGGTAGTTAGCTGTGTTCCAAAACTGAGACCTTACATAGCACACTTGGGCAGTTCATCTAAGTGAGATCAAAAGGAAATAAAAACCTTGAATCCACTGCAGTAGGGACGTGTCTTCACTGTATCCTCCAAAGCATAGTTGAGCCTCAAACAGTAGGCAACGTAGCCTAATTTGTTCCCCCTATGTTCTGAGTTCCTGCAAATCAGAGAGTCAGTACAATGTTAGGTGAGACCAATGCAGAATGACTCAGGTGTCCACAAATAACTTCTGGTTTTCTCTTGTCATGAGTAGACCTGGTGGAAATGCTCAGATGATAAAGCAACACCATCTTTGATTTATCAAGTAGGTTTGCTCAAGGTATTTTTGCACCCTATGGCACGTGTTGAAACATCTGTGAGGCTGGGTTGGACCGAATTTAAAAGCTGCTTCTCATTTGTCCTCACACTTGGGAATGATTTTTACACCATCATCCGTCACGTTGTGAGGCCAGATTGTACAAAGTAGCACTGTCACAACCAAGTTCCAGTTTGGAACCTGGGACTTGGCAAACCTCTTTCTGAGTCTCCTCTGCTGACTGGCCTTAGACATGCCTTGTCTGACCTCAGCCTGACTTCTTTCTCTCTTGCTTGGGAACAAGAAGTAGGATTTCTTCATCGTCATTCCTTCGGATGCACATAGAACAGTGTTCTATATACAGTAGTTGTTCAGAAAATATTTGTCAATTAATATTCTGAAGTCACCATTTTAGCCACCATTCAGATGGACAAACTAAAATATTGAACATATAACCTGATTGATGTCTTAAAACAAATCAACACCCCCAAGCGCAATTTGGAATTTGCTTCTCTGCAAATACGTGAAGCTGGTGACTGATATCCTTTCTCTAAAAATGTCCAAAGAAAGAGGGTGGAAGGAAGGGGAGGAGAGCCCCCAAAAGGAGAGAGGATAGAGTGGAATGAGGTTTATTACTGTCATAAAATCTTACTACAGCGGTCCTGAATCAGGGAGCTGCATTCACGCCTGGAGCCATTTGTAAATTCTTTTGAGAAATGCCAGTCTAATAAATGCTTTGCCAGCCAGTAATTCATGAGCCCTATGCAGCAGTTGAAACCAAAGGGGGTAATGGCCACAGCTGTCAGGCTCCAGATGCTCTGGGTCCTGGCCCTGCCACGTTGTCCCAGCGTCCATGTGGAGGAACATTGAGAACTGGGCATATCACCACTTTTCACCCTGGCCTGCTTGCAACAGTACCAGCTGCATGTGGCCTGGGAGATGGTAGCTGCTGGCAGCACCATGTTCCCCAGGAGGCTGAGTGCTGGGCTGCAGCCAGGCTGCAAGAGTTGGACCTCCACGCAGCGCACATGGTCCAACCTCATCTTCCAAACTCCCCCAGAATCTCCACACGAGCTTTGTGTTCCCCAGCACATCGAATCCTCCTTAGAACTGACATCTTTCTGTAGTCAACAGAAAAGATGAAATGAAAACCACGCAGATGAAAAGTCATGTCATTTATTAATAATGTCTCTCTCTTTTTTTTTCTTCTATAAATTGGAAGGAAAAATTCTTTGGTGACACTCTCTATAAAATAATCTATCTCGGATGGTAAAACCCAGACATAAAGTTACACAGGTCAGTGAAGTAAATCAAGATCCATGGCTTTGTATTTTCTCACAGGCTCTCGCTCACACACACACTTCAGGGCTTAATTGCACTAACTCATTAATTGTCTGTAACAAATGGGGAAAGCACTTCAGAAAAGACCTGTGGTGATACTACAAGAACATTGGCAACATATTAGAAAACTGTCCCAAATGTACATCGTATACAAAATAAGGTATACTTTTTCTTTTCTTTACAACTTGCCACCTAAAATAGTTCCAGTTTTCCATATCTTTCTTCCACCCCTCAACATATCCTATACATATTTTTCTCTCAAAATAAATATACAAGGTTCATTACATGGTAACCAGGTCATCTGCATGGCCCTAATTTTAGTAATAATTACAACCAAAAGGAAAGGGATGTATTCCTATAAGAGGAGAACAGCGAACTATTGCAGAAATCAAATGGCCTTTGAGGTCTAAAAGGCAAATCATTACAAAAATAGAGTGACGGAAAGGCTAGCTTGACTTGATTTTAAACAAGGGTGAGACCCTGCTAATCTGCCGGCTTTCTTGATGGTTCCCACCCGTTTCTTTCCCAGAGGGTATTACAGCCTCCCTCACCTATTTAATTGGGCAAAATCTGGGTAGCTCTTGATATGGAACATCCTGGAACTTCATATTAGTGACAACTACAGTCAATCCCTGCTAAGTAAAAATCATGGAAATAAAATCCTTTGATTTTTGGAAAGGGGGAAAAGGGGAGATGGTTTTCAGGAGTCACCTTTATTATCAAGAATATATTGTAGGGACTTCCCTTGTGGTCCAGTGGCTAAGACTCTGCACTCCCAATGTAGGGGGCCTGGGTTAGAGCCCTGGTCAGGCAACTGGATCCCACGTGCTGCAACTAAGGTTCGCATGCCACAGCTAAAGACCCCGCATGCTGCAACTACAGATCCCACAGGCTGCAACTAAGACCCAGCACGGCCAAAAAAAAGACGATACTGTAAATAGCAGCTTTTCTAGCCACAGCTTCTGGACAGCGTTACTGAATTGACGGGTGAGATGGTGTTCTTAGGATGCTCGATCCCATTCTTTTAAAGTAGGATTGGAGTCAAGGAGTAATTGACTGTGTACTTGCTGAAGTTCTAAGACAGAAGGAGGCAAGTTCGGCACAGTCTGGTATTAATACCTATTCACTGAGAACTCAAGTCAGAACAACTATGTCCCCCTCAATCATGCCTAAGAGAATGAGGCCAGCAGTGAAAGCTTTCTTGGTTAAATCTGGCCAAGAATGACAAAGCCACCCGAAAGGTTCTTGTCCATCATCACTGCCAATGGAAACAAGGTAAAGGAATTCAGCAACTGAAGCCCTGTACTGGCTGTGCAGCAATGACCTTAACTATTAGAAGACAGGACATTTTAATTTGAGAGTTCATGGTAATAACGGGTCCTTTTTAAAACTGGAGCTCTCAGAGACCTAAGGGAACATAAGACACTTTCAGGTCTGGGAAGTTTGCCTCGGCTTTTGCATCCATAATTCAGCTGGTCCAGCAAGTCTTATTCAGATTCTAAGCTGCTGGGCTGCCTTCTCCTTACTCCCACTCTTTAAACAGGTTTGATGAATATTTCTTTACTTCTTAAATCAAGAGCTCTTTTTTCCCCCCCCAATAGTATCTAGATCTATTCACATTCATTCAGCTCACCCCTGATAATTAAAGTTCAGTAACCTTTATGAAAGGCTACCAGCATAATATCCCTTCAAGTACCCAGGTTTCCAGAATCGTTAAAGTAAAGGCTAACATAGCCTACTACAAATGGAAAACAAAAATCACTCCAAAAGAAAAATTGAAGGAAGCAATTGAATTGATCCTTCTTTGAGCACCATCTGGAACAAGAAAAAATTAATGTGTAATGCACATAAAATTCCACCTAGCAGATATTCCACTTCTTCTGAAGCATCCTATTGCAAAGTGTGCCAATATGATGTGTCCAGGTAGGCCTACCTAGCTAGGTTATCTTTTGTGACATGACTACAATGATTATTTCATGGATTTTTCTCTACAGCCTCAATTTTAGGTAGGCCTACCTAGCTAGGTTATCTTTCGTGACATGACTACAATGATTATTTCATGGATTTTTCTCTACAGCCTCAATTTTGGGTCATTTTGTTGTTTTCAACAAAGGTGATATGGTTCATGTATATGTAAACTTGATTTGTATAAGCCGTTTTGCATGAACACCTAAGTCAGCTTTAAAAAAATTATTTTTAAGATCACACATCCTAATGTGGAGCTGGAAAAAGATATTGTGCGGAAATCGTAAGTGGCCGAGTCCTCTGTGGAGTTTCTGCATGAAACTCATTACATGGTTGGCAGGCGCTGTACTCTCTGCTCTTGGCTTCTTCACAGCTCACGTTGGCTGACTTCGGGACTCCTGGTTATCATTGAAGTTGACTGAGATATAACTCCTGACGTCCTACAGAGATGGCTATGATTTGTCAACTTGCTGCAGTGAAATACAACTCTTGCCTAAGTGAATTAAAATTACATCTTACTGTTGGGCCTTGCTGATTTGCTAAGCATTGTTCTATTCCCAGACGTAGGTTCAAAATGGGAAAAGAACATACTGGCCAGCATTCCAAAGAGATGTGCTCTGAGAATGACATAAAATAAAACCTTGGAGATTTCAAGTGGCTGAAAAGTATGTCAGACCCTGTTCTCATTTATAATTACCATCTTTTTTTTTTTTCCCCACATAACATACATTGTTTGTGGAGAATATGCCCTGTGAGTTTTGTGATATCTCAAAACAGTTCCCTGAATCCATTCATGTGACTGACTGGTACAATGAAGGACACAGATCTGCAAGCCAAGACGACAACATGAGTCGCAAGTCGGCTTGGGGGTCATTTAACAAAAACATCACATTCATTTTTGCAAAGGAGAAAGATACAAGAATAATTTGGCACACCTAAATAATTAAATACAAACTTGCAAAGGCCAGATGAATAAGGATTAACTGCTAACCTTTTAAGTTGCTGAGTGTTGCAACTTAAACAGCATGAAACCTATTTGGGCATTTTATAGAAGGAAACGAGTGCAAGCACCATGGACCTAAGAATTATTTTTCAATAAATACTTAAGAGATAGTCATATCCACTTAGCAGAAAATGTCACATGTATGAGAGTGGGCTAAGGCTGGGTCAAATTGGATAAGAGAGAGATTTAGGGAGCTCTTCTGAGTCACCAGGCTGCAGAGAAAAGCCCGTCTTTCATTGAAGTTCATTGCCTGTGTACCACTCACAACACAGAATCAGGACATGTGGGCTCTGGTCCTTGCTGTCACTAGGTAGCATATTGAGTCACCTCTCCAGTGCTCAAAGCTCTCTTCCTCCTTGCATGCTCTTTGAAAGTTCCTTTCTCACTTCCAGATGTCTATAAAACAAGGATGAGTTAAAGTCTCCTGGATTTACGGTTTCCACTGACCTAAGCCAGGCACTTGAACATAATTCTGTGATGAGACTTTCTTCTAACCCAATGCTGGAAACACATTTATGAGATGCATGAGAGTTTAGGGGCAAAAAGAAAAAAAAAATTAAAGTGCTTCTTGTTTATTCAGCATAAGAGGACCCAATAATGTCTTTCTCTTCTTTATTCTCTCTTGCCTCTTCCAAGTAGAAGCAGTCTAATCTCAGAAGTCTCCATCTTTTATAATGGAGTTAAGGGATATATATATTTTTTCAGTTTGTAATTGCAATTTTATAATGATCAGAAGCTCAAAGCAGCATTTCCAGGGATAGAAATGTTCTTTTTAACAAGAAGCACGACTAAACTACAGATTCTACAGATATAAAAATTAAAATGAAAGAAAACAGTATTCACATTTGTTTCTGATTATTTTGTTTGCCAGATTCTCGTTCAAAACACTGTTTGGCTAAAAGTGGTATCAGGGTCCCAACGGTGAGATACACCCTCCGTTTACTTCTCAGCAATCCTCAAGTTCAATGGTGGGAATGTCAACATTATTACTTCTTCTTCAATAGAGAAGCTTCTGAAACGAGGTTTTCACAACCATGAAAAGAGCTTGTCTTGTGACTCCTGCCGAGCCAACGATACACTCATTCTTCCTTTGCCTTGAAACCAAAGCCTTTCCCCAGCCCTAAGCAGACGTGTGTCAGTGGTTGAATGTGTAATCGAACCCACCCCCGTGAAAAGCACTAGGTTACTATTATGGGTCAATACTTCCATCTCACTAATATGCTGGTAGATTGTTTGCATGGTTCCTTGTGTAAACTGAACACTTCTTAAGTACACTAGCGTTTTCTTGGTACTAACTTCCCGCAAGCCCGCAATGAAAAAGATGATCATCTTTATCTCAAACATAAAGTTTTCAGTTAGAACTGTCTACCTGGAGGTCACTATACTTCTTCTCATGCAGCAACATTTTAGAGATAAAAGTTCAAGTGGATCTGCAAATTCAAAATGGAAAACAATTTGCTCTGGCAAAGCTGAGTCATGAACTCGTCTTAGTTATGCTTGGCTATTTCTTGACATGGGGTAGAGTGACTTATGGTTTTTTCCATGAAGTCCGAGCTTTTCGAAACTGCAGGGCACCCCGCGTGACCGACGGCAATGCTGTCTGTGAAAGAGGAGCAGCAGCTTTGAAATATCCACAACCAACACAATTTTGATTAAAGAAAGAACTCTGGTTTTTAATAGTTTTGATCATTAAAAAAGTTTAAACCTGCATAGCAATCATTTCAAAAATAATTATTTAATGTTCCATAATTAAACTGTACACAACCTAGTCTTGGGACATAGAAGCCAGTGAGGTGAGTCTGGGGCAGTCCTGTGCAGTCCCACGAGTCAGGAGTAGAGTTTCCATTGGCCTTTTTATTTTCCTTTATATTCTTTTTTTTTGTCACTTTGATCATCTTAGTTTATTTGGATACTTGGCACAATCTAGCTCCGCTGCTGAGCGGATGTGCACGGGGAAGAGAGAGCCGCTGACCCCATCCTCTGGCCCTTCTTGCTCCCCTCCCCCGACTCGGCCAGGTTCCTCAAAGTCGCTCGATGTCTCGGTATTTCTTCCGCAGAATAGAGACCTGGTCTTTAAAGAGGACGGGGTCGAGCCTCATCTGAGAGTGGATCAGCGGCATGTAGCCAAACCAGCTGGCAAACGTATTCATGCAGCTCTGTCGCTGGGCAAAGTGGTCAGGGTCAGCCCAGCGGGAAGCCCGAGAGGTCTGGGGAAAGGGAGAGAAAGAAGGAAGACGATGAGACAGGTGCCAGGTGAGATGGACACACGGCCGAAAACGAAGTCAGGCTTAACGGGCATGCAGTAGGGCTCAGGGTCTGGCCTGGCCACCACGCGGCCCCGTCCACGTGCCTGGTGAAGACGCAAGCATGGGTCCGGATTTTCAGCCTCGCCGGAAGATTTTCCCGAGACCTGCCATGTTTCCCAACGCCCCAAACATACAAAGATCCATAGGGACTGACACATTCTCTGGTCCATGAAACTGCTGTGGTCACTAAACATAAAACTTTTCTTCGCACTTGGGAGCAAATGCGATGACTAATAATGTATTTATGGTTTCACAGATAATTTTCTGAAACCCTCCTGTTAATTTGGTTGATTCTGGGTAAGAAGAAAGATGGCTGCCGTCTCTTCAGCTCTCCATGTTGACCCTAAGGTTGGTTAAATATTTTTAGACCATTTAAATGACTGACATTGATTTAAAAGAATGCCTTAAGTGACTTGATTGCTGAAATTTAAATAGATCAACTAAGCATAATGTCTTTAAAATCGTGTTTTTATGAAACAAGGAAAAGGTGGGCTGCCCAATTATGTCGAAAAAAACCCACAAACTCATTTATGTCAATAGGCCACTGTTGAATGGTGTATATATATGTATGTATGTATGTATGTATGTATGTATGTATGTATGTATGTGTGTGTGTGTGTGTGTGTGTGTGTAATGTGTTTGCATCCTCATGCATTGTTAGAAAATACTTTCATAGGAAGGTACATTTTGCTGTGAGAATCACTGAGTCACTTTAAAACCACAAGTGTCAACATGCTTGAAAGAAAGCATCGAAGGTAAATACAAATGTCAAGTTATCTCGGAGCAGCAGAACAACAAACAAAACACTCTTTGTAAAGTGCTTTCATGAGCTCATTTGAGCTTCGCAGCAACCTGGTCGAGTTATCTACCCAGGTAATAACATCTCCGCCGTACAGATGAGGAAGCAGGTTCAAGGAAGTTAAAATTGTTTGTTCAGGGCTAGAAAGGGGCAGAACTCAGGTTTCATTCTTTACCTTTTGTACCAGAGGAACTCTGCTTGGTAAATCAGAGAGAGCATCAAATTAAGCTGACCAGTTGAGTCCATATCAGAGCCGGAAGTCCCAAAGGTACCTCCATTTTTCTCCTAATTTGGGATGAGCTTGCAGGCCATTTCTGATTGGTCCACTTATTCCCAAAGGGCTAGACCCACTACATCCCGGTGAGTGTTCACATCCTCAAAGGGAAACACTGTCAAGAGCCTAAGCTCATTCTTATTCTCTTACAAATGAAAAAAAAAAAAAAGAGTCCAAGTGAATCATTCAAGTCTCTTTTTTGCCTCTTGATTTTAACATTTATTTTGGGTCAACCAACATATTACAGAAGATATCTTTCCTGTGTTATAAAGGCGTAATTTTAGAGCACGATATCCATTTACTTCACCAGTCACACAAACATTCAATAAACTAGTGTATATGATGGGAAAAAGGGGGCAAATATAGCACATATCTAGCTAGATACGTCTAGTTAGACCTAAGCCTAAATTTAGATTTGTTCCAAAAGATGTGTAAAGTCACTAGAAATATTGGTTTGGTAGAATTAGGCAAATCTATGAAAAGAGTAAAAAACCAACCCCTAAGAAACCATACGTTATGAGTTCCACCCCTAATTTGTGTATAACCTCAGGGGAGTCCAGAGGACTCTGAGTTAACAACATTAAAGGAATGGTGTATCTTTAAATGAGATCATAAATATGACTATGCATGGGTACTCAATACATTTTGCTTGAATTTGCAAAGTCTTTCAGTCTTAAAAATGACAAATTCTTGTAAATCCTCTCGCCTGTCCTTTTAGTAGTTAGAGGGAAATAGAATTTTCTACTGGATTCTTTGCTTTGTCCAGTACCTAGTACCTAGACCAATGCCTGATAACCTGTACATATTTGGTAAATATTAAATTATTAAATTTTATAAACTTAAAATCCTGTAAATTTTTTGCTTTTACTAAATTCAGTGAATGAAAAACCATCAATTGTGTTAACATGAGGCCTGGTTACATTTTCCTCTGCAAAAGCTGGATTTATACGTGATTTTCAATAACTGTTAGAACAAGGTACACGGAAAACCCCCCAGATTGAACTGATATAACTACATAAGTATGTCCTTTTAGGCTGACTCAAATCCTGCTGGATTCTCCATGATTTCACTTGGGTAGATCTAAATGGTCTAATGGTTTTTGATTTCGTACATAGAGTATTGGGCTCTGTCCAAGATGAATAAAAGGACGCTGAGCTGTAGAAGAATAAATAGTGGAAGAAACAGAGGCCGGGATTCAATTCCAAGTTGTCTCTAATCCTGGGTGACTTCTGGCAAGATGCTTAAATTCTCTGGGTCCTAGTTTTCTTACTTGTAAAAAGAGAAAGATTATATTTTGCTGAAAGTATCTTTAGTAGTAATCGTTTGTGACCCAACACTGTATTTTACTTTGGCAAATGCTTTCATACGTCTGACCTCAACGCTGTGAGGTAGATTTCACCATTTCCATTTTAAAGACGAGACAATTGAGTTTTGGAAGGTAACTGACTTGCCTACAGCAACCAAGTGCTGGCTCTAGAACTGAAAACCAAGTACTATGACTCCTCATCTGCCTCCACAATGTGCATCCGACTCAAGAGCAGCCATTAGGAGGCTGTGTTGAGAGCATTACTAGCCACTCAATAAAACACCTAAAATAAACTTGCATAAATTCTCTTTAGGTCTTTAACTCTGGAGAAGAGACGTCTTTCTTATGCCACCTGGTAGGTCACATGAGCGCTTTTATTTCTTTATTCAACTTTTTTGAAGTAAAAATGTTGTGTTAGTTTCAGGTGTACAGCAAAGTGATTCAGTTATACAGATATATATTCTTTTTTAGATTCTTTTCCATTATAGGTTATTACAAGATACTGAGTATTGGTCACTGTGCTAGACAGTAGGTCCTTGTTATTTACCTATTTTATATATAGTAGTGTGTATCTGTTAATCCTAAACTCCTGATTTATCTCTCCCCACACCCACTATCCCCTTTGGTAACCACAGTTTGTTTTCTATGTCTGTGAGTCTACTTCTGTTTTGTAAATAAGTTCATTTGTATCATTTTTTAAGATTCCACATATAAGCAATATTATATGATATTTGTCTTTCTCTGTGTGACTTACTTCACTTAGTATGATAATCCCTAGGTCCATCCATGTTGCTGCAAATGGCATTATTTCATTCATTTTCATGGCTAATATTCCATTGCATATATATATATATATATATATATATATATATATATATATATATAATGTCACATCTTCTTTATCCATTCATCTGTCGATGGACACTTAGGTTGCTTGCATGTCTTGGCTTTTGTAAACAGTGCTGCTATGAACATTGGGGTACATGGGTATTGTCGATTTAGAGTTTTCTCTGGATGTATGCCCAGGAATGAGACTGCTGGATCATATGGTAACTCTATTTTTAGTTTTTTAAGGAACCTCCATACTTTTCTCCATAGTGGCTGCACCAATTTAGACAGCTTTTATACTCTTGACATAAAGATACTCTTGACTTACATCTTCCCAATTACCCACGCCCAAACATACACTCCCTCAGAGCTTTTGCATGTGGTTTGTTTCCTGATATCTTCTCATTATGCTTCCTAGAGGAACAGTGAGTCCTCATTACCTCAGACTGAGTCACCAGTGAGCAAAGCAAGGGGGGAGAGTTCTCCTTCTCTTACCTGTCCCATCATTGTCTCCTTATACTGTTTCTTCTGGGTCACTTTGATTGGAGGCAATTTTGTCACAGCAGACACCAGGAAATTCATGAGTATGTCCTCACAGTTGGCCAGCTGGTCCACCATGTTCTTCAGGCTGGTTGGCAGGTAATGGGTGTAAAGGTAGTGATAATATCTGTACAAACCAAAGACAGGTTTCAGCAGGGGCCATCATTATAAAATAACAGGTGGTCTTCTTTGTCAGAAACCACATACTCATTCTTTGAATCCCTAAACATATCATGGTTGATGATGATGATGATGACAATTGTCATTTATATGGTACATACTATATACCAGGTAATGTTCTAAAGTACTTTACAAGAAATGCCTCATCTAATCCTTAGAAGAAACCTATGATGTAGGTACTACAGATAAGGAAACAAGGTACAGAGAAACACACAGATGGAGCTATTGCTTGCCCAGGCTAACTTTAATATCAGGCTGGTTGGTTAGAAACCGAATACTTAGATGTCAGGAGAAGTTACTTACATGTGATCCACATATCATTACAAGTTGCTTTACAATTTTAATTATTGGTTTAATCAGAACTGTATTCAATACTATTCCATAACTCTGAGTTCAACAGTATAACCATTCCATTTTTTCTGGCCTGTAAGCCATGTGTTTCAACACTGTTAGAGCAAAACCCCAATCAATCTGGTGGTCAATCATTATGGAGAACCCACAATTTATTTGAATTATTTCTCACCCTAGTATTTTTTTTGGAGGAATATATAGCATATGTTTATTGGAAAAATCATTTGAATGAATTTGATTCACTGAATGGTGGTGGCGGGAAGAAAGAGGTGGAGTCTTGAGATCAAAATTCAGTCACCCTAAATGCTTATACCTTGTGCATTTCCAACTCCATCCTTGAGATGACAGGATTCTCTATTTTTTTACTAAAAAAGACCAGGTTAAGATTGGTGTGTTCACCTTACTAAGGAGGGGATTTCAATAATGATTGAGTCAGGACCATCAGCCTTCTGCACTCATGAATTTGGCCATCTTACCTGAGTCTCCTAGCTTTAAAGACCAAATCTATGCAAACAGCTCCCAAATTTATATCTCCATCCCTGACTTTTTCAACACACTCTTTTAAATGTCCCTACATGCCCAAGACTGAACTCCTATATTTTCCCTAATACCTATTCCATCTACGCCTTTCCCCAACTCTGTTGCTGGCTTACTACTCTACACTTCTAGCTCTTCAGGTCAAAAACCCTAAGAGTCATCAAACTCTGTACCCAATCTGTCAGGACATCATGCTGGAGCATCTTCAGAATATGCCCACAATCTGATCACTACCTTCCCACGTCTGTTGCTCACTTCCTGACCCAGGCGCCATCATCTCTTGCCTAGATAATGTCAGTCACCTCCTAATAAGTCTCCCTGCTTCTCCCCTGCCCCCCTTATAGTCTATCTTCACCACAGCCTTCACAGTAGATGCCTAAAACATAAGAAGGATTGCTCTGCTCACACCCCTGCACCGGCTCCCCACGTAACTTAGAAGACTGTCAAGTCCTCATGATGGAAAGTAGGGTCCTGCATCTGGGATCCCATGACCTCTCTCACCTGCTTGCCCCTCACTCCACTCTGGTCACATCGGTCTTCTGGATATTCCTCCAGCATCCTGTCTCAAGGCATCCTTTCACACTGTTCCCCACGCCAGAGCACTCCTCCTACAGGTGTTCTCCTGGCTGACTTCCTTTCTCCTTTCAAGTCTCCACTCAAATCTCATCCGTTCAGTGAGGATCACCCCCAACCTGCCCCTTCTCCACCTTTGCCCTGCTCTGCTTTGTCTTATCTCCTAAGAGATATATATTTTAATTTATTTATTTTTATTTTATTTATTTTTGGCTGTGTTGGGTCTTCGTTGCTGCACGCGGGCTTTCTCTAGTTGCAGCGAGTGGGAGCTACTCTTCATTGAGGAGCACGGGCTCTAGGCACGCACGCTTCAGTAGTTGTGGCAGGCGGGCTTCGGTAGTTGTGGTTCGTGGGCTCTAGAGCGCAGGCTCAGTAGTTGCAGCGCACGGACTTAGTTGCTCCACTCCATGTGGGATCTTCCCGGACCAGGGCTCAAACCCGTGTCCCCTGAATGGGCAGGCGGATTTTTTTTTTTTTTCGGTACGCGGGCCTCTCACTGTTGTGGCCTCTCCCGTTGTGGAGCACAGGCTCCAGATGTGCAGGCTCAGCGGCCGGCCGTGGCTCACGGGCCCAGCCGCTCCGCGGCATGTGGGATCTTCCCAGGCCGGGGCACGAACCCGCGTCCCCTGCGTCGGCAGGCGGACTCTCAACCACTGTGCCACCAGG
Source organism: Delphinus delphis (assembly GCF_949987515.2). Lineage (NCBI taxonomy): Eukaryota > Metazoa > Chordata > Mammalia > Artiodactyla > Delphinidae > Delphinus > Delphinus delphis. The sequence continues at coordinate 60,038,243 of NC_082699.1, forward strand.
GAAGCCCGGCAGGCGGATTCTTAACCACTGAGCCACCAGGGAAGCCTCTCTCTTAATATATTATAGAATTATTATGTATATTGCCTCTCCCCTTGTTAGAATACAAAACCTGTATGGGCAGAAAATTTTTTTCCTATTTTACTCAGCAGTAAATCCTAAGCACCTAGAACAGTGCTGGAGGTGCTCAATTAAGCGTTTACTTTGTTGTTCTTCTACACATTCAGTTACTCAATACACCCTGAGCACGTCTCCACACCTCAGAGTCGCTGAATATGCTGCTCTACCATAGTTTCTAAAGATGCCATAAGCCAAGAGGTTTTACTGATTTCAAAGATACACGTTGGCCACATCAACAGAATTGAAATGGGGATTTTCCAAACTAATTTCCATTAAGGTTGTTAACAAGATTTGGCCCAAGTTCCCATCTCTGCAGCAGCCAGAAACTCATATAAAAAGCAATATAAGTCGTCCAAACTCCTCACTTGTGGTAAAGAGCAGCTCCCGTCAACACCATGGAGTAGTCGTTCGTCCACTTGGACGTGTAGCCCCACCGCTCTTTCGAGTTGTCCCAGAAATGGCTGCGTGCAGGGTACCCTACGATCCTCTCGGGGAAGCTCTGCCACACGGTGAACGCAAAATCCACCTGCAGGCAGAACACAAGCCAAACAAGCAATCAACGGTGTTAACAAATGTCAACAAAACATCCCCTTCCCCCTGCTAATTCGTAATGTGAAATCCCGGGACTGTTGCGAAACATTAATTCCATGTCTTCATCAGCAAATTAAACTGACTGCTTGACATTTGGCCCCGTAATTATGCACATGTTAATGTTTTCTGTTAAAGAAACTTCAGATTAGTGTGGAAATGAAAGAAGGAAAAAAATACATTGGTGGATATGTCCTTTAGAAATCCAGTCTACTCAAGCTAAAAAGTCAAAAAATCAGTTGCTTCCCCCCACCAACCTCCAAAAGATAAGTGACCGCTGATTGATGGCAGGCAGAAACGCATCTGTTTTATAAACAGGAGCAGATTTTCTATATACATCTACAGTATGAATACAGAGCATACACCATCACCAGCACACAGCAAAGCCAGAGTGACTAACATCAAAGCATCCACTTAAAAGCCAGAGAAAAGATGTTTAAAAAGCACACGGGTTCTAACAGGAATACAAAGCAGATATCATCAAGAACAGTCATTCAGGCCTCTCAGGTGTGAAGATGCTCAGTGCGAGGAAATTCGGAAAACACATCCACATTGAAGAATCACTAGGAATAAGTGGGGACAGGCCAAGATTATTTTTAAAGGAAAGGCAGTGAAATGACCTCCTAGTGCTCAAAATAACCCAAAGCAAGTACTTCTGAACCTGCTACAAACTAACATGTGTAATTAACAAATAGTCTGTTTTCAAATGTATAAACTCATTTTTGACTTCTATGATTTTTGATGAATGACACATAAAACAACATACAGAAAGTAAAAACAAAACAACCCCCCCCCCAAAAAAAAACCAGTAACAGCAAACCATCATATAATGGTCATAATTGTGTAATGCTTATAATACAACAGGCATGGTTGTAAGAACTTACACATTTTAACTCATTTCATCCTCACAGTAGCCCTGTGAAGTAGGTAATTTTAGAGTGTCCAGTTTACAGAGAGGGAAGCTAAGGATATGGAGGTTCAAATAACTTTTCTGAGTTAGTAAGTGGCAGAGCCGAGATTTGAACCCAAGCCATCTGGTTTCAGATTTGGTGTGTACTGTTATCAGCGCTTCCCTTCTAGCTCTGTGGCTACAGTGTTGAAAACAATTTATCTTATACAGGTTACACGTGCACCCAACAACCTTTGCCCTGTCTCTTCTTGATAAGCAATGCATACGGAATTTTCATTTATTCCACAGATATTTCAAGTCTTGGCACTGTGATGGTGGCTGGATGGCTGAGTGATGTTGGCAAGTCCAGTTCCTGACCTCCCAGGGGTTCAAAAGCAGAGCAAATAACTGTGCACAATAGCCCAAAGGTGGAAACAACCCAAACGCCATCAACTCATCAATAAATAAACCAAACGTGGTATATCCATTCAATGGAATATTATTCAGCTATAGAAAGGAATGAAACACTGATGCGTATGCATGCCACGACATGGACAGACCTTGAAAACATTATGCTGAGTGAAAGAAGCCACACACAAAAGGCCCCATACTGTATGATTCCACTTCCAAGAAGTGTGCAGAATACACAAATCCACAGACGTGGAAAACAGGTTGGTGGTTCCAAAGGACAGGGACTGACTGATGAATGGATACAGGGTTTCCTTTTAGGGTAATGAAAATGTTTCAGAATGAAGTAGAGGTAATAAGCATACAACACTGTGAAGGTATTAAACGCCACTGAATCCTACATTTGAAGATGGTTCATTTTATGCTATGTGAATTTTACCTCAATTACAAGACAAAGCAAATAAGCCTAGATCAGTATTTCCCAAGCTTTCACCATATGCATAACCATCATCGCTCCTTTTCCCACATTCCCACCACATATTCGATAACTTAGTTAATATTTTTCTTTAAACGGCATACTCTTTTTTTTTTTTTTTAAGCCTCATCCTAGGTAAACATGTCAGTGAAATCCTAGGTTTGGGAAACACTGGCCTGGGTGATCCGTAAGGGTCCTTTTATCTCTGAATTCTTGGGGCTTAGTTAGAAGACATGATTTTTGTAAACAGCCATGAATTTAAATTTTTATGGAGATTTAGTTTGGTGCCCTGACTCAAGATAAGAAAGCCTTAACAATATAGGTTTTTCCCCAAAGCTATAATACCTGGGGGGAAAAAAAGTAGGGTGTTGGGACACACATTAAGGAAGCGTGGTGGGGTAAGGGGCGTCTCAAAGTTAAAAGATAGCAGGGGAGTGAACAGTATTTGCCAAAAAACTGAAAGCAGGTCATGATAACCTGCACATCATCACTGGCGTTCAATACTAATGGTGCCAACTGATGGGATAGTACATTATGCAGCCCGGCGTCAAAGAATCAGCCTGGCTGTCAGCACTCTGGCGTTTTCCATTATCCTCTGAAAAGGAGACGCATACACCGATGGGGCGTTTTCATCACATGAATTCCTTACTATCTCAAAGCCATTTCAAGTCATTTCAAAGCAACTCAAAAGTAAATTCCAATAAAACTATGATTCTTGTGATAGTTCTGCTTTCACACAGCTCATTAACACATCAAAGGAGGCAAAGGTCAGCTTATGGCCTCTTAAAAACTAACATCGGTTTTCTTTTGAGAATTTGAAGCAACCCAGATAAATGTAAGTAACTATAAACCAACTCTATCTAATACCCTTTGTAGGACACTGTTTAAAAATCTATCCTTAATACTACAGAGAGGCATTTAAACAAGCCAAGAATCCTTAGAAAGGAAATAAAATGAACCAACATCTATTCATCTAAAAAAAAGAGAAACCCTCGTCCTCCACGATGTCAGGCAACACGACTGCTCCACTGTTCAGCCGGAAAAGTAAACAAACCAGACGGCCAGCCTCTTAAATTTCCATCTCATGCTCAACCCATGCTGACTTCTAATTGCTCCACATACAGCACAAGTTCTTCCCAGCATGCACTGAGAGGCTGGAATTGCTATTCTTTGAAAAGAAATTCACCAGCACGTGGCTACATCACAGCAGCTGAAAGTTATTTCACCGTGGGACAGAGAGAAACAAATCCGAGTGTGAGATCAATTGCTCTGTGCCCAGCGGAAGATGAGAGATCAATCAATACTTCAGGTCATGGGGTAACGATTCAGGTCTATGCTGCAGTCTTGACTATACGTCTCACGTGGCAACGTGCTGCCTTTCCTCTGTTTGCTCTCCGAGATCCACTCTCCGCTCTTCTTGCCATGCCCTACGCCGGAACTCTGTGGACTGCATAACCTGGTCCTCCTTGCCAGCTGGTGGCTGATTGGCTTAGGTCAATGCGCGTTGCTGGCAGGAAAATGGAGGTGGGACAGAGAGAGGACAGTATTTCTCCCCGGCTTCCCACCCCAGCTTTGGCCCCAGAGTTCCGGTAGGTGCCACACCCCTCCATGGTCATAGCTCTTGTAGGGCAGCCTCTTCTCCCTAGTTCCCCCTCTCAGGGACACCAGAAACACTGTTTCCTGCCTTCACTTCTTCAGGCCTAGAAGTAGGAGCTGCTTCCAGCTCGTGCCACTCCCCAGGTGCCTCTCCCTCTCCTGTGTCGTCCTTTAACCCCACTCACCTCCCTAAGTCGTACTAAATCCCTTCATTTGAGTCACCTGATTTGAATTGTTTGCTGCCAGGACTCTGGCGGCTACAGGCAGGAACTGTGCAATCAAAGTACCTGGCAGAGACCAGAACAAAGACATCCCTCAATAAATACCTGTTGAATGAATTTGTTCCAGGGATGCCAGCCTCCCTTGCAGGAAGCAGGAGAAAAAACGCAGGCTGGAGTGACCCGTTCCTTGTATTCCATTGCAGTCATTCTCTTTGAACATTAAGCATCTCTCCCCTTCCCCCCACCGCTGCTTTCTCCTGCCGACTCACACATGACAAAACTGGCTGTGTGCTCACACTTTAATCTGCACAGCACGCATCCCTCCAACATCACTCATTCACCAAGTATTTATAGAGCTTTGGCTGCATAGAAAGCCTTTGACCAAGGTGAGGTGCAGGACATGTTGTCCTGGGGTGATATTGGTTGCCCTTACACAGAACGTCTGCTGAACTCCATCTGATGGAGACTTGAAGCATCCACGGAATTTGAAGAGACACAGAGACTGCTAGCCCAAGTCACCATGAGTCCTGGCTATGTGGGCAGCGGGCCGTTAGAATCAGACTGCCAACCAGGAAAACGCCTGCTGGTAAGCGTCGACATTTAAATCGAAAAGAAAATGATTACGAATAAAAAGGAATAAAAGAAGGGGAACAGGATAAGTAGCTAAGTCTCCAAGCTTTTTAGCAGCTACCATGAATAATGTATTTGCGATCTACTACATTTTTGTGTAACTGTCTTTGGTCCCCTCTACGGTTTTAAGTGCGGTTTCAGAGATCAATACTCATTCGAGTTGTAAAAATTGGTTTTCCAGCATAGCTATCTTTCCTCTTCTCTCCCTCTCCCTCACACATTGCTCTGTGCAATCTTATTTTGGGGCACAAATACCTGAACATCTGAAATAGCAGGGATCTCCATCTCAGCCTTCAAGTGAAACCGTTTGCTCTCGTGTGGGTTGAAGAAAATGCACACTTCCAACCCAGATGGAAAAGCTGCCTTTAGAACCCAGAATAGTGTGTTCCCCAACAGAGTCAACACACGCCCACACAGGCGTTAGAAGAATCAGGAAAGATGGGCTCCCGGAGCGTGGTTTCAAGAAAATGCTAAACAGGTGCCCCTGCCCGCCTCCCCTGGGTCCCTCTGCACACCTGCCTGCACCTGCACTGTTTAAAAACAAACAAACAAACAAACAAAAGGAGGGAGGGATGAGGTGAGGTGCAGCCTCGCAAATGAGGAACCGATTAGCAGAGGAAACAAAGGGGAAAATGCCCTCATCAGGGCGCCAGGTGGCGGCAAGGTGCTCACAGGAACCGGGTGGATTCAAACCAACTCTGCAGGAAGTTTTGAAAAACGTTTTGGGCTTGGCCAAGGCAAGGGCAAAAGAGGCGCCGGCACCTTGGGGTTTGAGGCGACTGCCCGCAAGGCACTCCGCCCCTCCTTGGTGAGGCTGCTTACCTCCGTGGTTGAAAGCACAGTGTCCTCGTCAAGGCTGAGCACGGCGTCTGTGATGATGTTGTCATAGGGCAGAAAACGGCTGCTCATAACCTGGGAGGTGGGGGAGAGCAGGCAGGAGGGAAGGAATTGGGGAAAAGAGAGGTGAATGGACAGTCTTGTTTTCAGGAAAATTTCCCCCATCGTCAACTTCACAAAGGACGCTCCACCACCATGTCACCTCTCAACATAGAAGGCTTCCCTTTCCCATCCGTGGAGATTCATTTGGTCCCACCATTACTGGGCACCTACTGTGTACAGACACCTTGCTAGTCGAAGGGAGTACAGAGGTGAGTAAGATACATGCTCTGTCTTGGAGGAGTTCATAGTCTGCAGGGAGACCAAGATGACCAAGAGAACAAGACGCGAATGATTGGTCCTCGCCTGATACGAGAGATGCCGGGAGACCAGAGGATGCAGCCACCGGCTGCTTGGAAGAGCAATGAAAGCCTCAGAGTCACATTGAATCAGGACCTTGATGGCCAGGAATCCACCAGGGATAAACAGAAATGAGGCCCAACAGAAAGAGGGCTCAGTAGATGCAAAGGCACAGAGGGGAGAGCCAGCACTCTGAGGCCAGGGAAGAGTGGATGGACGGAGCAGTGATTCCAAGTGTGCGACACACACCACTGGAAGGCCAGGTCCTTTTAGGAGGTGCAGAGACAAACATCTAAAAATTCTACTCTTTATTAATTTTAGCTCAGAGAAGCAAAAATATATACACATATATATTAGTAGCTATAGCAATAAAAGGTACTAGTAGAATTATTCAAAAATAGTTTCATTAAAGTGAAAAGTAAGCTGATTTAAAGAAAAATACTAAACAATAGAACACGTGGTCCATGGATTTAGGAACATTGTGAAGGTAGTATGAAGTTTGGGCAACACCAGGATAAGGCATGGTGAGGTGTGTGTGTGTGTGTGTGTGTGTGTGTGTGTGTGTGTGTGTGTGTGTGTGTGTGTGTGTGTGTGTGTGTGTGTGTGTGTGTGTGTGTGTGTGTGTGTGTGTGTGTGTGTGTGTGTGGTGTGAGGGTCTGGGGGGTGAGGGGATCAGTTGACTACCCTATGACAGTCCCAGCATGAACTTCTGTGTTGAAGTTTCTGTAGAATACCTAATAAGAATGATGATATAAGAATAACTAACATTTTGTAAAACATTTACTCTGTGTCAGGGAATGTTCCAAGTTCTTATTTATTTACTTAGGCTGTGCCGGGTCTTAGTTGCAGCACGCAGGATCTTCATTTGAGACATGCGGGATCTAGTTCCCCGACCAGGGATCGCACCTGGGCCCCCTGTATTGGGAGCGCGGAGTCCTACCCACTGGACCACCAGGGGAGTCCCGGAAATGTTCCAAGTTCTTTATGTACATCATCTCATTTCATCTGTATAACAAACCCGTTTTATAGGTGAGAAAACTAAGGTACAGAAAGGTTGTGTCTTGCTTAGGACGGACCCACCATCGTACCATCCCAGATGGTGTGCTTCTATAGAGCACCTCAGCCCTATGCTGTACCTGTCTCGGGGTTGAAAGGACCTCAGAAGTGAATGTGGGCACCCATGGCAATCTCACATTCACCACTTCCTCTGGAAGGTATGTTAACTGTCGTGCCATCCTCTCTCAATTCCTACGCGGAGACTGAGAGAGGAGACACTTGCCATCAACTTTCAAGGCACAAAGGCCAGGGAATGAAGCAGTTGGATGCTAGAGACAAAGGGAAGAGGGAGGCACTTAGCCCGGCTGCCACGGCTCACAAATCTAAGGACCCCTCCCCACACCCCCCAAAGAAGCCCAAGCTATATTTACATCAGGGAGCCAGCTCATCTGCGAGCCTCATCTCAGATTTGGTTTACATGCCGCAGAAGCTACTGGAGGGCTCACGTCATTAAAGGATGGAAAATGCCCACTAGAACCCATCTGTGGGAGCTCAAGGGATATACCTACACTCCAGGCTCTGCTCCTACACATCTGCCACCTGGGTCCAGTGTTTCTGTCTCTTTCTCAGTCTTCCAAAATAAAATACAAAAGCGATCAGCAATCCCGCATACACAGGGCTCAGAAATCTCAGCCTGAAGCAATTCTCCTGACACTGTTTACATGTCCACTAACTAAGGCAGAAGTTATTAGTTGCCAGCTTAGGGATGCCCTGACCTTTCCCTTGTTAAGCCTACAGGGGAGAGCTGCAGTGACAAGGCCTATAAATTCAAAATAGAATTTTCCAACCAAAGCAGCAAACACATCAATTTTAAACTCAAGGCTAGACATGGAAATTTAAAATGCGGGAGGAGGAGGATATATGACTTCTTTCGCCGTTATGGGCCCAACCACTGGGTTTAAAAGGATCCATTTCCTTTTTCTGAACTTGCTCCATCAATAAGAGTTAAGAGCCCATAAGTCAGCCACTTCTAAATCTAGTGTAGAAACCAGAGGCTCTCTTTCAAATACCCTGCCTCAGCTACGTTCCAAAAGTTCAGTGGATTAGCATGAAAGGAGCCAACGTCCTTACAAAGTCAATCCTGAGGGAGCTGGGTTTTCCTTGTTAGCTCATTTAAGAGCTACTTAGCTACCATGTAACAGCCCAAACCCTTCTAGAATGAACAAACACAACTAGGAAATGACCTAGGCTCAAGAAGTTCCCTGTCTAGTAGGGAAGATAAGAAAGGTTCATAAGTAATAATACAAAGCACCATGAGAGGTGACGTTTTTCAAGCACCTGCCATGTGCGTCCACACTCCTAAGCAGCAATACGTTTACATGGACAGGAGCAAACCCTTTGATCCTTTTAGCTGACCTGTTAGGTGTTATGACTTCTTCCACTTACTGAAGGAGGGACGGAGGCACACAGAATTAAACAACTTGTCTTAGGTCACATAGAGGAAGTCTGACCCCAAAGCCCGTAATACAAACCATCACTTTACAATGCCCCCCGCCCAGAAGAGGAGCTGACATTTACTGAATCCTGAGTGTAGACCAGGTACAGGGCTGAGCACCTGTAATGCAGTATCTCATTCCATCATCAAAATGGGCCCAAGTCTTAGCCCAGGTGCCCTAGAATACAGTCTAAAGCAAGACTTAAGTGCAAATGCTTTACCAGGCGGCGCGGTCCCGACGAGGGAGAAGGAACCACGTGACCGACTGGATTCAGTGGCCAAGGTGAAGTCTAGGACTCAACAAATGGCCAGAAGCCCAGACATAAATACGGCTGCAAGAATGGGAGGTATCTTATAAGACACATCTGATAAATCCTACAAGAAAGGTACTATGATTATCATCTTCATCTTAGAAATAAAGAAACTGGGACTACTAGCTGGGAGTGAGAGTATAAAATCACTCAATGAGTCTGTGCATAAAAATGCAATACTAACCATAGGAGTCAGAATGGATCCTATTTGAATATCCTGACATATTCACAGAGAGGCTTATCTACCAGAAGGAGATCTAGTCACCCATGGAAGCATAAAAAAACAAAGAATTTCCAAGTGCAAAGTGAAGAGAACCCATCTGAGGACTGTTCGGGGCTTCAGGCATTGGAACTGGGGAGACAGATACATGGGGTTATAGGCAGGAGATTTTTCTGTGCCAGTCCCTTTTGTGAAACCATACCTATTGGTGAGATGAATTCATAAGGGTAAGTAAGACCGATGCCAAGAGGCATGTGATTATTCTCATTAAGTGCTTACCAATCAGCTCTCTGATAACCACACTGCTTGACTCCAGTCCTATGAAGGCTGTGACGGTATCTGTCACATTCACCACTGTGTTTCCTCATGTTGCCCAGCACACAGTAGGCAGCCTACACCGAAACTCAATAGATAATGCACGGATCACCTTGTCCACGCACGTGACAGTTACAGTTCTCAGTGCATCCTGCTGAACTATATGAAATGGCCACTTGTAGCCACCCAAATGATGATTTCAAACGGTGCAGCCTAATACCTTGGTCGTTCTTATTCTGGCTCAAAGAGGGTTTACTTAGTGTGAGACAATCTCTCATGACCTAACTCTCTGGGGACTGACAGAGGAAGTCTCTTAGATGACAATTGCAGTGTCATTTAATAGAGACTAATTTCCTCACAATGGATAAGATCTCTAAGAAAACCACCAGCAGAAGCTTGAGAAAAAAGAATTCACCTCTGGCAGCAAAGAGTGGAAGATATTTCAAAGAGGAGGGAGCATGTGAACCAGGGCTTAAAGAATATATGGGAATTTCAATAACAGAAACGAACAGCTGAGGAAGGATGTCAAGACTTACAGCAAATGGGAAAGACAACACTTAGGGGTAGGAAGGGACACAGTGCTGTTAACTGTGACTGATGAAATCTGTAGAGGAAAAGCAATGAGAGAGAAGATTGGGAAGGCCAGCTAAGGCCAGATTATACACGGCCTCTGATGTTAATTGAAAGCATTAGCAAAAAGACTCCCTTAAGGGCCATGAGATGATTAAGAAGATCATTCCGTTCTAGGCAAAATGAACTGGAGAAGGGAAGCAGGGGCCAGCTAGGCAGCCAGCACCCCTGAGAGTCTCTGATGGACACCTCAAAACAAAAGTAAGGTGGAAATGTCCTTTTTAAGATAAATGTTACGAAGAACCACTACTCTCAAAGACACAACTAACTCAGATTAATCAGCTAAGCAAACCTCATGCACCACCACCACCATCAGCAACCTCATGATTATCTTCATCACGTCCAGAAAGGTTACCATTGCCAGGCCCTGAATTTATTTACTCCTCAGAGTACCCCATGTGGTATGTGTTATTATTCCCATTTTGTAGATGAGGAAACTGAGGCTCAGAGAAGGAAGGTATAGTCAGGGTCACATATCTCCTGAAGAGTTAGTATTAGGACCCAATTCAAAAGCCTACGGCTGTCACTATGGAAAACAGTATGGAGGTTCCTTAAAAAACTAAAAATATAGCTGCCACATGATCCAGCAATCCCACTCCTGGGCATATACCCAGATGAAACTATAATTCAAAAAGATACACGCATCTTTACGTTCATAGCACTATTCACAATAGCCAAGACATGGAAACCACCTAAATGTCCATCAACAGATGAATGGATAAAGATGTGATTCATGTGTGCACACACACACACACACAATGGGATACTACTCAGCCATTAAAAAGAATGAAATAATGCCATTTGCAGCAATATGGATGGACCTAGAGATTATCATACTAAGTGAAGTCAGTTAGAAAGAGGAAAACAAATACCGTATGATAACACTTACAAGTGGGGTCTAAAATATGACACAGGGACTTCCCTGGTGGCGCAGTGGTTAAGAATCCGCCTGCCAATGCAGGGGACACGGGTTTGATCCCTGGTCCCGGAAGATCCCATATGCCACGGAGCAACTAAGCCCATGCGCCACAACTACTGAGCCTGCGCTCTAGAGCCCACGAGCCACAACTACGGAGCCTGTGTGCCACAACTACTGAAGCCTGAGCTCTAGAGCCCATGCTCCACAACAAGAGAGAAGCCACCGCAGTGAGAAGCCCGCACATTGCAACGAAGTGTAGCCCCCGCTCGCCACAACTAGAGAAAGCCCACGCGCAGCAATGAAGACCCAACACAACTAAAAATAAATAAATAAATATCCTTTAAAAAGTTAAAAAAAAATGACACAAATGAACTTATCTACAAAACAGAAATAGACTCACAGACATAGAGAACAGACTTGTAGTTGCCAAGAGGGAGGGGCGTAGAGGAGGGAAGGAATGGGAGTTTGGGATTAGCAGATGCAAACTACTATTTATAGGATGGATAAACAACAAGGTCCTACTGTATAGCACAGGGAACTATATTCAATATCCTGTGATAAACCATAATGGAAAAGAATATGAAAAAGAATATATTTATGTATAGTTGAGTCATGTTGCTGTACAGTAGTAATTAAAACAACACTGTAAATCAACTATACTTCAATTAAATTAAAAAAAAAAAAGCCTATGGCTGTCAAAGCAGAGGACATTCAGAAACAGGTATGGTTTTGGAAAAACAGTCCAGGCCAGCACTTCCCAGGAGGAAGATGGCTAAGACCGACACCCATGGTGCCCCACTGAAGACACGAAGATTCCACACTGATTCCACAGTGAAGTCCCCTCTGGTCCTACCTTGCTTTCTCCTTCAATCACGATGACAGGCACGGCAGTGGCAGGCCAGCGGTGTTTGGCTGGGAGAGGCTTGTCACAATTCCATAGAACTATGATCTGAAAGGGACAGGGGGTCGTGAGATGGCTTGGTAGGGCTAGATTTACATCGGCCTCCAACCCAAAGTTTCTTCTTACAGACAGAGAGAGAGGAAATGGGGATATAAGCAAGGCAGGATGGCAGACCTCAAAACTGAATTTAAAGTGAGTCCACTCCCCTCTGTACACCCGAAACTAACACAACATTGTAAATCAACTATCCTCCGATAAAAATTAAAAAAATAAAAGTGAGTCCACTCCTACACAACCCTCAGAACCCGATCACTCTAACAACCAAAGAGAGGGGACAAAAAGAGTAACCTAAGGAAAACTGTGTCAAGGGGGTAGGACAAAGCTGGGGAGGAAAAAAGTCATTTCAGGGTTGCTGGTTTTTAACAAAGTGTTTTTCTGAATTCTGATGTCTTATGATGACGAGTAAGATAACAACGCCGATCCAATTGAATAAAAACGCACACTGAACATCTGCGATGCATTCACGCTACACCAGGCAACATGGGAGAAAGAAGAGAATTCAAGATAGGACTGGCGTGAGCTCATGTTCTGGATTCTCCAGGATGGTTGCTGATTTCCTGTGATCCTGTTATTTCCAATAAAAACGTTTAGCTCCAAAATGCATACTTCCACGTGATTCCATTCTTTTGTCATGTGTAAACCTTCTTGTGTAATTTACAATTCAGAAAAACCACCGTTAAGAGTACGAGAGCGATACTAATTTGGAAAACATGATTACCATAGGTATCATCTTCCTTTCCCAATTTTATAATTAGTCACGGTGGCCGTGAAAGAAAAGTTGATGCCTCCTGACACCAACGAATTGGTTTCTGCTGTGGAATCTGAGTTTTCTGGGTCCTCTCAGTGGCCTTTCTGATGTTCCTTTATCACTCTGACACGTAAGAATGAAAGAATGTGCCTATGTATTCTTTAAAGAGTGTATTGGTATATATCAGGCTGGACAAAAAGTTCGCTCAGGTCTTTCCGAAAGATGTTAGAAGAACCCGAATGAACTTTTGGGCCAACCCAATATTTAACTTTACCCCAGGGCCAAGATCTCTTTGTAACCCACCCCTTACCTGTACCAGATTTCACTTCCAAGAACCTCTAAGCTGCTGAAAAGGGCGTAACGAGGCGTGACAAAGGAAAGGGGAGTAACGGGGCCGACGTGGGGAGCACAGTGTGTAGCCAGGAAGGCACAGGGAGGGCTGGGGGGCTCTGGTCCACTGAGAAGGAGGGCGCAGGCGCCGTGGTCAACACTGCCACTCACCTGAGCACAGTACTGGGATTTGGCGGCAGCCACGAGGAGTTTCAACACTGGCTGGGACTGAGAGACCAGGGGGGTCACCGCGTGGATGACTGCAGTGAATTTGGAGGGGGGCTTTAAACCTGAAACAGAAAGGGCAGAGAGGCCTAATGAAGCACTGAAAAACAAGACTTAGAAAATTCGTCCTCTCTGCTCTGCCTCGCCCTGGAGCTAATGTTCCCTTCCAGCGTATTTTTCCTCTGCCTCTTGTGTCCTGACAGAACAAAAACAAGGTGAAAAGCTGCTAGTTAACTGCCGCCTGAGTCTAGGGACCTGGATGATTTACAGTTCAATGCCCATTTCTAGAGTCTTCCTTTGATAGTCATTTCCTTCCTCCCTTGGGGAGGCATCTTTGATCTCCCTTCTGTTTTTTAGGCACCCAAAGTCTAATTATGCACACACACCACTACTCACCACTCTCTACCCAAGAAAGGATCTAACTCCAGTCACTTACGTCTTAGGATGGATTTTTGTAAACAGTGCTCTCTCTTCCAGGCTATGTGCATCTGTCTTACTCTTAATTATGTAGTTAAGGGGTTTTTGCCTGTTTGATACTATTTCAGATAATAACTAGCAAGTGGTAAAGGTTAAAAGAACAACGTCCAGAGCATGAGTGTCTATGTCTGAAGCTCAGTTCCACCACTGAGTGGTGGTGGGATCTTGGAAAAATTACTTAACCCTCTGTGCTTCCACAGCTGTGAAATGGGGCTGATAGCCACAGTATCAAAGTTACGGAGTTGTTATGAGAATTAAATTAAATGAGTTAATGCATACAGAGCACTTAGAACAGGACCTGCGGACAGCAAGTACTCAGCATGAGCTTACCGCTATCATAATCACCATCATCACTATTTCAGAGTAGAAGCTGCTCTACTCCCAAGAATCTCTTCTTTGTGTACCAGTGACACAGCTGAGAGGAAAAGTATGTGGTCCAGACCTCTGCCAACTGTGCGCTCTAAGGCCCGAGGTGGAAAGGTACTATAAATGCACAAAATAACAACTTCCACCAAAGAGAAAGCAGTGAGATGGCTTCTCCCGCAAAATGAGTTTTTCCATGAGAACACACTAAGAAATTGGAGACAGGTTAAAAAGGCTCCTTAAGGGCTTCCCTGGTGGCGCAGTGGTTGGGAGTCCGCCTGCGATGCAGGGGACACGGGTTCGTGCCCCAGTCTGGGAGGATCCCACCTGCCGTGGAGCGGCTGGGCCCGTGAGCCATGGCCGCTGAGCCTGCGCGTCTGGAGCCTGTGCTCCGCAACGGGAGAGGCCACAACAGTGAGAGGCCCGCGTACCGCAAAAAAAAAAAAAAAAAGGCTCCTAAAACTTCATTAGTTTAGAGACACTAATTTCACATTTTAGTAGTTTAAATATGAACAAGACAGTGCAGGGACATTCAAGTTAAGCTTTGGTAGTGACTGGACAAAGGCAAGAATCAGGCTATATATATCTCAAAGGATTATACGAACGTTTTGCAGGGCAAATTATACCATCCGACTAGTACTTTAATTGCATGTTAGAAAGAAGCTAGCTTTCCCACTATCTAGATACACATTCAAGGCTTTGCCAAGTAAGAAGAATAAATATGATAGAGGGGGTTCCCTTTTTTAGCAGTGAGGACAAGTCAGTGCTTTAAGACTCTCCTCTAACAGTTTAAGAAGCATCAATTACACACTTCTAATGTGCTAACTCTGCTAACTCCACACAAAAATCTGGAGTCTTTTTGCCATATCGACTTGAAAGATGCTTTATTATCCCAGGGTTTCTCAAATTTGGAACTATGAATGAGGAGAAGTGTCCAAGATGTTACTAACACTAGAGCGAACGGGGCTCCAAATACGTATATGTCTATGGCGGTAACAGCCTTTTGTAAAGCTTCGTCCCTCTGCCGGTTCCCTTTTCCCCATTATGACTAGACTAAAAGCTGCTTGAGAACAGAGCTTGTATCTCCTTTGACTTTTTATTTCTACCACCTAGCACTGCATTAACATGGCAAAGAAGATGAGCACAATAAATGTTGAATGAAGTGAATAAGTTTCTCCCCTATCATATATTCTTAAATCTTTTTCTTTTCCGTTTATTAGTTTGGTTTTTCTTTGGTCTGAGACAGAGAAGTTGGGATTGTGGAGAAAAACAAAAAGTAGGGAGAGCTCTCCTAACTCCATTTTATATAAGATGAGACTTAAAATTATAGTGAACCCCTTGTCGTGTTCAAAATGATCTGTAATTTGGGAAGCCTATTTCTCAAAAAGAAATGACCCTGCTAAATGCAAAGTACAGCGGCTCAGGTAAGAAAGGAGTTTCTCACTTTGCAATGCTCTGCTGGATTTATAATTCTTGACCTTGATACACCGTTTAGGACAGAGCTCTAGAAAGCAGTCTCCAACACAGGATGTTGCAAAGACACCGCGGTGGAATCGAAAAATCAAGGGACTTTAGTTCTGAATGACACCTGGCAGGTAAACCAGAATAACTCCCTGGAAGGCACTCACTTACCTAAATTAGCATAGTAGTAAGGGAAATCTCCCAGATAAGATGAATACTGTGGTAGGACGAACAATCCTCCAGGATGTTTGTTCCATATTAAACTGTTACGGGATATGTGCTTGAATATTCTGTCCTGAATAATCTAGAAAATGAAAACATGGCACATGGTGAGAGGAGACTGACGGTATCAGACGAGGAACACAGTCAATCCAAATTTGAGGGCTGATGGCACTCAAAGTAGTGAGTCTCCTCCCCCACCCCCAACCTGATTCTTCACTGAAACAGCCTGATTCTTCACTGATTCTCTGACACAGAGTGACAGAGCAATGGAAAAGAGTGAGAGAGAGAGAGAGAGAGAGAGAGAGAGAGAGAGAAGGAGATGAATAATGGCTAATCCAATTTCCTAATTAAACTGCAGTTTCACCATAAATTCTATCTTGTCTTTCTATAATAATAAGTCCACGCTCATGTCAAATTAGAGTGTGTAGAAGAGTTTCCCTGATGGCTGAGATCTAGCAGTGCTTCCAGATCCACATCAGGAAGATCTGTTCTCAGGGCACAGAGATGTCCATATAGAGACTGAGCTGGGAGCATATGGAATCCCGAAGCAGCTGAGGTTTTGATCTGTTCCTTTAATTCAGGAGGCAGATTTATTTGCTTGACATATCTCATTGTCCTTTCAAATTCAAGTATAGGACTTTGGGGTACTAGTCAGCTGAAGTTTTTCTACTTTTCATCTCAAAAAGTAGTGACTTAACAATTGCTCAAAACATCCTACATAACAGGACAAGAACCATGGCATACGGAGAATAATGATAGTCAAGCTAGTTCATTAGTTTCTTTGGACTTGAAGACCTTGCAGATCATTAAATTCTACATTTAGAGTCAAACATTCTCCCATCCCAAATCATTTGTCAGATGAATGTGATTAGTCCACTTTACAGTGGACTTTCAAACTCTTGTAATTATACCATCCACCCATTAAGATATGATTTGGCAAATAATTAACTTGATACAGAATTTCATGTTTTCAGCAATTTTTTTGTACTTAAAAAAAAAAAAAAAAAGCCTGGCATATATCTTTAGAGATTTAAGACCTAAACCATCATTTTCCAGGTCCCCATTTAATGCAATGTGATTTTAAGTACAGACCATTTTAAACGGAGTTGTATTATTTGCTAAAGTTATTACCACCCTCATCTCATCCCACATGGTGACACAAGTAATAAAATCAGCTGCATTTATCTTTGCAAACCTGATTGTGTTTATATTTCTTAATGAGAGAGAAGGAAGCAAGGAGGAAATTTAGAAGAACTCAAATATCTTAGTTCAATGATTTCTGCATTTTCTCTTTTCCCCAGATCAAAACTGCTCATTTTATATGGATTGGCAGAGGTTTCTAATTTGGGGAAGATTTTAGGAACCTTGCTCAAGCGTTAATGTTTGCTCTTTGTGGTTCAACAGAGATGTGTTAAAATGCTATTGTCTACGCATTAATTGTAAGAAAATTGTCATGGTTGTGCAGGGTTTTTACATGGCTAGCAATTTCACTTTGTACACCATTTATTCCAGTTTTTAATTATTTGTACCTTCCAATTCTACTGTCTACTTATTTTCCTTTATAGGTTTCCATTTAGACCCTCCCTTTTTTTGCTTTCCAAATTCATGTCCCTTCTAGCATGTGGCTGCTTAAATAAGTTTGGATATCAAGACACAGAAAACATTGACAAGGGATGGTGTCATAAATCCGACTTACATACAAGTGACATGGAAGTCAGAGATGTCACAAATTGGGTCCCTATTCACTTTGGGTCTCTGGGTGGTGTGATTCTCAATGTCATTGACTCTTTTTGATTCAGTATCACAGCATTGTCATCTTTTTGAAGACAAGGATATAAGTTATAGTATTCCTCGGAAGTTTCAAAAAGCATTTTATATTCTCTTCAAACAGGGTGATATCAGCAAAGGTATAAGAGCAATAGCAAATGTGGAAGTTAACTCAGGTTAAGCAATTTGCCACCTTTATGACTAACTAGCCTCATATGTAATAAGCAGTAATATATCACATTAATTATAACAATGTTTCAGAATCTATTAGGAAAAGTTGCCTAAATCTTCATACTTAAGACTTGAGTTTTTAAAAAAATCTCATTCCTGTGTTCATTTTCTAGGCATGGATTTTTCCATTTCTATTTTTACACAGCTATACTATCACAGATATTATACATTATAGATCTTTCCATATTATTCATAGCATTCATGGTTTACTTATCCTAAATGTCCAACAATAGTGCAATTATTTCCACGCAAAGCAATGAACATATTTATGAGTTAAAACTTTCCACATTTAGGACTGATGCTTTAGGATTTTGTCAAAGGGTATGAACACTTTAAAGGCTGTTCATACGTATTACCAAATGTCTTTCTGAAATGTTGATATCAACTTGCCTTACCAAAAGACTGACAGAGTATGGATCTCATTTCACCAAATAGAAAGGTCATTTTGTCCCTCTCCTAATGTCCAATTCTCCCTATTGCTACACTGGACAGCTCCCAGGAGCCTTTCAGGGCCCTTAGTACTCACTCTCAAACGCTGTGAATGAAGACATCATATTGAAACGTTGGACACTATAAAGAAAATCAACACATACATACACGCAAACACAGGCACAAAAAGTTTACACAGAATTTTTTTCCTTACAGCCCCAAATGGCACCCTCAATAAGGATGATATTTCTTATTAACATGAATTCAAAGGGAAGAATGACAGGCTCCTTATTTTTCATTTTTATGTGCCATCTATTTTTAAAATAATGGACAATTGATTATAGGTTCCAGTCATTCTAGGTGGCCTTGACTCTGTCTCTCTCTTTTTTTTTTTTTTGCAGTACGCAGGCCTCTCACTGTTGTGGCCTCTCCCTTTGCGGAGCACAGGCTCCGGACACGCAGGCTCAGCGGCCATGGCTCACGGGCCCAGCCGCTCCGCGGCATGTGGGATCTTCCCGGACCGGGGCACGAACCCGTGTCCCCTGCATCGGCAGGCGGACTCTCAACCACTGCGCCACCAGGGAAGCCCTGACTCTGTCTTTTGACCAATACAATGTTGCCTAATACACGCAGTGCCACCATATGCCACCTCATTCCAAACCAAAGCAAAATCTCCTATTTCTATTCTCTCACTGATTTTAAACTTTCCTTATACAACGGCATCAATAATACTATGGTCTGAATGTGCATATGGTTAGATAAGTGAAGAGAGAAACAGACAACCCTTCATAAAACAGCACTTAAAATTGTGTTTCCAAGCTACTGTGAGCTGTTTTCATATGTCATTACCATTGCATGCCATTTTCTTTTGCTCACCCTGATTCTGACTGAGCTCCTAAGGTTCAATCCTTAGTGCCAGGTTACTGTTGTGCAGTATTCTGACAAATAATGGAATCCAAGAACACTGTCTTTGCAGTATTTGATCATTGTCTCTATCATTACTTCTCAATTTGCACCAAAAAATGAGCTCCGAAGAGCCTAGCTCTTATTAAATAGCTCCTTAATTCCAAGGTGCAGAATTAGGAAGTTTCAAGCAGACTAGAAATACTAGGCAAATCCCAAGCAGGAGAGAGTGCAGCACAGCTGAACGTACTAACAACTTGACCCTGGCATTGGAAAGAAAGATGAGGTGTCCTGTTTCCAACGGTATCTAAGCACTACCTACAGCTCTAAGGCTCATAATCACCAAAGAGCAAGTAATTCCCTTCCCGCGACTCAGAATACAGCACGTAAGGAAGAAAGAGTCTCCGGGTAGAGCATCCCCGAACAAGGGATCTTCAAATGTACGTTGTCCAAGGGTAATGCTGCATTACCCTGACCATAGGCACTCCAGCAGGAACTGAAGGACATATTATCTCAAGTAGGAATTTTTGATTTGTGATAGTTAAATCGTTCTTATGAACATATTGGTTGTTTATCAGGGTATGTGGATGGCATTTTCTGGTATTTTTCTCTGCTTTTCTGTTTACATTGGATCCTGGGGTAATCTAAGCTCTGGATTAAAAAGGGAAACTGGATGGTATCTCTCATGCAATTCAGCTGAGAGGTCAAATTGTTAAAATCCAATTTTGGAACTATATGAGGAGTTTTTGTCAGTTGCAATAAATTTGAATGAAGTATATGGTTAGAGTGTTCTAAAAACAACTGTGCTCCAGGCCGCATGGGTCCTTGGGGGCATAGGAGGGCGTTTGCCCCGCCCACTCGGGCCTGGGGAGCCTGCTGAGCTCCCAGGCTGGTCCCCTGCCCTCCAAGATCCCCCCTCCCCCCAGCCACATTGGTCCTGGGGGCATAGGGGGGAGGCCAGGGGAGATCAGGAGAGGTAGGCGGGAGGGGCTCTCTGGGACCGGAGGAGCAGGAGAGGAGAGGAGGGCATTTGCCCCGCCCACTCAAGCCCAGGAAGCCTGCTGGGCTGCCAGGTGAGGTCCCCTGTCCTCTGAGACCAGGGTGGGGGGCACAGCTGGGTCCCTTCTGTTCCTTCAGCCTGAGCCCGACTTCCCACAGGCCCCAGGGCCTGTGGGTCCTGAGCATTGGCCCCGCCCACCACCCAAACCTCACCCTTGCTTAGGCCCCACCCTGCACAGCCAAGGCCTCCCCCGACTTTTTTTCCCCCTCCTCCGCTTTTTCACTATTATGGTACTGCTGTACCTTCCGGTTGTTGATTCACCTATATTTTTATTTTCATATTCTTTCTAACATATCTGTTAGTTTCCTAGTCTAATTTTATTTTTTACTTTGTTATGTTCTCTCTCTCTTTTTTTTTTTTTTGCCACCCCACATGGCTTGCGGGATCTTGGTTCACAAGAAGGGGATTGGGCCGAAACTCCTACGGTGGGAGCTCTGAGTCCGAACCACTGGACTAACAGAGAACCTCAGACCCCAGGGAGTATTCATCGGACTGAGGTCTCACAGAGGTCCTCATCTCAGCACCAAGACCCAGCTCTACCCAATAGCCTACAAACTCCAGTGTTGGAATCCACAGGCCAAACAACCAGTAAGACAGGAACACAATCCCACTCAAAAAATAGAGAGAGAGAGAGAGAGAGGGCAAAAAATTATGTCACAGATGAAGGAGCAAGGTAAAAACCTACAAGACCAAATAAATGAAGAGGAAGTAGGCAATCTACCTGAAAAAGACTCCAGAGTAATGATAGTAAAGATGATAAGGATCTCGGAAATAGAATGGAGGCATGGATTGAGAAAATACAAGAAATGTTTAACAAAGATATAGAAGAACTAAAGAACAAACAAACAGAGATGAACGACACCATAACTGAAATGAAAAATACACTAGAAGGAAACAATAACAGAATAACTGAGGCAGAACAAATAAGTGAGCTGGAAGACAAAATGGTGGAAATAACTGCCAAGGAGCAGAATAAAGAAAAAAGAATGAAAAGAATTGAAGAAAATCTCAGAGACATCTGGGACAATGCTAAAAGCACCAACATTCAAATTATAGGGGCCCCAGAAGAAGAAGAGAAAAAGAAAGGGTCTGAGAAAATATTTGAAGAGATTATAGTCAAAAACTTCCCTAACATGGGAAAGGCAATGGTCACCCAAGTCCAGGAAGCACAGAGAGTCCCATACAGGATAACCCTAGGAAAAATACACCAAGACACATATTAATCAAACTAACAAAAATTAAATTTAAAGAAAAAATATTAAAAGCAGCAAGGGAAAAACAAACAATAACATCCAAAGGAATCCCCATAAGGTTATCAGCTGATTTTTCAGCAGAAACTCGGCAGGCCAGAAGGGAGTGGCAGGACATACTTAAAGTGATGAAAGGGAAGAAACTACAACCACGATTACTCTACCCAGCAAGGATCTCATTCAGACTTGACAGAGAACTGAAAAGCTTTTCAGACAAGCAAAAGCTAAGAGAATTCAGCACCACTAAACCAGCTTTACAACAAATGCTAAAGACACTTCTCTAGGTGGGAAACACAAGAGAAGAAGACCCACAAAAACAAACCCAAAACAATTAAGAAAATGGTAATAGGAACATACATATCGATAATAACCTTAAATGTAAATAGATTAAATGCCCTAACCAAAAGACACAGACTGACTGAATGGATACAAAAACAAGACCCATATATATGCTGTCTACAAGAGACCCACTTCAGACCTAGGGACACATACAGACTGAAAGTGAAGGGATGGAAAAAGATATTCCCTGTAAATGGAAACCAAAAGAAAGCTGGAGTAGCAATTCTCGTATCAGATAAAATAGACTTTAAAATA
Organism: Delphinus delphis; assembly: GCF_949987515.2. Classification (NCBI taxonomy): domain Eukaryota; kingdom Metazoa; phylum Chordata; class Mammalia; order Artiodactyla; family Delphinidae; genus Delphinus; species Delphinus delphis. The sequence continues at coordinate 60,060,310 of NC_082699.1, forward strand.
AAGATTGTTACAAGAGATAAGGAGGGACACTACACAGTGATCAAGGGATCAATCCAAGAAGAAGATATAACAATTATAAATGTTTACGCACCCAACATAGGAGCACCTCAATACATAAGGCAAATGCTAACAACCATGAAAGGCGAAATCAACAGTAACACAGTAATAGTAGGGGACTTTAACACCCCACTGACACCAATAGACAGATCATCCAAACAGAAAATAAATACGGAAACACATACTTTAAATGACATAATAGAACAGATAGATTTAACTGATATTTACAGAATTTCCACCCAAGAGTGGCAGAATACACTTTCTTCTCAAATGCACATGGAACATTCTCCAGGATACATCACATCTTGGGTCACACATCAAGCCTCGGAAAATTTAAGAAAATTGAAATCATATCAAGCATCTTCTCTGACCACAACACTATGAGACTGGAAATCAATTACAGGAAAAAAAACTGTAAAAAACACAAATACATGGAGGCCAAACAGTGCACTACTAAATAATCAAGAGATCACTGAAGAAATCAAAGAAGAAATTTAAAAATACCTAGAAACAAATGAAAATATGACGACCCAAACCTATGGGATGCAGCAAAAGCAGTTCTAAGAGGGAAGTTTATAGCAATTCAATCTCACCTCAAGAAACAAAAAAAATCTCAAATAAACAATCTAATCCTACACTTAAAGCAACTAGAGAAAGAAGAACAAAGAAAACCCAAAGTCAGTATAAAAAAAGAAATTATAAAGCACAGAGCAGAAATAAATGAAATAGCAATGAAGAAAACAATAGCAAAGATCAATAAAACTAAAAGCTGGTTCTTTGAGAAGATAAAAAAAGTTGATAAACCCTTAGCCAGACTCATCAAGAAAAAACGAGAGAGGATGCAAATCAATAAAGTTAGATATGAAAAAGGAGAAATTGCAACTGACACCACATAAATACAAAGGATTATAAGAGACTACAAACAACTATATGCCAATAAAATGGACAACCATGAAGAAATGGACAAATTCTTAGAAACGTACGATTTTCCAAGACTGAACCAGGAAGAATCAGAAAATATAAACAAAACTATCACAAGTAATGAAATTGAAACCGTAATTTAAAATCTTCCAACAAACAAAAGTCCAGGACCAGATGGCTTCACAGGAAAATTCTATCAAACATTTAGAGAAGAGCTAACACCGATTCTTCTCAAACTCTTCCAAAAAATTGCAGAGGGAGAAACACTCCCAAATTCATTCTACGAAGCCACCATCATCCTGATACCAAAACCAGAAAAAGATATAACAAAAAAAGAAAATTACAGACCAATATCACTGATTAACATAGATACAAAAATCCTGAACAAAATACCAGCAAACAGAATCCAACAACACAGTAAAAGGATCATACACCATGATCAAGTGGGATTTATCCCAAGGATTCTTCAATATACACAAATCAATCAATGTGATACACCACATTAATAAATTAAGGTATAAAAACCATACGATCATCTCAATAGATGCAGAGAAAGCTTCTGACAAAATTCACCACCCATTTATGATAAAAACTCTCCAGAAAACGGGCATATAGGGAACCTACCTCAACATAATAAAGGCAATATATGACAAACCCACAGCAAGCATCATACCCAATGGTGAAAAACTGAAAACATTTCTGCTAAGATCAGGAACAAGACAAGGATGACCACTCTCGCCACTATTATTCAACATAGTTTTGGAAGTCATAGCCATGGCAGTTAGAGGAGAAAAAGAAATAAAAGGAATACAAATTAGAAAAGAAGAAGTAAAACTGTCACTGTTTGCAGATGACATGATACTATACACAGAGAATCCTAAAGATGCCACCAGAAAAATACTAGAGCTAATCAATGAATTTGGTAAAGTTGCAGGATATAAAATTAATGCACAGGAATCTCTTGCATTCCTATACACTAATGATAAAAAATCTGAAAAAGAAATTAAGGAAACATTCCCATTTACCATTGCAACAGAAACAATAAAATACCTAGGAATAAACCTACCTAGGGAGACGAAAGACCTGTATGCAGAAAACTATAAGACACTGATGAAAGAAATTAAAGATGATACAAACAGATGGAGAGATATGCCATTTTCTTGGATTGGAAGAATCGGTATTGTGAAAATGATGATACTACCCAAAGCAATCTACAGATTCAATGCAATCCCTATCAAACTACCAATGGAATTTTTTACAGAATTAGAACAAAAAATCTTAAAATTTGTATGGAGACAAAAAAGACCCTGCATAGCCAAAGCAGTGTTGGCGAAAAAAAATGGAGCTGGAGGAATCAGACTCCCTGAGTTCAGACTATACTACAAAGCTACAGTAATCAAGACAATATGGTACTAGAACAAAAACCGAAATATAGAACAATGGAACAGGATAGAAACCCAGAGATAAACCCACACACCTATGGTCAACTAATCTATGACAAAGGAGGAAAGGATATACAATGGAAAAAAGACAGCCTCTTCAATAAATGCTGCTGGGAAAACTGGACAGCTACATGTAAAAGAATGAAATTAAAACACTCCCTAACACCATACACAAAAATAAACTCAAAATGGATTAGAGACGTAATGTAAGACTGGACACTATAAAACTCTTAGAGGAAAATATAGGAAGAACACTCTTTGACATAAATCACAGCAAGATCTTTTTTGATCCACCTCCTAGAATAATGGAAATAAAAACAAAAATAAATAAATGGGACCTAATGAAACTTAAAAGCTTTTGCAAAGCAAAGGAAACTACAAACAAGACGAAAATACAACCCTCAGAATGGGAGAAAATATTTGCAAACAAATCAACGGACAAAGGATTAATCTCTAAAATATATAAGCAGCTCATGCAGCTCAATATTAAAAAAAAACAAACAACCCAGTCATAAATGGGCTGAAGACCTAAATAGATATTTCTCCAAAGAAGACATGCAGATGGCCAAGAAGCACATGAAAAGCTGCTCAACATCACTCATTATCAGAGAAATGCAAATCAAAACTACAATGAGGTATCACCTCACACCAGTTAGAATGGGCATCATCAGAAAATCTAGAAACAACAAATGCTGGAGAGGGTGTGCAGAAAAGGGAACCCTCCTGCAGTGTTGGTGGGAATGTAAATTGATACAGCCACTATGGAGAACAGTATGGAGGTTCCTTAAAAAACTAAAAATGGAATTACCCTGTGACCCAGCAATCCCACTCCTGGACATATACCCAGAGAAAACCATAATTCAAAAAGACACATGCACCCCAATGTTCATTGCAGCCCTATTCACAATAGCCAGGTCATGGTAGCAACTTAAATGTCCACTGACAGACGAGTGGATAAAGAAGATGTGGTACATATATACAATGGAATATTACTCGGCCATAAAAAGGAACGAAATTGGGTCATCCGTAGAGACGTGGATGGATCTAGAGACTGTCATACAGAGTGAAGTAAGTCAGAAAGAGAAAAACAAATACCGTATATTAACACATATATGTGGAACCTAGAAAAGTGCTACAGATGAACCAGTTTGCAGGGCAGAAATAGAGACACAGATGTAGAGAACAAACGTACGGACACCAAGGTGGGAAAGTGGCAGAGGGGTGTGGTGGGATAAATTGTGAGAGTGGGATTGATATATATACACTAATATGTATACAGTGGTTAACTAATAAGAACCTGTTGTATAAAAAAAAAATAAAATTCAAAAATTAGAAAAAAAATAGAGAGAGACATGTACCACAATGTTCACTGCAGCACTATTTACAATAGCCAGGACATGGATGCAACCTAAGTGTCTGTGGACAGATGAATGGATAAAGAAGATGTGGCACATGTATACAATGGAATATTACTCAGCCATAAAAAGAAACGAAATTGAGTTATTTGTAGTGAGGTGGATGGACCTAGAGTCTGTCATACAGAGTGAAGTAAGTCAGAAGGAGAAAAACAAATACTGTATGCTAACACGTATATATGGAATCTGAAAAAAAAAAAAGGTTATGAAGAATCTAGGGACAGGAGAGGAATAAAGCCACAGATGTAGAGAATGGACGTGAGGACACAGGGAGGGGGAAGGGTAAGCTGGGACGAAGTGAGAGAGTGGCATGGACTTATATATACTACCGAATGTAAAATAGATAGCTAGTGGCAAGCAGCCGCATAGCACGGGGAGATCAGCTTGGTGCTTTGCGATGACCTAGAGGGGTGAGATAGGGAGGGTGGGAGGGAGGCTCAAGAGGGAGGGGATATGGGGACATACGTATGCATATGGCTGATTCACTTTGTTGTACAACAGAAACTAACACAGTATTGTGAAGCAATTATACTCCAATAAAGATCTATTAAGAAAAAAAACAAAAAACAAAAACACTGTGTCTCTAAAGAACTGCATGGCTCAAATCGAAGGGGAAAACGGCTTTCCAGTCACAGAGATGAAAACAGCTTGACTTAAGATCCTATGCTGGTGAATATAACACATCCAACTGTTATTATAAGATAATTGAGTTCTGCTAACTTAATAGGCAAGAGACCAGAGCTATGCAATAAACCATACTCAAAAGAAATGTAATTAATGAGACACCATCTTTCATCTGGCGAATTAACAAAGCTGTGTGTGTGTTTTAATTATGATTCTGAAGGCTGACAAGGATATAGTAAGAGAGGGTGTCCCCCAGATGGCCTGTGAGAATCTAGATTGATTCAACCTCTTTGAAGAGCAATTTGGCAATACCTATCATGAGTCTTAGTCATGCCTGGACTCTTGGGTTGAGTAATCTCATTTCAGGGACTCCATCTAAAGAAATAAAGACATAGTCTAAGATACATGTAGAAGGGCATTGGTTGGATAAAGATATCTCTATCTCTAAAAAAGAAATAATTAGAAATAACATTAATAGTCAGCAATAGCAGATTGGTTAAATAAATAGAGGTTCACTAAGGGATGGAATATAGGGTGAAAAAATGAAAACATGTGGTCTGGATGTATAGCCAAAAATGCATAAAAGTGGCATGTGAAAACACTGAGGAAAGAATAACTTAAGAAATATATCAGGGGAATTCCCTGGCAGTCCAGTGGTTAGGACTCTGTGCTCTCACTGCCCTCACTGCCGAGGGCCTGGATTCAATCCCTGGTCTGGGAACTAAGATCCCATAAGCTGTGTGGTATGGCAAAAAAAAAAAAAAGAAGGAAATGTATTGGAGCAACGGCAGAAAAATTTGTCAAAAAAAAAAAAAGTTTAGCTTTTTCAACACAGACCATATATAAAAGTAAATTGGATTAAATAGTTAAATGTAAAAAATTAACCATGAAAGTACTAGAAAATACTAATGTGTACGTGTGTTGCACATAAATAAAATTATGGGTCAAAAAGTCCTTTCTAAACAGTAGCAAATGGAAAAGCTGGAGATGAAAAGATTGCCCCATGATAAACAAAACAGAAAGCATACCACAAATTGGGGGGAATATTCGCTACAAAAGAATCAAAGGTTAATCTTTTTAAACCTAATAAGCTCTTAAAAATTAATGAGAAAAGCGGGACAACGTTGTGGCCATTTCTATTTCTTTCTTTGTGAGCTGCCTGAGCAAGAAACATACAAGAAATATTCATTCTTACTAAGATCTCAAGAAAATAATGACTTATCATTTTTAAGGATATAATGTCCAATATGGTGAAAGTGAAAAAAATAAATATAATTAAAATAGGTTCTCTCATCTAAGCTGGAGGGAATATAAATTAGTTGAATTCTATTGCAGGAAAATTGACAGTTCATATTCGAAATCTTAGCATTTGGCATATTGTTTGAGCCAGGACTTTGAATTCAAGGAATTTATCCTAAGGAAGTAATCTTGAATCTGCACAACAACTTGGCACTGAGGCTATTAGCTTCAATGATGTATATAATAATTGAAAACCAGAAACAATTTTAATAGCCTCAAACTGGGGATTAATTAACGGAATTAAGTGACATCATGAATGGAATATTATATAGCCATTAAAATAACTGTAGTAAAATCTAATGAGATACTAGGAATAATTATTAAGCAGAAAAAACAGGTTATAAACTAAGTATAGAAAAACTCCTCTTTAAATTAAAAATGACAACATATTTATGCATTTGCACAGAAAAAAATGAATATGTTTATATGTGTGTATATATGTCAATAGTGATTTGTATGGGTAGATTATTTTATTTTTGTGCTATAAGTATTTTCTATTATTTTCTAAAAGGAATATGCACTTCTTTGATAAAAAGCACTCATTCCAAAAAGCAAACAAACAAACAAACAAAACCCAAAACAAGTGACATTCAATTTTCCTTAAGAAGGACCTAGGAAGGGTCTTAGATGGAAGACAGGATCAAAGAAAAGGTTCAAATTTATTACATATTCAAATCTGCTGCTATGTACAGAAGTAAAAACCCAATCAATTTTCATTGAGGAGAGTGCTTTTGGAGGAATAAGAGAAATTTGCTTGTAATAAGGAAGCCCTTGGAAGGCATTGTACCCTATCCCCTTTCATGGGGAAACCTGGGTCCTAAATAGCCCTTTTCACTTAGTTCCAGGATGAAAACGACACAACCCATTTACAAGAGGACACTGGGATAGAGCCTGGCCCCGCAAAAGCAGGAGGCCCAGGCTAGGCTCAGGGTAGGTAAGCCCCACAGTGTGCCTGGGGTATGACCAGAGTTGGCTCTGGTACCCAGGATGGCAAGACAACAGCAATGGCACAAAACAGGATGACTTCAGTTTTCTTGGTGTTTTTCAGACTTAGCATAGTGTATACTCCCAATTACATTAGCTTTTGGAGCAGTAATAACTTTTCCAAAGAAAATATTTCAGAAGTGAGGCCACAAATGCCCCTACTTCTCGCGGTGGACACCTCAGAATCACCTTGATGCTGTGCTTCACCTGAGGACCTCTGCTCTCCTTCCTGTAACTCATGAGTGTGCAGATCCAGAAATCTTTTCTCAGCTCTTTGTGCTGCTTTGGTGTAGCCTCAGGCCATCGCTATCTGCTCTACTTCCAAAGGTTTTAATCATCTCCATGCTTCCCTTTCCTTTTTTCCTCCTGCCTTAAAAAAGGCAACTCGAAGATGGGCACCCATCTGTCTAGAATAGTTTCTGATCTCATAAAGTTTAACACTTTCTGTACCAGATGGGTGTAATCCTGATTTTCTTCTTAACACATCCTTGCAGCAATGATGCTAGCTGGGCTGCATATGTCTTGAGAATAAATTTGGCTGTATCCTAATGCCATTGGATTACAGTACCCAGTAAACTATTCATATTTTTAGAATGGGAGAAGATTTTCCCCTACTTGGTCACTATCTGTTTCCTAAGTGGGCTCCAGAAATATGCTTTCAAAGGATGCCATTGAGTGTGAATGACAGGAGGACAGTCATTAGCTACCTGTCTCTGAAATGATGTAAGACAGAGCCCATCTCTGTGTCAAGGAGTGTAATTTCTCCTATGTCAGCTTTCCTCATTGGAGTCTGTCAAGAATGGAGGTCTTTGCTTGGGCACGGCAGAGCAGGTAAAAAGGGGTTAACTGACACATTCAAGTACAGAAGGTTCGGTTTCGCCCCATTTGACCAATTACACATCACTAATAGCAAAAGAGAAGGCTGAGAGAAACATATAAAGGACCATTATTTAAGACCAAGAACCAAGTGGTCTCACTTACCTCTAGTGTAGTTAATACAATCTTCTCAACTGAAGAAAAATAAGCCTCCCACAAGAATTGTGTCTGCTGTCTAAGTGCTAGGATTTTATCCTGATGAATAGACCTGATTGTAGAAGGAATCTGTAACACAAAGTGAACACATAATAACTATAACCGGATAACAATAAGATGCCATTTGATCAAAATAACCCACTTGGGTTAGGCTTTTATTCTTCATAGCCTTCAGCTTCTAGCATACAGATCTACTAAAAATCACCAACCCCTAAATTGAAAGGCCCTTCAGAGGTGTCAGCTACAAACAGCACTTACTGGGAATCAGCTTTAAGGACCTTAAATGCACGGGAGTTAGAGCTCGCTTCTAAGATTTGGTAGCAGCTTATCAGTTGCTTAGGGTGTTCCTACAGTAGTCTTTGCTGTTTTCTCTTCTCAGATTCCCACACATCCTTGATCCTGCCCATGGACAACCAAGTACTACAGAGAAGGAGCTACGGCCTTGCAGCAAGGCTGAGAGACATCATCCCGCAAGCACTTCTAAGGCACACCACGCCAGGGACTACAAATGATCTACGGAAAGGCTTTTTAGGGACTGTCTCTGAGTCTCTCCATTTAATATGCAGCTGGGGTAGTCATTTCTATATGCATGTATCTCCTACCTCTCCCTGAGAGCTTTCTGCTCCCCAGGCTTCTCTTTGTGGCTGCAGCTCTTACACCAAACTAACACAATCTGTCATACATGTTTAACCATCACTGCTCTCTACCAGGCTGCACAATTTTTAAGGGGGGTCTATGCCCTGTCCATCCTGCTACACTTTTTATAGCTAGGAGAGTGGCTTTTATGTGTAGGTACACCTCAGAGACACTGTGTGTTCAGCTCTAGACCAACACAATAAAACAAATATCGCAATAAAGCGAGTCACACAAAACTTGTGTGGTTTCCCAGTGCATATAAATGTTACGTGACACTACAGTCTATTAAGTGTGCAATAGCATAATGTCTAAAAACACAAGGTAACTACCTTAATTAAAAATACTTATTACTAGGGGCTTCCCTGGTGGCGCAGTGTTTGAGGGTCCGCCTGCCGATGCAGGGGACGCGGGTTCGTGCCCTGGTCCGGGAAGATCCCACGTGCCGCGGAGCGGCTGGGCCCGTGAGCCATGGCCGCTGAGCCTGTGCGTCTGGAGCCTGTTGCTCCATGACGGTGAGGCCGCAGCGGTGAGAGGCCCGCGTACCGCAAAAAAAAAAATACTTATTACTAAAACGTCCTCACTAACCATCATCTGACAACACAGGGTTGACACAAACCTTCAATTGGTTGGAAAAAAAAAAAAAGCATCTACGAAGCATAAGCGAGGTATGCCTGTTGTAGTTATTCAATAAATAGAAGTGGAATTGAACGTGGCCATCTGAAGCCACCAAAGGGATATCATTTTCACTAGCAGTATAACTCAGTGGTTAAGCACAGGAACATGGGAGTTAGACCACAGTGGGAGTCTTGGCTCTGCCATTTACTAGCCCTGCTTCCCTGGACAAGTTACATGATCTCTCAAAGATTTCATTTCTTCACTTATAAAATGATATAGTACTAACATCATAAGGATATAGTACTAACATCATAAGGTTGTTATGAAGATCACATAAGTGCTTTGCACAATGCCTAGCACATGGGAAGCTTTATTAACAAAGTAATTATTACCACTACTATTATTATTGACTTAAGGGTGATGATATTCAAAGACAGACCAATTGCTTAATGTCTGCATGTGAACTTGCTTGGGTCTGGAGCTCTGAAATGTACTTCCTGGGTATCTGGTGAGTCTCCTTGGTTTGCTCCCTATCTTCACCTATAGCCCAAAGGCTATTTCATTTATGGAGTCTATACTTAGGGGAGATTCCTTGTGATTAGCAACTGTCCTTTTGTGCTCACCTCTTTCTGCATGCTTGCCTCCCTAATGTGTAATTAATCAGACAGGCATGGGAGCCTGGACGGAAGCAGGAATGCTCTGCTAGCTGCTTTAGTAAAAAAGTTATCCATGGCATTGTGACTAAGACTACATCTGAATTTCCAGTGGTGGCGAAGGAAGTAGGAGCAGTTTTTTTTATTTTATTTTTTTGCGGTACACGGGCCTCTCACTGCTGTGGCCTCTCCCGTTGCGGAGCACAGGCTCTGGATGCGCAGGCTCAGCGGCCATGGCTCACGGGCCCAGCCGCTCCGCGGCATGTGGGATCTTCCTGGACCGGGACACGAACCCGCGTCCCCTGCATCGGCAGGCGGACTCTCAACCACTGTGCCACCAGGGAAGCCCTGGAGCATATTTTTTGATTCAAGACCACACTTACGGGAAGCCATAGAACTGGTTCACAGTATCTACATGAGGACAAGTTCACCTCCTTTGGCAATGTCCAGAAGCAGATACTCAATGTGCAGCCCCAAAGTGCGTATCTGGATTCCCAACACTGAAGCAGCATGGAGGCAACAGGTAAAGGAGAAACATTAGCCTGAAACCAGAGCTCAAGGTCAAGTGGAAATAAAATATCCTTGAAGGAGGTAGAGAAACCATTCAGATCATGGATGCTTCATAAGCCAAAGAACATTTATTTTTATTTACTGAGAAAATTACTCAGATTGCCCAAGAAAGACTAGAAAAAAATTACCTTCCTCAATTTCCATAATCATGCCCTCTTCTGAATATCAGTGGTATTTTCTAAGAGTCATACAGGTAGACTGTTTCATTATGATCATGAGGAACCAGTCCATTAGAAAAATGTCAAAAGCTATCATCACTGTGTGCTCTCCAGAAAACTGAGTAGGCTGTGGTTATGAAGGCAGAAAGGGACAGCACAGATAAGCCTACCAATACAGCCCCTCTCTTCTATTAGCCACATCTTGATGTTACTACATCAAGTGAAATATATCCTACCCATTTGTGCATACGATACAAGTGTCTGACAGCACTCTTCAAAGTGCTCTGGAAGATAATTCCAATTGATTAAAAAGACAGAGTTCCAAATTTTAATGGCATTTGGCTACTGGTTCTTAATCTGCTTGTCCCAAGAGACAGGTATGGGAAAGTGATAAATTAATTCCAATTTGGCCAGATTGTTCAAAGTTGCAGAACTCAGTGCAGTCTTAATAAAAGGTCATGCATGGTAACGGAACTAATGGAATCTACCAAGATAGATATAGGAGAGCAACAGTAAGCTCTCTTGGTGACATGACAACAAGAATATATGCAAATAAAAACACCTGAGCTGTTCTAAAACAGGAAATGAAAAATGGTAACATAACAAAAACATTTCCCAGGGCAGACATTTGGGCTGGGTGCCAGTTCTTTAAAACCATTGTCAATGACAGTGCAGTCATCATTCAATATGGAGGCAGCTGTGCAAAGACAGACTGCATATGAGAGAGGAAAATGCCAGCAAGTTTGAGTAGGTGCAGAATGAAAAACGAAATCCCCAGCATCAAGCCAAAATGTTGCCTCAGAAGGTGAAATGCTTCTGGGGAATCAACTCTGCTGAAAGGGTAGAGACCAGACAACCACAATTCAGTATCCTGGAACACGCTCCGTTCTCAAAGACAGACTCCCAACTTAGTCACATCAAATTCATGGGAGCACTGGTACATAAATGGAGAAATTATGGCTGGTATTTTTTATTCCCTTTCTTTCCTAAATTTCCTTTAATGAGCATGCATTAGTTTTTAAAAATCATAAGAGAGGGCTTCCCTGGTGGCGCAGTGGTTGAGAGTCCGCCTGCCGATGCAGGGGACACGGGTTCGTGCCCCAGTCCAGGAAGATCCCACATGCCATGGAGCGGCAAGGCCCGTGAGCCATGGCCACTGAGCCTGCATGTCCGGAGCCTGTGCTCCGCGACGGGAGAGGCCACAACAGTGAGAGGCCCGCGTACCGCAAAAAGAAAAGAAAAAAATCATAAGAGGAAGGAAAAAGGCAACATGGAAAAGAACCACATCTATCACTTTTGTTTGGCCTGTCGTGAGTGAATGTTTTAGGCACAACACCATCTCTGTGTGGGGAGAACTATACTAGATCACGTGTCCTCCTCTTGCTTCTGAGGTCCCAGGGGCCTTGGAAATCACAGATCTGAGTACCAGACACAAGGCATGTTTTAGGAGCTGCGTTCAGCTTGGCTTGCCTAATTCATGGTCCTCTTGGTTACAGATATTCCACTGTTACTTTAGGGAGAGTACTGAGTTATTTCACCAGCCAGTTAGCAGACTGGCCAGCAGCACAGAAGTAGAATTAATGAGAGTTAGAAACTGAATTTCCTGCATATTGAAAAAAGGACATTAAAAAATATCATTTTACAAATATTTGTGATAGTTCAAGATAAAGTACAAAGCCATGAAATAAAAGCATTAAAATATCCCATCATATTAGAGAAAGGAGTATGGCAAGTTATGTTGAAGCTAAAACATTATTGCACAAAGGGTCTTTAGAAATCCTCAGTGACTGAGTATTCCTGCCCCAGGATTTTTCTGGGAGTATCATATCCCCCTTCCCAGGCAGCTCTTGAGAAGTTTAAACTTTTATTAGGCATCCTTGTGGAAGATTGGTTGATGTATATGTGTGGATTTATTTCTTAGCTCTGTATTCTGGTCCATTAGTCTATATATCTGTCTTTATGCCAGCACCATACTGTTTTGATGACTGGAGCTTTATAATATATTTTGAAATTAGGGACTATAATTCCTTGGTTTTGTTCTTTTTCCTCAAGATTGATTTGGCTATTTGGGGTCTTTTCTGGCTCCATATGGATTTTAGAGCTGTTTTTCTATTTCTGTAAAAAACAAATGCCATTAGGATTTTGGCAGAAATTGCCTTGAATCTGTGGATCACGTTGGGTAATACGGACATTTTAATAATTAGTAAGTCTTAATTCTGCAATAGAAGACAACATGGATGAACCTTGAGGACATTATACTAAGTGAAATAAACCAGTCACAGAAAGACAAATAATTCATGAGTCCACTGATAAGAGATATCTAAAATAATCAAATTCATAGAATTAAAGAGTAGAATGGTGGTGACCAGGGGTTGGGGGATGGGAAGTGAGGAATTACTAGTAAGTGGGCATAAAGCTTCAGTTAAGCAAGCTGAATAAGCTTTAGAGACCTGCTGTAGCACACTGTACCTACACTCAACCATAATGAGTACACGTCAAAATTTGTTAAACGAGTAGATTTCATATTACATGTTCTTACAACAATAAAATTAAATGGAAAAAAATCTAAATGGCCAAAAATACATTTTTAAAAAAACATACATTTTCATTTGAGGCTGCTCTTTTAAATATACATCTTAAAGGTAACACTCACTCACGTACCCAGACTAGATCATTTGAGCAATGATAACACTAAGTATAAGAATCAGCCCTAGAGACCTCTCTCTTTCTGAAAATTAATCTGAAGGCAGATACGGAATTGGGAAAGGAGTACAAAGTGGCAACAGGATGGTACAAAAACTCTCCGGTATAATTTCTAAACATTCTGAATATTGAGGGGGGTAGATACACACCTCTTCTCAGTATCAGAGTTCAGTGTGGTCTACCTGCAACTTCTCCTTCTCTGAATATATTCCCTGGACCTGAGCAGATTGTGTGTTGGGAAGTGAACGATGTCATGTTAAATGACTTCATATTCACCATGACACAGGCAATTTTCTCCTGATAAAATTTCTTTTACAGAGCTGATCTTTTGGATTCATCTTCTTTGAAAGTCTGGACGGGGGCAACAATAATCCACTGATCTGTTGAAGGCCACCACCACCCCTTCCTTACCTGTAGTAACAATCTCTCATCACCTATGACGGCAGCTTGGTTCCAATTAATCACTTCAGAGAATGGCAACTCCCATCCATTGCTGAGCATCACAGGGACACAGGCGGCCTGTGCAAAGAAGGGGACTTCGTGAGTGTGAGGAATATGGCAGCAGGAACCCTTCCAATCAGAGGTGAAATGGGTACAAATTCAATTACTGGCATGAATCCTGGACTGCTGAGGTCAGAAGAAAAGTGGGCTTTTATGAATTATCAAGTCACATGAAGTCTGTCTGTATCCAGCTGAGATTTTGCTATTTGCAAGTCTTGCCCTAGAATGCGAAAACCCCATTGCTATTCTTGTACATGGTTTGGCTGACCTTACCTCTATGCAGGCAACTGGCCTCCGTTGAAGAAGGTTTATTGACGTAACAAAATCGTTCACCAGTAAAATCCTAGCGTAAAAGCCACCTTGAACATGAACAGCCTTGTCAGTGTAACTGCCATAGCCCACTTGCAAAGTGGTTCACCCCAATGTCCTGAGCAACAAAGAACAGTTCGGCCTTCCTGATAAAGCATTTTGTGGACTAAACTGTTACAGGGTGCTCACCTTTCCCTAGCCATGTAAACATCTGAACTTTGTTCCCTTCAGTGTGGTGGGATCCCAACCACTGTCGTACCAATTTACTACCCACACAGCGACCTAAGAGCCAAGAAACACCACGCTAATGACAAAATTCTGTTTGCAAATAACTCAGAATCCAAAGCAGAGAACAATTTGCTCCATGCAACATCCCAAGAGGCTAGGGGAATGTCAGGAATGGTATGGTTCATAGAACGTGCCAGAAAAGACTTTCAAGAGAAGGAAGCTCTCCTGTCAGAGGACACGACAGAATGACGGCAATTAAGAAGCACTGCGACAAAAGCACAGATTCAGCCGGGGCAGAGCACAGAGGAAGAAAGGACACAGTAGCAAGGCGTCCAGGAGCTGAGAGAGGTGGAGAGCGTGCTTTCTAGCCAACAAGCAAGGCTGGTTGCAACTTCCAGGTGGGAAGTGTGGAGAACTGTCTCAGCAGGTGAAGGCATTTCTGCAAAGTGAAGATTAATAGCAGAGACCCAGCAGCTCCAGGACCTCTGAACTTCAGAGCCTGGGAGGAGCTGGGCTGAGTGCGTGCCTCTACCTCGCAGGGTATCACGCTCAGCATTTAGAGGAACTGAGTGACGACTGAGATGGGGACAGAACCGACGATTTTGCTTTTGGGAAATACCACCCATCAGCCATTTTCATTGCTCTTGAGACTGGCTTCCAGGAGGAGGGCTGAGTCTCCGTGGAGCCCAGGTCGGCTGCCTGGTGGGCAAGCAGATCTGCCCTCTGTTTGTAAACACGTCTCTGAAGAACCCACCCTCCCTTGAGAGTCCCATCGGATCTCCTCATGTCCAAAGGCAGGGAGTAAATCCTCCCTCCGCCCGCCCCCCTCAACTCATAAAAATGTTGCAGATTTTCTTGGGAAAACAGATTTCAGGTGTTTAAGGCAAACCACACGTTCGGCTTAGACCCCAGGAGAAGTGCTACGGTTAAACTCCGCCCCAGTCTGACGTTGAGTCCTCAGCCCTATTCTGGGGAGGATCAGGGTCTCTTACCTGCAGAGCCTCCAGGAACCTGAAAGACCCAAGCCTGCGACCACGAGGAACCAGACAGAAAGTGGCATTGTGCAGCATTTCCCGATAATCATACCTAGAAAAAGAGGAAGAGCCATGAGCAAGTAAAGGCGCGTTAGGAATGGGGCAGGGGAGAGGGTCGGGGGAGGGGTGAGTCAGCACACCTGGGGTGGGTGCACACCTACCAGAGATTACCCAGAGCAACTCGGGCGATACACAGGCAAGCCTCACTTTTCCAGGGCGGGAGGTGGGCAGGGTTGTTGCATGAAGGAGAAGAAATGTGAACCATCACACTGGACAAAGCAATTACGGCCTTTTGCAAACAGTACATAAAAGACAAGTCTGATGGTCCCAGCAAAATTTTGGCTTGCCCAGCCTTTGCTTCCCAAATCAGATTTTTGTCTCGGATGAAAATAGGTTGCCCCCATAAGCTTAAAAAATACTCACCGCTAGTTGTTCTTTTTTAATGCCATGTCATTCAATAAAACGAAGGCTGTTCTTGTTTCCTACCCCACAAACCCATGCTGCTAAAACCTACTCAGGAAACCTCCATTCTAAGCACAAAACATTTAGTTTCTTCTTCAAGCTGGAGTTTCTACTTTTAACCAAGAACATTTTGTTACCCCAGACAAACACTCCTGTATAAGAATGGTTGGCATGGAGGTGAGAGAGAAGGAGCCAGCCCAAGAAATGGGGAAAGAGGAATAACAGGAAAAAAAACAAAAAACGGTGGGGCCTGTGGGAACCTGGGCAGCAGAAGAGATGATTTCTTCCTCAAACACCATTTAGTTGTATCACACTGTTTCTACACTTGAAAAAATGCAAAATGTAATATGAATGTCACCTGTCTCTTTATACCGGTGAAGTGCAGGAAAGGTAACAAGCCTCTCATTTTATTCAGGGCTAGCACTTTAAAAATGATTTCCAGGGACTTCCCTGGCAGTCCAGTGCTTAAGACTCTGCACTCCCAATGTAGGGTACACGAGTTCAATCCCTGGTCAGGGAACCAAGATCCCGCAGGCCACACAGCATGGCCAAATTAATTAATTAATTAAACTAGAAATCTTTTAAAAATAAATAAATAAAAATAAAAATGATTTCCACAAATACATTCCTAAACACGCAGCTGAAATTTCATTTGGAGCTTAAGAAAACTTGGGAAACTGGAGATGGCTCAGGTCCTGTGAAGGCCCAGTTTCTCAGAGCCAGGATGAAGTCACTCTCCTTTTTCAAGAGCCTCCCAGGCTCAGCAGACAGGTGACTTTGACAGTAGCATATGTCACCAGCACTTTCTGACTCTAATAGTCTAATTTAATCATAGCCTGAAGGCATTGGATTCTTCCCTCCTCTTTTGGGGATACTGATATATACATTTATGTTTTTCAAGTCCACATCTATTTTTATATTCTCACACAAACTAGGCATATGGGAATAAGCCAATTTTCGATTATAAGCCCATCATTAAGAAGAGACGTCATGCAAAGGACCATTTACTTAAACAAGCGTGTACAATTAATTTGCACAAGGAAAGGTCACTGTGAATGGATTATCTCCATTGAGAGTAAAATTTAAAAAAAAAAAAAGAAAAAGAAAAAAAAGAAAACCCTTGCTACATTAATTAAACTGCAAAATAGACCTCCAAGTAGAAAAGATTTTTAAGAGGGTTCAAATCTAGCTAGATGAAAATAATAATAAATTATGATAGCAATGGCTTCTCTTCCTTACCAAACATAGGGAAATAATTGACAAGTATCTTCAAGTTCAACTGTTGATAATGTCTGAATATCTACCTCATCAGTGGAGAAGAGTGAACTATGTACATACACACAATATATATGTATAAAGTTTAAACTGAAACTTTTTTTTAATATAAAAAGGTCAAATATACTTGAGGCTACAGCAAAGTTTAATAAATGCCCAGAATCGAAACCCCTGAGGGGCTGGAACAGAAGGCCCCACCTCCTTATCATCAGGCTGCTAAAATGTAAAACCCTATTAATGTGCTGGATTGTAACAAGTTTCAAAGTTGCCAGTTGCAAAATTTACTTCAGGGAAGGAGTGGGCAAGAGGAAAGGCAGAAAACTTGTAGGAAAAATTCAAATGACAGCTATTCAAGCTATTGAGTTTTAAGGGGTTGTGTAGGAAGATTTGCTGATGTAGTGAATAAAGCTTCATGATTGAAACTTGTGTTCATTCACGTAATAGGTAACAGAAGATGAGGGACAATCATTCCTGCTGGAATCAGGAACCCACTAGGTAAACTGTGAGATTAAGAACAAAACGATGGGCTCTCTGGGCCTCAGTTTCCTCATCTGCAAAATGAGTCAGTTGGGCAAGATGACTAAAGATGGTTTTGAACATTCCATTATTCTTTATGTTATCATTTTTAGGTAGGAAAAAAGAATGTCCCTTTGAGAGTATCCCACTGTTCCAAAAGTTTCCATAACCACTGTATGTATGTGTGTATATGTGTCTACAGAAATCTGCTCGTGTACACAATGTGTAATGTGTGTATTTATATTGACACACAAAGACGTACAGAAACATAATCACTCATAACCTGAAACAATGATTTTTGGATTTCTAATCATGCTCAACCCATGGACCAGCCTCATTCTTGGGCTCTAGTGACAGTGAGCCTATGAATTACTGTGTACTACAATTGAAGAAGTAATGATGCCTGCAAAGGGGACAATCTTTCTAATTGGGCCACGTATGTATTTGGTACCCTCCCACTCAGCTCTCTGATGTTCTCCCATGCCCCATGTCTACCTCCTTCTAGGTGCTTAAACTTGTTCATTTATTCAATCATTCTTTTAAGAAATACTATGTTCCAGGCACTGTTCTAGTCTTGCAGATGTTGTGTAGAGAAAATGCTTCTTCAGCTGCTAGATCTACCAAAGACTCATTGGATAACTAGAAAAGACTGATGAGGACTTCAGGTGTAACATCTCCTGAGGGCATTTGTATCAAGTACACTGTGGAAGCCTGGCCTTCCAGAATGACACACTAGGGAATTCTGAGGACACTCTTCCCACCAAAACAACAATTTAACTGGTACAAATTATAAGAGCATCATTGAAAGTTTCTGGAAATTGTCCTAAGGTCATGATGACAAATGGAAAAACATTCGTTCAAGAAAATCTACCAAATCTCAGCAAGAACTGAGAACATCTGGAGCATCTGAGCCGAGATCTGCTCCATCACCAACCCCCAACAGCTCTGCCTAATAGAAGTTCTAACGTAGGCGAGTACAGCTGAGAAGACCGGTCTCCCTCTACCCCCAGCTCCCATCGAGAAAGTGAAAATACAACCTATAGAAGAGAGAAAATATTTGCAAATCATAAATCTGACAAGGGACTTTTATCCAGAAAAGGTAAAGAACTCTTACAACCCAACAATCAAAAGACAAATAATCCAACTTAAAAACAGGCAAACGGGGGCTTCCCTGGTGGCACAGTGGTTAAGAATCCGCCTGCCAATGCAGGGAACACGGGTTCGAGCCCTGGTCCAGGAAGATGCCACATGCCGCGGAACAACTAAGCCCGTGCGCCACAATTACTGAACCTGTGCTCTAGAGCCCGCGAGCCACAACTACTGAGACCACGTGCCTAGAGCCCATGCTCCACAACGAGAAGCCACCACAATGAGAAGCCCGTGCACTGCAACCAAGAGTAGCCCCCGCTCACCGCGACTAGAGAAAAGTCCCCACACGGCAACAAAGACCCAATGCAGTCAAAATAAATAAATAAATAAATTTATAAAAACAGGCAAAGGATGTGAATAGACATTGTTCCGAAGAAAATATACAAAGTGCCAATAAGCACATGAAAAGATACTTAACCATTAGTCTTTAGGGAAATGCAAATCAAAACAAGGAAATACCACTTTACAGCGAGTAGGACGGCTATAATCAAGAGGACACATGACAACAGGTGCAGATGTGGTTGCAGAGACACTGGAACACTCGTGTACTGCTGCTGGTGGGATGGTAAACTGGGGCGGCCGCGTTGGAAAATGCTTTGGCAGTTTCTTTTAGAACTAAAAATGGGCTTAGCACCCAGCAATTGCACTCTCGGGCATCTATCCCAGAGAAATGAAAACTTGTTTTCACGCAGAAACTTGTCCACGAATGTTCACAGCAGCTTTCTCCTTAATAGCCCCAAACTGGAAACCATCCAAATATCCTTCAGTGGGTGAATCATTCAGCCAACTGTGGTGCATGTATAGCTTAAAATACTTCTTAGCAATAAAAGGAAACGAACTACTGATACACACAACAACCTCAAGAAAATTATCCTAAGTGAAAAAGCCAATCCCAAAAGGACATATTCTGAATTAGTCCATTTATATAGTGTTCATGAAATGACATAATTACAGAGATGGAGAACAGGTTGGTGGCAACCAGTGGATAGGGACTGGGGAACAAGATGTGGAGACGACAGGTCAAGTGAGGGGGACAGTCTTTTTAGAGACTAATTCTTCCCTATGACTTAAGCTTAGAAATATAGATCACATCAAAATCATAAACTTCTTAAAAACAAGAAATAACGAACATATGAGATCTAAGCAAGAAGGTAAGTAGACGAGGGAGGCAACTAATCTCAGAGAACTTTCATCTTTATTAATAACGGTTTTGGTGCCCTTTTCAGATGGCCCTTAAGTCCCCTGCTGTATAGGTGATGACACAGAAGACAGAACAGTTTCCATAAACTGCTTCAATGAAAAATGCAATAAAAATAACATGACCCTGTATTTAACCTAGAAACCAAACCCGTTCTACGGCCGAAATAATTCACTACAACAACCTTAAAGTTGCAGTGAATAATGTCTGGGATACACCCCATTTAAAATGGGCCATACAATAATGCAGAATTGAAGCCCTTCCCCTTCATATGAAACTTTTTTTTTGGGGGGGCTGGGAGCAATTCAGTGCAACCAGCATATGGGTGGAGGGCGATGTGGCATTAGTGCTGGGGTCCTCAAAGTACACTCTTCCAACTAGTAGCATCATCTGGGAAATTGGTAGAAATGTACATTCTCAGCCTCACCCAGGCCTGCTGAATCAGAAACCCTGCGGGAAGGGCCCAGGATTCTGTTTTAACAAGCCCTCCAGATAATTAAGATGCGCCCTAAATTTTGAGAACCACTGGCACGGTGGTTAAGAGCCTAACGATTAAAAGCTTAGTTGTTAAGCAGCTTTAGACCCAGCCAAACCTGGGTTCCAATTTCACCTTGGCTATTCACAAGCTGAATGTTCTTGGGAAAGTTGTTTTTCTTTGTTTTTTTTTTTTGCAGTACGCGGGCCTCTCACCACTGTGGTCTCTCCCGCTGCGGAGCACAGGCTCCGGACGCGCAGGCTCAGCGGCCATGGCTCACGGGCCCGGCCGCTCCACGGCATGTGGGATCTTCCCAGACCGGGGCACGAACCCATGTCCCCTGCATCGGCAGGCAGACTCTCAACCACTGCGCCACCAGGGAAGCCCTTGGGAAAGTTTTTAATTTGTCTAGATCTTAGTTTCCTGGTTGGCAAAATGGGGATAATACTTCTACTGTGAGGATGAAATGATACATTTTAACTAAGCCTGGGCACATTATAAGCAATCCATAAATGGTAGCTATGATTGGAAGGGAGGTGACCGAATATAATGGAAAATACAGCCGGTTTACGTAGGAAAACCTGGGATGAAGAACTTGGCTTCTGGATCTACCACTTTCTGTGTGCCCCTGTGCAGACTGTTTAGCTTCTCTGGGCCTCAAAGATGTGAAGATTAAATCAGATCGCGTGCGTACAGCAGAAACTGCAAGGCACTGCGTGATCGTAAATTTTTGTATAAACTACAGCGGTTCAAGAGGAATACAAACATTTCAAAAACGTAACAAACAAACGGAAGAGGAACGGATTCCCGAGACAGAGCCAGGGAGCCGTGTAGAGCAGACCCTTGAAAATAAAATGAAAACAGAAGCTGTGAACCACAACAGCAGTTTCTAATTGAAAGGATTTTGCCTTATTATCAAACGCTCCATAGCCACGAATGATGCTGGTGCAGTGTGCCCACAGGTCCAGCTGTGCTTCCCACAATTCCCTGGTAGGCTCAGTTCCACGTGAGCCTGCTTTCTGCTAATCAAAGAGGATAGAGAAGACGTGAGCCAGGCCCTCCTCCCTGTAGCCACACAATTCTAGTGTCCCCCTGATGCCGCTACAGTGTGTCTCACGTATTGATTTATAAAGTGAACATCTACAGCTGATATGCTCCCTCTCAGCTCCCATCCTCATAAGTACTCAATCTTCTTTGCTTACCCCCAGGTTAGAATCACATCCCTGAAAAAAAAAAACAAAGAACGCAAAAACAACTTCTGACTGTTGTAGCTGCACAAAGTGCTCTGGGATAAGGGAAATAAAATAGCTTCCTTGGCACCTCCTCTGTGCTTTCTTTCATTCATTCAACAAACATTAGTTGAATGCCTAATGCCTAGTAATGCCTAGTACCACATGTCAAATACTGTTCAAGGAACTGATGGTCCAGGGAGAAGGCAGATGTGTTATCAAAGGATCGTCATTCGTTGAGGGAAATGGGAGGATGGAGGCAAGGGCTGGGAGTTATGTAGAGAAGAGAAAAAAGCAGGCACAGCTTGGCTTCGGTGGGGAACGTGAGAAGCAGGGATGCCTCTTGGAGGACGGGAGATTCTGAGCTAATATTAAAGGAAGAGCAAGAATCAGTCTGGCAAAGAGCTGAGAGGAGGCGACAGGCGTCTCTGGGGGTAGAGGTAGCAGAGCAGGAACAGAGACACCAAGGTGAGACACACTGCCCAGAGTCTGGGGTGCGCCAGACGGGGAGGAGAGATGAGGCTGCTCGTACAGGCAGGGTCCCCCCTGGGAGGATCTCCTGGACCTCAGACATGACCCTGTGCGTGTGGTCGTGAGTCCCTGAAGGGCTCAAGCAGAAGAGTGACATGTCACCAAAGGAACGCTGAGGACTTGATATAAGCCAACTTCACAGGCAGATATGAAGTTTGCACAGCCCGATAGCCTTGCCAACGTAGGTCACAGCTGTGGAGCCACCGGGGCTCCAGCTCCAGGCTTTCTGGTTCTAAAGGGCCTTTGCTCTGTCCTACACGATACCGTCTCCTCGGCAGCTCACACGAATGGAGTGTCTGAAAGTTATGTTTCTTACACGGTGAAGTCCTAAACCTTTCACCTACTTTCAAGCATTGACAACAAAAGGCTACCATTTAAAAGGACTCTTTCTCCCCTACTCAAAACTCCACCCTGTGTCACACCAGGAGCTCGGTCCAAGATGGTGCTCTGTTATTTAATATCTATGTTGCCTTAGGCCCTTTCTTGGACTATCACAGATTAGATGCTTAAAAGTTCAATTATTTTTGAGAAAACCCCAAAATCCATAGCATGTAATAAAATGAAATTGGCCCAAGGCACAGATTTGAACTGAGAAAACCATGAGTGGGAGCCAATCTTTTAGCTGGAAAATGGGTCCATTGGCCACCATTCTATTTGTTGTCTACACAGAAAAGTACAGGCCCCAGTGGTCTCTGTGAATCCACGGGATTCACTGAGCCTCAGTTTCTTCACGCCACCTGCTCATACAGTGTCTGTGCCCACGAATGAGCTACTCTATGTTCCGGAGTCAGGGAAATGCAGATGGATTATCTAGTGTGTGGCGCTGGTGACCAGAGTGACTGCAGCCTCAGGGACTCAGTAGCTCCCAGCGGGAAGGCCCTCGCTATTTGGAGATGGTGAGATGCCTAACACAGGCCACTCTGCCCTGAGCACTGCCGGCTGCTCGAACCTCTGGAGCCGGTCAGGCCAAGGATTAGGAAATGATTTCTTTGTGGTGCTCCTCTGAATGACCCTGCCGATCCCAAGCTGTCCACCCTTTCACACTTCCTGGCTTTCCACTTAAGACCATCTTCTTTTTATGCCCATTTAAAATCCATTTCAACATCGGGAAGGGAGGGAGGAAGAGTGTGTGGGCTCTGGCTGGGGCGGGAGGCCCCAGGGGAGGTACTGACTCTTTCGCACACATTATCTCATTTAAGCCTCACAGCCACCCCAGGAGGTGGATATGGTTATACCTGCTTTTCACAGGGAAGAAGAAAGAGTCGGCTGAATCCTTGGAATCAAACCCTGCATCTGAACACACTGGATCATAATCCCATATCAAGTCTAAACTCCCTCACCCCATCTCTACCCTAAACATCCACTGACAGCTAAGAACTATAAACCTGGACCAGGTGGTAACCCTCCCCTGCACATATTAATGAACTGAACATGTACCAGGTACACCATAGAGAAGACCATGTCGGTTCCCGCCCATTACATAGCAACTCAATGGCTAATATGTAAAAGCAAGTGACAAAAATAGGACAGCCATTGACGATAACAATTATAATAATTATCCCCCCACTGATTACATGTTTCCCATGGGTGGGGCAACAATCCGTGTTCACTCCTGCCCTTTCTCTCTACAACCACACATGAAATGGCCCCATTTTACAGGTGATGAAGTCGAGTAGCAGAGTTGTACTTCGTGGGGCTTGTACAAGAAGGGCTCTGTTGTCTCCCAGAGCTGCCTCGAAGGAAGGAGTAACTTCCCCACAAAAGGGGAAAATGAAAGATTTTGAATATATTGTGCCAGGGGCCGTGAACCTCAGGAAGCTATCGGAAGGAGGCGAGATTTTGGAGCACCGGCTTTTCTGCTCGGCAATACCAAATTTCAAAGTGCTCGGAGATAAATGCAATTCCAGGACGTGTGGGTCTAAATTCTCTGGTTGGAAATAAAGCATTTCTGAAAGTGCTAAATAAGGGGCTCTCTGGGTACAGGGGGGGAAAGGGAAGGGAGTGACAATTAAGGAGCCAGCAGCAGCTGTGACCTCAGATCGATAAATGGGTCCACAAGAGGCACACCAAGGTCCTGACTGCGGGAGCTAAATGTCTGGGACAGACCCAAGGGCAACTGGGAAGCTCAAGGTCATTATCTTACCATTAACCTTTCACCAGGCTCTGCGCCACGAAGACAAGCCAGCCAAGCGCAGCGGGGCCAGGAAGTGTGGACTGAGGCTGCGGGGCCAGAAGCGTGGGGTGTCAAGCCTCAATGGTGACTCCTCGGGGACAGGCCGAGTCCCAGGGAGCAGCCTGTGGACAGGGTACTTCCCCACACACCCTTCTTCCCTTCCACCCCGGAGGAAACCTTCCCCGATCCCTAAGTCTCACCCAGAGGCCCTCTTGCTGCTCACATGGTACCCAGGATTCCCTGTCTACTTCTCCCTCTGCATCCAGTTGCCCATTTTCTTGTTTCCCTTCCACTGGGCTCCAGGAGGGAGGACCACGGTCCTACTTTCTGTTGAACCAACACCTACCCCCAGGGCCTGGCCTGCAGGAGCCACTCAAAACATAGGTATGAAATAGATGAAAAGTACTCAGTATCCACTGGTTTGCAGGGGGGCGGGAGGGGCTGTAGAAACAACAGAGACACAAAGAAGAGACATGAGCCCTTCGTTACAACCACCTCTGCTTAGCTCATAACAATACGTCTGACTCTTGATTATGCCAGTCCTTCCTAGTATGATGTTCACTCCTGTGTTTAGGCTGAGCACAACTGACTTAGAGAATGGAAAAGAGTGTCTTTTATATATAGTGTCTTCCTTTTGTACATTTTGTATCCCTTCTCTGTCTTTATTTCCAAAGGCCTGGCATCTTGTTAAAAGTTCTGTCCTCTCTGCACACTGATGAAGGGTGGGGGGGCGGGGAATGTGTGTTTCACCAGCCCTGCTAAACAGCATTATTTGCAAATCAAGTTAAATGTATGCACAGCGCTATTCAAACTGAACTGTCTCCTGGCTTTC
The DNA here is from genome assembly GCF_949987515.2 of Delphinus delphis. Classification (NCBI taxonomy): domain Eukaryota; kingdom Metazoa; phylum Chordata; class Mammalia; order Artiodactyla; family Delphinidae; genus Delphinus; species Delphinus delphis. The sequence continues at coordinate 60,085,331 of NC_082699.1, forward strand.
CTCCACATCTGAGCCAAAGAAAATAAAACTGGAGAACCTCTTCCCGGCTTCTGCCATGATAAACACTGCATCGGTGCAAAGGCGAAGACTCCTCATTCCCCAAAGAAAACTGGGCTTACCCCAATGTTCTGACCCCTTCCCTTCTTGAACCAAGACGTTCTTCCCTGCACAGCCAGCCTCCGTCAGCACTGGGATTAGGAGGATGTCTGGAATTCCTGCTGGGCTGTTCTCATCACCAGAGTAGACACTGCGTAGGGGCCGTCCAGTGGCGAACCTCACATACCCTGCATTCTCGGTCAGTGCTGGAGCCCTTCATCTGCTCCTTGCACTTAAGTGATTATAAAATACCTTGAGAATCCAATTACACACAGCTAAGGAAATGATGCTGGTTTCAGCTACCCTCATTTCCCGTCTCCTTTCCCACCTTTACCATTCCTGGGCTCCACCTTCTGACTTGGACAGTCAGGGCCAGCTCACCGCTGGGGCTTCTGCACTGAACAAGCAAATGAGACCTCAGAAATTTGCATGGGCAGCGATGGCCCATCCTCAAAATTTACAGGACGCCAACATAATATGCAAGCTGCATGAAGCTAGTTGTCTAAGGAAAGTTTCATCTCTCTCACCTGGGTATGTGAGTATATAATTGTACAGGTGCATATGTGCCTCCATGAGACATGTACCAGGTACATGGCATCAGATGAACAATCTGATGCCACACATGGCTTACTGACCACATCAGCCTCCATGAGGGGTCTGGGCACTGGAGGTTGGGAAAGCCCGTAAGTCTAGATTCTGCCATTTCCTTTGCAGAAGCACAACAGTGCCCTGGGAGAAAGAGTCTGTGACACTGAGTCACCTCTGCCTCTCCTCCAGCCAGCTCTGCTCAGCACTGTTCCCCTTGAGAAGCAGCTGCTGTGTTCCCAGCACTCACTGTCCCAATTCCCCATTTCGTCTCTGTCCTAGGATTTACCACTGTCTGAATTCACGCACATATTTGTCTTTCTGGCCAACTGTTCCTATTCACTGCTGTGACCCCAGCCGCTAGACTTGTGCTTGGACCATAGTCATTTTTTAAGAAATAGTTGTTGAATGAATGCCAGATCTCCTTATGCCTCAGCGAATAATGCCTGTGAGGTCATAAAGTGTCCAAAAACGCCGGCCACATTCACAAGGGTAAATCTGTAGGACAAGTTTCTAAAAGGATATAAGACAAGTTCTCTCTCATCTCTGCTTTATGCAATATCAGCCTGATGTCTCTGGTTAACATTAAGATTCATCAACTTCTCCAAATGCCATCTGCTATGAAAGCAAGATCCCATTAAAAATGTCTTTAGAAATTTTTTTTTTTAAAAAAGGAATGTCTTTAAGAGATGTTTATGTAGAGTGATAGGATGAAGCCTACATAAAGTAACACCTAGAAAATATAGGTTCTGGTCTTAACTTTGTCACTGTTTGATTTTAAGCAAGTTATACTCTGGTTCTGAATCCATGCTTATATATAAAATGGGACAAACATACTAGTCTTGCCTACCTAATAGTGAAGTCTACTGAGGATGTAATGAAACAGTATAGATGAGAGTATTATGCAAATTAAAGCACATATGAGTATCAACAGGGATTAAGCAAGCATATTTTTGGAATGGACTTTGTACATACGAGGCATAATGTAGAGGATGTCAAAGGCCTGTTTCTTTTTCTTCTTTTTGAGTCTCAAATTGTTATGTCCTCTCTCCCAAATCCATTCAATTCTTCAGATGTGCAGATCATTTTCCAAAAGAAGCATCTGGAATAGCTAATTTGTTACCAAAGCCAGCGATGAAACACACATGATCCTGTGGGGCTGAAAGGCCTGCCATGATTCCCAGTTTTCCACTGTGTTAGTTTTCAGCTGTTAACCACTCTGTTTTCAGGTGATGAATTTGGAATGAAGATGGCTCAGAACTCTTGGCTACAGGGCCCTTAAAGAGAGAGCAATTCTGTCACACGGAACGTCTTGTTGCTTGGTTTCCATTAAGGAATCTTGGCTTTTAAATAAACTGTCAAGTAAAACTTGGCATCAAAACACAAAGTGGTAACCTCCTTTGCAGAGGAGCTGACAGCTCAGCTGTGTGTCAGATAGATAGCTGCTAAGAGTCAGCTCCAAAGGTGACTGCATCCGCTCTGGAAGGGAGAGGGTACCACAAACTGCCTTCCTCAGGATTAAGTCAAAGCAAAATTTAGGGATGATCTTAATGGAAAGTGGACTCAGTAACGCCGATTGACCATACCCCTCTCCACGAGCGCTGGTTTTGGAATTATAAAAGTTTTTGACGTGCGAAAACATAATTGGAAAACTTTTTTTCCCTGCTTAAAGGGCTAATTGATTTCACAGGTGTTTAATTATCATTTGCTGTGAGATAATACCTTGTAGTGCCATAAAAAATGGATTTAATTTTCGAGTGCTCGCAAAACCATTGCCAAAGCCAAGTTAGACCTAAAACTAGATAATTATTCTATAAATCAAACACAGTGCCTCCTTTCTTTGAAATTTTTAATACTTGGGGATAATGATATCTGACAACCTTGAAACTAACACGAAAAGGATTTTCCTGCCAAGTGCCAAAAGGCAACCATTGGAGCATGGCAGGCAGTTTGGTTCATTAATGGTGACTCAGGCAACCTCAGGACCCTGCCTGTGGGCTTCCGAAACATGCCAAGGGTTAAGGCATTGGTGTGTGTCAAGACACAGTATTCTCTACCAAGATCAAATGGCCAGACATCCATATAAGGTCTACAGAAAAACAGAAAAGAAATCCAAAACCACCCTTCACACAAAAACTGCCTACAAGCCACTGTAACTCTCTGAGCCCAAACTCGGAACCCTGGAATGTGGAAAGTAGAGGATTTTCACCTTGATCAATAAATGCTTTCCTATCTTAGGCTTAAGGCACAACACTTGTGCTTTCTGTAATAATAAGGGAGAGAAATCATGAAATCAAAAGAATGTTAACAGCTGGAAGGTACCACAAAGATCGGCCAGCACAAACACCCAAATGAAGAAAGCAAAGCCAGGAGAAGTCAAGTGACTCTCCCAACATGACACCACCAGGGGCAGAAGCAAGATAAAAAGGACTGTTCTGAGCAAGCAGAACAAGGAAGAAATAGCCTAAAAATTGATGTGGAGTCCCATTCTCATCCAAAATCTAAAAATAAAAGAAGGAAATTTTTTAAAAAGAAAAAAGAAAAAAAAAAAAACAGTGAGGTTTCATTCTGTAAGAGGAGTGGCTATTTCTCCAACAGAGCCCAGTTTCCGTGGAAGTGCTTCAGCTGCCTTAAATAACTGTATGGGGATTTTAGTTGGTGCCACGTTTCAGATTTTTCTTTCCTCCAACTTTTATTCAGAAGCTGTTGAAGTCATAACACGTTCCATTAGATTAAGTGTGCCTGAATGATTTAAGAAAGCTGGGCAAGCTGGCTGGGCGCACACACACAGTCAGCATTATTTACTTTATTTAATGCCTGTGTACAGAGTGTGTGCACCGCCCAGATCACTCACTGCACAGTGTGGATTTTCAGGCAATTTGAGTTGGCCTTTACAGGTTAAGGTAATATAAGGCAGGATGCAGTATAACGGGTTCCATTCCTGGACACCGTACTTCGGTCCTCCTAGTAAAAACCTAAGCCAAAGGCGTGCTGGCAGAAAAGGCAGGGGAAAATGTGGGTCCCAGAATAGTGTGAAAGGGATAGGATGGAAAAGCCTTCATAGGGACTGGCTTGGGACTGCAATGGAAACTCCTGCAACCAAGAAAAATGGGGATAATAATTACAGCTAACATTTATTGGGCTTATTGCACGCCCGACATTCTGCAAAGCACTTTACGTCTGTTTGGCCATTTGCTCTTCCAACAACCCTGTGAAGTAGGTAACATTATGTCTCCTACTTTATAGAAGAGGAAATTGAAGATTATATAAACTTACTTAATTAGTAGGCAGGTGGGATGTGAACTCGGGCATTCTGACTGCAGGGCCCAAGTTATTATATATTATCGTATGCACACTGCCTCCTTTCTATAATGCTTCACGGAGATGTCCCGGGGACTAGCCAGTGAGCTCCGTCGTGAGGGACACCATGAGAACCACTATGGAATCTACTGGACTGATTTATGATCTTCTAACCAGAGATATGCCTGGTATATCTCTGAGCCGGATCTTTTACCCAGCTCAGAATCAGAAAGGACAACCTTCCCAAGGTCAGCCCACATTTAAAGTATTACTCCCAGGTCCTAGGGAGTAGGTAGAACAGGTGAGAAACAAATTGCTGTTCATAAAATATTTGCAAATACCCTGAAAAATGCAAGAACATACAATGCTACACATATCTGGTCTGCAAGAAGGTACTTACTTATTTACTTAGGGAACTAGATTGAAAGATGAAATTAGTAGCCCTCCATGCCATAAAAAAAAAAAAATTGCTGTTCATTTGCTATATTTTATCCCAGGCAAGACCACTTTTGAACACAGAAACCTTAAGCCCTCTTTCTAAGAATTTATATAATTTTCACTTTCCCAGTCCATTGTGGGGCTTTGGCACCAAGAACTATATCATGCCTTTTGGTTATCTTAGAAGCTTGAGTGGAGCCTGTACTACATGTATGGGTCCCTGAGGCCACATGAATAGGACAGGGAAGAGAGAAGTCCTGTCAGAGACACCGGCGTTTCATTCATTCACTTGTGTACTCATCCAGCCAGCCAGCCACCCATCTAACAATAATACTTATTGTGAACCTGTAAGTACCAGGCATGCTACTGTCAGGAGTGGGGAATTCACTGGTGAGCAAAAATAAGAATAATAACTTTAATAAAGATGATGATGATGTTTCTTTACCTTATGGAATTGACAGTCTTTTTTGGGAGACTGATATTAAATAATTAACCATAATAATCAACAGCTGTGGTGAGTGTTCCAGGGAGAGACTAATTGTCCTATGGGAGCACATGAAAGAGGAATCTGACCTAGTCAGGAGAAGGGGACTAAGCTGAGGCCTAAAGAATAAGTATCCGTCAAGCAGGACCGGGGTGGAGATGAATTACCGCGAGCGGTGTTGATGACAAACTGTCAAAGACCATCAAGAAACGGAAAATACCTTTGAGCCAGCGAAGTACACACAGCACAACTAACTGTTCCAACAGGTGCAACACAGACGAAATCCATTGGATGGTGCGTAAAACACAGGTTGGGGCTGCTTGCTGGCTGGAAAAAATGAGTATTCAAGCCTGGATGTCTGGACAGATACTCACTTCCTGTTGAGCACGTTGATCGTATTATTAGCATCCCAGATTCCACATACCTGCCGAGCAGTAGCTGACTGCAGCAGACCTTAACCCACGTTACAGGTAGGAAAGCTGCGGCAGAAGGGGCTTGACACCTTGCTTAGAGCTAAGCAAAGATACTCAGGATCATGCCAGTTCATTTTACCTGCTCTGCCCTCCACCCCCAGGACCTGCCAACTCACCTGTTTTAGACTTATTTAGGAGCCCTTTTTCCTGTTGTCTCAACATCCTACAGGCTCAGTAGAGATGGTGCTGAATCCCTAAATGATCATATTTTCACAGTAATTAAAAGCCAAATTCCCCAACTCCCTAAGTGCAATGAGCAGCTTGAATGCCTGTGTTTTGCCCTAACACTGAACATCTCTAAGGTGAAGGAAAAGCCTGAGAGAGAGGAATGAAATGACTTAATTGCAGAAAGAGGCAGCCTTAGGATGCGGTAGAAGTGGCCCAAGAGGAAAGGAAGCTGGAGCTTCTGTCGGGACGACCTGCTCAGGAGCACCCAGGAGCTCTGGCTCCCGCCCGTCCTCAGGTGCCGACCACTGTGCTGGCCCGGGACCCACTGGCCCGGAGAGACCCTGAGAGGGCATCTCTCTGCCACAACGATGAGTCCTTCCTGCTGAATTTAATAGTTTTTAAGGTGAGAGGGGCGAACGAGGCAATTTCAGTTATTAAGGCATTAGTTTGGATTGGAGCCCGGAACAAAAGAAAAGCCACCACTGGGTTCACCCAACAAAGACGCTGTTTCCATCCATCTGCCTCTTAGGCTAATTTAGGGATTACAGCGCTTGCCCACAACCTCCGACAAAGCAAACTGAAGATCGTATATTGAGGCCAGACCGGAGCAAACCACTGCCACCTGTATCTTGAAGGCTGCTAATTCCTCAGAAAATAAATTAGAAGAAAAAGTTGGAGGAAATCTATATATGTATATATATTTAAATATCACAAAACACATTTCCATTCTTTAAATCATAGTCTCTCCTAGAATAAGAAAGCTGACGTGAGAGTCCAAGGAAAGGCTCTTAGTAAAAAACATAAAATATATTTATAAAATAGTACCTTCACATGTAGAAATAACAATGGTGATAACAACTGCCACAGTTTTTAGCACACTCGTATGCTAAGCCCTGTGCTAAGTACTTCACATACAGTCTCACCATCTCAGGGTCACAATCTGAGGTTAATACTATTATCCCCATTTCACAACTGAGCACGGAAGCTGAAAGAGTTGCAATAATTTGCCCAGAGCCACACAGCCAGCAGAGGAGGACGATTAAAATCCAAACATGGTCTGTCTGCACCTGAGAAGCTGCCGGGCTTCACTGGCATTTTGTAGTGGCAGCTCTTGATGTCTTAAGAAGAGGCATAGATGAGATCTTTCAAAGTATTGAGCACTGAAGACCTTTCGGTGCTCACTCCAATGGGTAATTCAAATAAAGTACCACTAGACCTTAACATACGGAATTGACATGTATGCAGACATTTGAATGGCTGACTTCTAGACTTTTCGGATTGTTATATTCCAGATAAGTTAATGCATTCATAGTCTGCCTTTCACTTCTGTTCTGATAGGGTGCTAGGTACATGTGCTCAGTTGTCTGAAATCATCCTGAATGGAGAAAAGCCAAATTAAGCTGCAGGTCCATCCAGTTTACTTGTCACTGGGAAATCCTCTAGTTGTAAATAACTCAGTAATCAAACATACAGGCACAAAACCCAGCTACCGGGCTTCCCTGGTGGCACAGTGGTTGAGAGTCCGCCTTCCAATTCAGGGGACACGGGTTCGTGCTCCGGTCCGGGAGGATCCCACATGCCGCGGAGGGGCTGGGCCCGTGAGCCATGGCCGCTGAGCCTGCGCGTCCGGAGCCTGTGCCCCGCAATGGGAGAGGCCACAACGGTGAGAGGCCCACGTACCACAAAAAAAAAAAAAAAAAAAAACCCAGCTACCTGTTCAAGACCTTCCCCTTGGGAGGCTGAGTGGAAACTCTGTGGAATAATAAATTAGCAGCTACTTCATTTTTTTTAAAGAAAAAAACCCTGTTATTGAGAGTGATTGACCTTAAAATTTAAATCGAATTAAGATGGTTTCATCTTCTTCTCGCTACTTCTGATGTTGAAATCTGGAGGGGGTGGTGAGGGGAGATTCTTTTGGATGGAGATGCTAGATGAATCCTTGTAAAGCAGCACCTTACAGCTATACCCACCTGAATTTATGTTCAGACATCTGCATCCCCAACACAATAGCAGCGGAAAAGCAGCAGAATGAAAGAAGTGCTACCCACTTAGCGCTCAGCCCAGGGACCTGCTGGGCACCCTTTGCTGAATCTACTTACAAGTGAATTTATAATTCACACAAGGTATCCAGGCATGGAAGCTAAGACATAAATCGTTTATTGACAAAGGGACCATTTGTCATTTAAAAATAATTATGTTTCTTTAAGCAGAGTGACAAATTCCATCTTCCCCAATTTACTTATTGAGCCTTACAGGCAATGTAAGTCCCAAGTTGTGTGTGTGTGTGTGTGTGTGTGTGTGTGAGAGAGAGAGAGAGAGAGAGAGAGAGAGAGAGAGAGAGAGAGAGAGAGAGAGAGAGAGAGAGAGAGAGAGAGAGGACCACAAGGAGATTCTATTTTCTCCCTGAAACTTTTATCTTAAGAACCCACGATCCCTAAGGGCAGACTGAAAAATGGGTGCGGTGCCCACACCTCCTCCAGTTGTCTCGCAGAGGAGGTATTCTCTACATGCTGCAAATCTGGTCAATATAATATTCACAAGGAACAACTAAACAGTGAACACTGACGTTAAACTACAGATTTTAACCTTTGGACACAAGTGTGAAACCCTTCCCTTCAAACTTGCAAAACCCACACAACAGAATGTGTGTGATTCTGATGCAAATGTAGACACTAGAGATGCAAAATGTGTGCTCCACAAGCAAACCATGCTTTACCGTTAATGCTCTTGCCAGCAGGATAATAACGTGTGGTGGAAACCCCAGTCTCAGATGCTTTTAAAGAGACTGGAGGCAAGTGTTCACTGCACAGGGCATCACCACCCATTAAGGATGTAGCCACCCGATTCAACCAGTAGATGGGGCACGTCCACATGCCAAGTGTCCCCACTCAACTCCCCTGATCAGGAAGAATAGGTCCCGGTTCCTCCTCCTTAGCTCCCAACCAGATGGTCAAAATGATACCAAAGAGGGAAAAGGAGGCCCTATCTCATCTCTAAAAGAGCCCTTTGATTATTTGCCTGACTCCTCTTTCACTTTTATTACAATATAAACAAAAGGGGTAGTGACTAGTGAGATGGGGGGCGGAGGGGAAGGGAGTTGGAGTTGGCCAGCTCAGAAGAAATGCACTGCCCACAGCACCTTGGATATAATCTGAAGAAGCTCATCAGTCGGCCAGTCACTTATTTTGGAGCAATATTTACTGAGTGCCTATCGTGCTGGTCCTGCACTGGGTAGGCTGCTGGGTCTACAATGGTGACTCACTCAGAAATGAGATGTGCTCCGTGGAGTTCATCATCTACAGCGGGATACAAACCCTGAAGAAATGCAAATGGTCATGCTATAAACCCTGACGAGGGCTAAAGAACAGGGAGCATTAGAGTGACTACGGGTAGGAGGTCAAAACTGAGTCAAGGCTGGGTGGTCAGGGAAGCCCTCTCTGAAGAAGCAATATGGACATGGCCTGAGGGCTGAAGACAAGGCAGCTTCCAAAAGGGGGTGTGGGAAGAACAGTTCTGGAAGGGGGATGCATTTGTGCAGAGCTCCAATGTGGAACATTCTTGACACACTCAAGGAACAAGGGAAACCAAGCCAGTCTGGGTGGGGTGGAGTGGGGTGGAGGGGCAAGTGGTGGTAGAGGAAGGAAGGTAAATGACACAACCAAAGGCATTTTTCTGACAGGGCAGCGGGTGGTCCCGGTTGTGATCATACTCATATACTACACACACACACACACACACACACACACACACACACACACACACACAATTATATAGTGCTTCATTTTCCAGGTGCTATTTTAAATCCCTTACATATATAAACTCCATCTACTTCTCAAAATAACCCTAAAAAGTAAGCACTATTACTAACATCCCCTCTTTAGAGATGAGGAAACAGAAGCACAGAGAGGTTAAGTGACTTGCCCACAGTCACACAGCTACTTCTGTGCCAGAGCCTAGATTGGAACCCAAGTCACCTGACTCCAAAGTGTATACTCTTAGCTTCTATACTCTAATGATTCTCAGAAGCATCATTTTATTGTGATATTTCTGTATGACTACATATATTTTGCTATGAGTATGATAAGACTGGGCTTTTTTTTTCCTTTTGTATTTTTGGGATTTTTTGGTTTTGGTGGCAGGGAGGACTGACATGGCCCCAATAAGAAATCTACAATTTGGCAATGAATATAAGGCCAGACAGACTTATCATATCCTGATAATCCAGCACAATTGTGTACCCCGACTCCTGCCAGATGCCAGCTTCCTCTCGAGTCTGGGTTCTGTACACAGGCTCCCCAAAGGGCTGTAAATCAGCGGCACTAGATATCTCCACAAAGTTTCAAACAGATGTTCACCCAGTGCTTACTCGCCCAGGCTCCAGATGGCTCCGGATTCTGGCTTCTTCCTCCCGCAGACCCTCAAATCACACTTCAGACATGTCAGTAAGGCAGGCTGAAGAAGGATGAAAGAAGTGGATCTAGCGGAGTTCTTTAAGAAGCCCCGTAGAACCCGGCGGTATTTCATGCATGCAGAGAAGGAGTCGTAACCTGAGGCAGCATAAATCACTGCCAGCCTTTACTACCTGGGTACGATCTTCCGAATGAAGTTGTCATAGGTGTTGCGGAAAAAGTTTCTGCGGCCAGTCAGCCTGGGTCTGTAACAATTTATTCCAACCTCTTCCATAGGCAACCAGTTGCAGAGAATTTTACTACACTGGCCTCATAGCAAGATGATTCCATACCTACCCATCCTCTCAAAAGGGAGAGGAGTAATGCTGAAAAATGTGTTCCACCAAAATGTTTAAAAAAACCCAAAAAATCCTTAAGAACATGTTTCAGCCCTACCGCAAAAACCAGGAAACAATTTTTTTTAATTCCATTCTTTCTCAGTCCAAGGAACAGGTTACATGCTTTGCTTTCTCCCCAAATTAAAAGTATCCCTGACGTTATCTAGTAATTGATGCACATGGGTGATGAGAAAGCCCAGAGGACGGTGCTGGGTTGCCAAGCCTTGCAGGTTTTCTTAGGGCCGTCTGTAGAGATTCCCTACTTTCCTCTCACTTCTCCAGAGACAAGGACTTTTCAGAAGACTAGAAGCTGGGGCTTCTTTTACAGATTTCATGCCTCTAGCATTAATTATTCATTTGCATAGAAGCTGGATTACCATGATGGAAGCCCAAACCAACATCTGAGAGCCAGCATGAGTGCCTGAGATGGGCTGGTCCACCCCATGCAAACCTTTGTGGAGTCTGTCGGAATCCCTTGTAAATTTCACTTCCTATTTATGTGACTTTTCATGGAGGCCAAGAGGCTCAAATCAAATCTCCCTCTATCCTCAAGCAGTGGTAAACACAAGCCTATCAGATCATTTTCCTTGCAGTGGTGTCTAGGCTTTGGGATTACGGAGCAAGAAAAACATCTAATGGGCTTACTCAGAAATGACTTCCTTCTGTCTTGTACTTTACGAAAACTTTTTTCATCCCTCTTGCACCCTAGGAGGATGAGTATTTCATACCCATTGTTCCCTATCTACCACATTCTACAGACAGAGAGAATTAAAGGTACGATTATTTACTTCTGACTGTCAAAACTCACAGCAAGGCTTACGAGGAACACGTATTCGAAATTCATCCTATCTAGAAATGACGCACTAATGGTATAAATCATGTAAATAACCAGGTGTCTGCACACACTGAATGTCTATAAATGCATTTGGGCTGACAAATGTTTACACTGGGTTATACGCTTTAATTTCCCTTCCGTGGCGGGGGATGAGGGGGTGGGCAATGTCACATTAATAAAGGAAGGGGTATTACTGGATTTCATTACATGGAAGTTTCCCTTCCTTATGTAAAACCCAAATGCACCAAAAGTTAAGTAATTTAAAATTGAAAGCTAAAAACACGTTATTTAAATATAAAATATACTTTTCATTTAAGCAGAGAGCCTAGGGTAAGGATGGTTGATTAAAAAACTGAGGCCCAGGAACGTTAAGCGATTACTCAAGGTCACACAGCCGGTGAGGTTCACATAACTGCTACCAGGTGCCCCTGCTTGCCCAGCTAGCCGACGGAACAGAACACTGACCAAATGGAGGGACTGCTATCAATCTTACTGCCCCTTAGAAATGCCCAGAAAATCAACTGAGCCCAGAGGTGGTCAGTGCTTGCTTGGTAAAGCCAACTTTCAGGTGTAAAGGGTAATTATTTATTCAAAACCCAGCTATCAATCAAAGTTGCATACACCCGTATTTTTATCCTTTTTGGGGGGTATTTCTCAATAGTACATGATTAGCCATTCTTGGAAATGATTCTGCGGGCTGGTAGGTTTTTGTGGGTCGGTAGATCTTTCTAAAACTATTTCTAGGCTGTATGAATCTTTGTCTGGGAATTTGTTTCCCTGGCCTTCCAAAACATGAATTGCATTTTTGTTTTGTCCACAGATAACTTTTTTTCTTACTACCCTTGGCAATGAAGCCTACTCTGAAAATACAAATGACCCTGAAAATGTCCCAAGGGCATTCAGTTTACTTTCCTTACCTCGAATCCACTCCTTCTTTTAAAAAGAAAGCTTGGGGAAATTTAGAGCCCAGAAAAATGGGTAGACAAAATGATGTTATTTAAAAGCAAAATCATTCCAGTGCCGTGCGTGTGTGTGTGTGTGTGTGTGTGTGTGTGTGTGTGTGTGTATGGTGGTGGTGGTAGAAGAGAGGAGGGAGAGTTGAAATGGGGGGGTGCTGGGTTGAGGGAAATGTCCATCTCCATGGGCAATTCAACTTGGGGCTCCATGAAGACAAACCAATTAGTATGGATTGTCAAGGTGTTTTGTATGAATTGGCTACCTGCCCATTATGAATTGGAATGGGATTAACTAGCTCATTCCAAACACTCCACCAAACAGCAAATGGTCATATGATAATGATTTCTAGCCACTAACACCCTGGCTGGATTGGAGACTTGGAGTTTTACCTGTAACAATCTTCAGAGAGACTCATTCCTTCAAACCTACCCACTTTCCCTAAACACGTTTTTCTTTTTTTTTTTTTCCCTCTCCTAGCTTTTATTTTTTAAAAAGCCCTCTTGCTAATTGGGAGGCTGTATGTTCTTCTGCACATAAACATACCTATTAACCAACCAACCCAGTAATAAGCAATTTGCATGCTCTACTATATAAATTTGTCAGTCCCCTCTACTCGTGGTCTTCAAAGCCCCATGGTGAAACACATGACCACCCACTTTGCAAGTCTAATTCCACCCGAGGTTCTAGAACCAGTCTACCTCTGAGAGAGAAGGCCTGAGCAGTTTGGATTCAAGATTCAGGGATTCAGCACATGACCGATGCCATTCGCCCTTTTAATTATTTGTCTCAACTTCTTATAACTGGACTTTTTCCCTTGTTCCAGACACCAAGTCCATACTTTATCTTCCCGGCGGAGGCACCTGGCTCCAAGGACTATCACTAGCCAATGGCATCTCTGCCCACACTCTTCTCCAGGCAAATGGGGCCCTAGACTACAGTGAACAGCCTCATGGAAAAGAGCCCAAGGTGGATTTCAGCCCGAACATACGTGGCATCTCTGGGTTCCAACATTGGGTAATTGTTGCATCCTTCCCTGCAGCCATTTCCCCTCTGGGGAGCTACCCACTCCCTTTGGCGTGGATGGGACTGATCCCCACTTGCAGCCTTAAGGCAGCATGTGATGTAAGTGTAAGCAGAGGAGCCCAGCGGGAATCACGGTAGTTCCCATGGTAGCGGGAACCAGTACAGCGGCAGCAGCTGGACTGACCATTGCTGCTGCAGGATTTGCAGGTCGTTATGCTTTGCAAGCCATGAAGCATTATGAAGCCTCAAGTAAAACAAGTTTTTCAAAGTCTACCAAAATCTGCCTTCAGTGGTGGCTATTACAGAGGTGGGTTTGAACCCAAAATGACAAAATGGGAAGCCGCATTAATACCAGGTGTAAGCCCTACTGCCAATAAGGGAAAAATAAGAGATGCTCATCGACGAATTATGCTTTTAAATCACCCAGACAAGGGAGGATCTCCTTATATAGCAGCCAAAATCAATGAAGATAAAGATTTACTAGAAGGTCAAGCTAAAAAATGAAGTAAATATATGATGAATTTTAAGTTCTTACTCATTGATGTATATGAGTACCAGCTTTTTATAATAAAATGCCTCAAAGCTACATATTTTAAAAATTAGCATAAGCTAAATCAAAGCCTAGGTATAAATTTGAGGATTTAAAATCGGATTATAGAATATTTGTAGGTTAATACTCAATAATTATGGATAAATGCGTGCCATTTGAAGTGTTGTTTATTACTCATTTGTCAAGTAATTTGGTACCTATTTCAAGACAAAGTGAACAAGATAGTCTCTTCCTGAAGGAATCCCCAATCTGATGGGAGACTGATTAACTGACAGTTAAAATACAGTGTGATAAATATGATGGAATTAGCACAGGCTGTTATAGTAGGGGCTCATCTCATTGGGACAGAAGGCTGTTCAAGGTACAGAGGATGCCCCCAGCTACTTAGAACCTTGAACTTAAAAGTGAATTTAGCCACAACTTACCTAAGAAATTGATCTAGGTATGTATTTATCACTTTGTCAGTGATAAATCTGAACTGTTTCAGATTCCATACATTAAAAACTATAACAGTATGATAAAAAAAAAAAGTGTAACACATCAGCACATTCCCCAGGCCACAGTTTTTTTACCTAAGGCCTGGGAACCACTTAAGCCAATATGGCTGCTTCCTCTGGCCACGTTCTTTTGATCAATGTGATAGTCTATGCGACGTAGGCAGTTAAAAACTATCTATCAAAAAAAAAAAAACAACAAAAAAACTATCTATCGCCCTCCACACATCCTCACTACCAAGTGGTACGTTACAATAAAAACATGTTTCAGGGCAAATTCTAGAGTCCTGCCAAAATCCTAGCCCAAGAAGCAGGGCCTGATACCGGGGTCAGACGGCATTAAAGCTCTGCCGACAGGTGTGCTCCACGCACCTGCACCTGCCCTGGGGCCCTCAAGACCTCCCCAGTGCCAAGTACCTGCCAGAAAAGCTCACTTTTTGCACAACTCTGTGTTCCCTGCTGCGTGAGTTCTGCCTGGCGGGCTGGACTTCTTGCCAGCACTCGCAGGCTCCCGCCCAGCGTCTACCCCCCTCCAGTGGGTAAGGCTTCCCTCCAGGCCCAGATCCTTCCGTCTGCTCCGTGAACCCTGGTTAACCCATCTGTGCCTGCTTCCACACCCAGAATGGGGAAGAACTTGAGGAAAGGAACGCGGTCTGCCAATCCACAGTGTTTGTATAGAAATGCGAATAGGTGAAGAAGCTGGGTCTTGCCCATAAACAGCAGTTTGTCTCTTCAACTCAGAGGATTGGAAGGATGAGCTATAAGCTCACCTCCAAGTCAGGGCTGGCTGAAGGGCGGTTCAGGTCCTGGAGTAGAGGATGTATATGGGGATATTCTGGTGTCAAATGTTTGATGGAGTCAATTCCCAGAAACTTTTGAAATCCTTCAAAACATATACCTCCCACTCGTAAACCATGCCTGGAAACTAAAATAAAACAAACTTAGTAAATTTCTTTTTTTTTTGTAATGGAAATATTGGCTCTTACTGAAGGGCAGCTTAGCAAGAACAAAGTCCATTTTCAAAATAACATTTCACTTTCTGGTATCTCGACCTCAGTGTTGAACATTAATACCAGTATATAGGTTTCTGATTTAAAAATAATCCTATTTGATTAAACTACATTTTAACGAATTCTGTTTGGAAAAGGAAGGTAGAGTTTAAATTATTTTGCCATAAAGATTCATTTTCCCTCACACTAAAAATACATATATATATATTTCTTTTTTTTTCTCCTTGAAATAAGGTTATGGTAGGTGAATAGTGCTTTTTTTTTTTTTTTTTTTTTTGCGGTACGTGGGCCTCTCACTGTTGTGGCCTCTCCCATTGCGGAGCACAGGCTCCGGACGCGCAGGCTCAGCGGCCATGGCTCACGGGCCCAGCCGCTCCGCGGCATGTGGGATCTTCTCAGACCAGGGCACGAACCTGTGTCCCCTGCATCGGCAGGCAGACTCTCAAGCACTGCGCCACCAGTGAAGCCCAAATAGTGCTTTTAATAATGTTGTTCTGAGAAAATCAAATCAAATATAATAATAATTTAGACTATGAACTAATTTTTTAAGATTTAGGAAAAAACCCATTTACCATGGGATATAAAGCAAGGAAATACTATCAAGTGATACTGCTACCCCTATTACAAGAAGCAATGGACCCCAAGCTTGAAACAGTACTAATTTCGAATGAGAATATCATTTCTTATCATTTCTGTACTTTTAAGACTTTGTCTTTTTAAAAAAAAAAAATACAGGTTTAGGACATGAAAAAACTTCGTTTAAAGATGACCCAACTATTCATAAGTTATTTCTGTGATGGTTCACTTTTCTTGACATGTAAGCAAAACTAAAAGGGAAGCAATTTGTTGTGATAATGCAACATATCTGTCAGATTCCAGGGTAAAATGGCATGCACAGTCTTATTAAAAATCCATCTTGGGGGCTTCCCTGGTGGCGCAGTGGCTGAGGGTTCCCCTGCCGATGCAGGGGACACGGGTTCGTGCCCCGGTCCGGGAAGATCCCACATGCCGCGGAGTGTCTGGGCCCGTGAGCCATGGCCACTGGGCCTGCGCGTCCAGAGCCTGTGCTCCGCAACGGGAGAGGCCACAACAGTGAGAGGCCCGCGTACAGAAAAAAAAAAAATCCATCTTGGGAAATTCCCTGGTAGTTCAGTGGTTAACACTTGGTGCTTTCACTGCCATGGGTCTGGGTTCGATCCCTGGTTGGGGAACTAAGATCCCACAAGCAGCTTGGCATGGCCAAAAAAAAAAAAAAAAAATCCATCTTGGACCCCTAATCTTCCCCTCTGATTTTCCAGGTGTCGCTCTTTTATTTGAACATCTGAGAACTGCTCCATTGGCGCATCTGCTCACATTCAACATTTGCTGTCAGTCTGTTCTTTGCAAGGGACTCTTCTAGGTATAGGAGACACAAAGGTGTCCTCTGGGAGCTGACAATCGATGTAACAAGCGGGCATCAAACAGAAAGAGGGAGGAGAGACCTAATACTGATATTTCCATCCTGAATACACTATTTGTTTCCAAATTCTAACACATTGCCCAATGGTCGACACCGGCTCCCAGAGAGTGGCTCCTGCCGACAATGAGTTCATGTAACTATGAACACATGGCTCACCCATAACCAACCTTTAACGACATTTATTCTCCTGTCCTGCAAGTTGCTCCAGAGTGGGCTGCCTCTTCCCACTGCAAGTGCTAGGAAATACACAAACCAAATTCACCATTCCACAAAGCAGCAATAGATCACTGAAAGCAGGGACAGTGTCATTCTCTTTTGTGAAGAGAAAAAGCATCCATCTTAGGACCCAGTGGGTCCACCATAAAAGCTTCATTAAAAAATGAACAGAGGGACAAAATGGAATCTACTCCAATGATCCAGTTAGAAACGTCACGTTAGTATTACGTGCAGTATTAACGGGAATGCTCACTGAGTTTCCATTCTACAAAAGGGTAAAGCAACGGAGGGAAAAAAAGGGAAAAGGACAAATATCGGCTGCTTTTGAATTCCAAGGCTTGAGCTCAAGCTCTGGCTTTTTTATGGTGTTTTCATAGGCACTGCCCGTGTCTTACGGAAGTATTTAGAAGTATTCCCTAATTTGATCTCCTTTAGTTGTAACTGGATTCCCATATGGTTTCCTGACATAATCAAGAAAGCATCAATTCCAATAGTGCTTTATTTTATAGTACAGTTATTTGAACAGACGACCACTTCTGAGTACGCCCCTATCACAATTAACTCCAAGGCAGGAATGTAGTACTACTGCTTTCTGTGTCAATGCATATGTTGGAATACTCTGGATAGGACAGGACTTTCCTTCAGAAAGCTCAGTAAGAAGCCCTCATCCTCAGGTCTGTGTGGGGCTTTTGCACAAATCTGTTTTGGATCAGTCCCTCAGAGATGTCTAAAATCTAATTAACCAATTAATTTGCAAATATATTCTAATTTATTCAAGGGAGATTTTCTTGGGTGTTAAATTATCTGACAGTGAACCATATGCAGGACACAAGAGCAGGACCTCCCTGAAATACCACAGGTTACCCCAATGCAAGAATGTCTATGCATACTCTGTCTGGTCCACACAAATTTCTATCCCCTAATGAGGAAATGAGTTGGCATTTCCTCCATCCTGATTAGTTTGTGGCCACTTTGGTGAAGCATTGCTAAATGCAATTGTGAGGCCAGAGGGGTGTCCTTCCACAGTCTCCACTGGGGTAGGGCTAGGGTGGGCATGGTTGCCTGGGGCTGAGAAATTGGAGAAAGAGGATAATATGGACAACGTGTCTATCTTAATCTGTTTTCCTGGGGTGGGTGAAGGGACGTTTAAGTTATAAGAAAAATACCCTCTGTCATACTGGGAATTACTAACTGTTGGTAATTTGCATGCAGAACTCTATTCTCTAGCAAAGCAGCCACAGCAGGTAACATGGTTTACTCAGACAATCAACTTGTAATTTACTGAACTTGTGGATTAAAAAAAAAAAAAAAAAAGATGTTCTTAATTGCTACCTTGTGACATTTTATTCAGCTCAATGACTGTATAGCTACAGATAAGAACTGAGAATAACACTATCAAATGTTACCAGGATTACCTAATTTACAAAATGAAGAGTATCTCGATGCACATATTGTTACCCAAAAATATGGAGTGTGGATTTTAATATGTTTACCATGAGATGTTTGGATAGCTGCTAATTGCGCAGCATTAAAAGAAAAGCTGGGTGGGTTTGTTGTTGTTTTTATTGGGATTTGATTCAAAAGATAATTATTTTTAATACTAGCAGTAAGGAAATGAAAGAAGTGGCAATATCATGCGACGCAGTCTGGTATCTAATTTATATACCAGAGATTCTTCTATGCACGCAGTTTCTAAGATCTCTAAAAACCTGCAAATCAAATAATGGGCAAAGAGAGAAAAACTAAAAGGAAATGTATGTCCAGTTTAGGGATCAGGAAGCCAAGATGGAATTTTATATAATAGATTCTGAATTTTCTACAAGAATTAGGGAGAAGTTAGAGGGAGGGCTTCAGAGTTCT
Organism: Delphinus delphis; assembly: GCF_949987515.2. NCBI lineage: Eukaryota > Metazoa > Chordata > Mammalia > Artiodactyla > Delphinidae > Delphinus > Delphinus delphis. Next base: position 60,104,065 of record NC_082699.1, read on the forward strand.
GAGAAGAGACACTTCAGTTGGTGAGTTCAAAACAGTTCCCTACAAGAGTGATCTGTGAATGCAAAACTCTTTTGGAAGGGAAAACTATAATTTCCACTAAAATTGGGAGTTAAGGAACTGGAAAAAATAGCAAGCACAGTTAGGACCAATACTGATCTCTCTTCTCTCTCTCTCACTTGTAAGGAGAAAACTAACGGTATATTTACAGATGTGCCAATAGGATCAGAGTGATTCTTGCCACTCATACAGAGAACAGCTCATCAATATTCAAAAGAGATTCATTTGGTATTTCTGGTTTGCATATCTGGTTTGTTTCTTTGTTTAGCATGCCACCAAAACTTAACACACCTAGACTATCTTCCTTCACCCTGAAAGACAGGTAGCATGGCACATAGAAGGTTACAAGTGGCCTGGGAGAATTTCTCAGGTATCTCCTTTGCTTGAGACACCTTAATCCTCTTCACCCTTGTCAACCTCAACCTCAGCATTAATTTAAGTGTAAGTCAGTAGGTGAGTAAATTTGGATATAATGAGTCAGTCCAGCTTGTGAGAAATTCCTAAATTTTAAATAATTACTTCTTTTAAATAAGAAATGAGCAGAGAGGTACAAAATGGTTTTGATAGATTATTGAATAAGCATGATGTGAATGGATATATACTGTCGAGTTTGTTTGACAATTTCATTTTTCAATGCTGTTTCCACTACAGCCTTAAAAGGAGAACCCTATCCTTATTCCCCAATTATCCTGGGCAGTTAGCTAAATGAGCTCTCATATAGTCCCACCAACTGATCTGCTAACTTTCTTACTCATGTGTCCATAAAAATGTAAGCAGTTCTTCACTGACAACATGAACTTCAAAAAAGTCTCTCATCCCAAAAAGGGGACCCTCCTACACTGTTGGTGGAAATGTAAATTGGTGGAGCCACTATGGAAAACAGTATGAAGGTTCCTCAAAAAACTAAAAATAGAGCTACCATATGATCCAGCAATCCCACTCCTGGGCATATACCCGGAGAAAACTACAATTTGAAAAGATACATGGACCTCAATGTTCACAGCAGCACTATTTACAATAGCCAGGACATGAAAACAACCTAAATGTCCACTGACAGAAGAATGGATAAAGAAGATGTGGTACACGTATAAAACGGAGTATGACTCAGCCATAAAAAAGAATGAAATAATGCCATTTGCAACAACTTGGATGGACCTAGAGATTGTCATACTGAGTGAAGTAAGTCAGACAGACTTATTAATAATACAAATACAAATATCATATGATACCGCTTTTATGTAGAATCTAAAATATGACTTAAAGAACTTATCTAAAAAGAACTTATCTATCAAGGATGTGGAGAAAAGGGAAAATTTGTGCACTCTTCGTGGGAATGTTTATTGGTGCAGCCAGTATGGAGAACAGTATGGGGGTTCCTCAAAAAAAAAAAAAAAAAAAAGAACCTATCTATGAAACAGAAACAGACTCACAGACATAGAAAACAGGCTTGTGGTTGCCAAGGAGGAGGGCTGGACTGGGAGTTTGGGATTAGTAGATGCGAACTACTATATATAGAATGGGCAAACAACAAGGTCCTATTGTATAGCAGAGGGACCTATATGCAATATCCTGAAATAAACAATAATGGAACAGAAAAAAAAAAGGTCTCTCATCCAAATGGGTTCCAATACTGACGATCACAGAAACTAATAAATATCAATACATTCCTTCTCCATCGGTCCCGAGTGTCACATCACAGATTCAGGTGACTGCATATTAAAATTTACTTTACCCAGTTTTCAACATTGCTTTATTTCCTGAATTCCTTCTTTCCAATGGTCCAGTACAGATCTGACAGCAAGGTCAGCCAGCTGTTCTCTTTCCTACATATAGAAGCTACTAGAGGGAAAGATTTTTAAGCTGCAGCTTTGTGGAAAAAAGACTGTTAAGATGTTGGTCAGGTTTCTTAGGCATGAGATATCTGAAGACACTGTCAATAGGAATAGCTGTACTCTTCCCTATGCTTTGCTATTAAGGCTGGGAAGAATCAGCTGCCTCGGATGTTTAGCTAGGCTTAGGGAACAGAGGAGGAAGAAGCCTCAGTATCTGGCCCCTCCAGCCTCTCGCTTCTCAAGCAACAGCTGTGATTTCAGAGCCCTGATGGCTAATTCCACATGTATAACTGTTTTAGGCAATGCTCCAACTGTGTTCTAGTAACTTGCCAGGGTCATCCTTTTATTTGCTACATTTCCATGATGCTTAAGTGAGCAAAACAGTCAGTTGCCAAGTCCTGCCTTTAGGGGAGAGGAGTTGAAGGGAGCAGAAAAAAGGACAGGGAAGAATGTAATAGGACATTGAGAAAACACGGGATTCCAGAACCCGGGATTCCAGGATTCCTGCTCAACAAATGCCCTCTGGCCTTTCTTCCCACACAGAAGTGGGCAGTGGGCATGGGCTCTGCTACAGCAGGTTGAACCAGCCTTAAAGTCAAACCTCCCAGGCAGTGAGAAGGGCAACTGGCTTGTGTAAAAGATGTCAAAGACTGTAAGCACCTACCTGAAGCTTTCTTTAGAACAAAAACAATTAAATTCATGCAGTGAATATTCTGAGCACCTACTGGTGCCAGGCACTGTGCCGTCTCGGCCCACCAACAGAGAGGAATGATATTCCTGCCTTGTCCTAGAGGAGTTAAGAGTCCGACCATCTACCTGTTAATCAGACGGTAACAATAAAGGGTGATTAAGCACTATATGCCGGAAATGTGCTCAGGGCCCATCAGGTGCTTTGAAGGAGAAGCATCTAATTCATGGCAGTGGCGGGGGGCGGGGGGCCGGGGGGGGGGGAATGTCCGTATCCGGCGGAAGTGACACTTGAACTTTAAAAAATGATAGGATTATTGGGACAGAGGCAGGAAGAATATGCACATGCAGGGAGGCATGTGGAAGGAGAGTGCAAAAAGAGCACAAGAAAAGTGAGAACTCTGCAGCAGAAACAGGCAGAAGCAATGAGCAGTTTACCTCAGAAACATTCAAATTCATTTTAAGAGATTCTAGACCCTAGACCCCTAGGCTAGGGATGGATTCTTTAAAAATGCCCTACACAGATGGCACAATGGGAATTTTGAGAAATGCATTCCATTCCTTGTCTTGTTGCTAGAATTTAGATTGTTTGCCATTTTGTAACCAAGCAGGACCCTATGGGGCCTTCCCAGGACAGACCCTTCCCCCCATCCTCTGCTTTAGCTCCTCTCTGAAGGGCCTGGATAATAGTATCTGATGCTCATTTACTGAGCTGTTTTACAGATGCTAAACTCACCACCAAATGGAAGAAGTTAACTGCTTGATGACCACCAGGTAGCCCCCAGACCTACTGGAGCCTAAGGATTGATCATGTTAACCCCTGTGACACCTCCCTGTTACCTCACCATCAACCAATCAGAGAATTGTGCACGAGCTGATCACACACCCTTCGACCCCACCCCTCCCTCACCTGGCCTTTAAAAATGCCTCCCTGAAAGCCATCAAGGAGTTCAGGTGTTTTGAGCACCAGCTGCCCTGGACTCCTCCCTCGGTGCCCTGGAATGAAGGCTGCATTTTCCTTCACCACAACCCGGTGTCAGTAGATTGCCTGTACTGTGCACAGGCGAGCAGACTCAAGTTTGGTCCAGTAACAATTTCTTAAAGAGAATTTTCTATCTGCTAGTAGAAGTGAGGGCATGGGTTAAATAATAATAATGAAAATAATAATGATGAATGTGGGTCATGTTAAATTGCAAAAAGATTTTAACATTTGGAACTTTCTCTCTGGGTCTTTTTCCCTGATATAGAACCCAATAGGCAGTAAAATACTAAACTCTGCCACAAAATTAAACAATTACTGGTCACCAGGTATACTGGAGATGCTCTTATCAGTCTGTCATTCATTCTTCATTCAACAACTATTTATTGAGCATGTATTAAGTCCCAGGCACTGTTCTAAGGTATCAGATCTATAGCAGTAAAGAATAGCAACAAAAACTGTGAAGGAATGTCACAAGCAAACATTCACAGAGAAGGGAGCTCCTAGGCTGTGGGAAAGAGGATAACATTGAAATAAGAAAACTACACGGCAGTCAGTAGTCTACTTTGCTATATATAGACGCTCTGCGTGTGCCACAAACTAACCAAGGCCCTGGGCACGTCACAGAGGCTGGGTTTAACCAGCCCTAATGACCCAGTGAATAGAAGACCCTGGATCTTAATTACAGAGCCTCTTTTGTGGTTTGTTCTCCTTTTAGTCACTTCCCCTTTGCTCAGAGCAGACTTCACTGTTTGCAATCACCAGAGGCCAGTGTAGCTCAACCAGCTAGACCTTCCTGGCCTCCTAGGGGAAGGTCAGTGAATTAATGAGGAACTAGATGTAGAGGGGCGAAGTTGGACCCACTGTCCCAAACAAAGCCCCACGGGGGGGATGGGAGGGGAGGGGAGGAGAAGCAGGCCGTGGCCAAGTCGACACAGAACGTCTGCAGGATGTGGAGGGCTCACTGGCCACATTCTATAAAACCAAGACTTGTTCTCACTATAGCACAACTACGGCTAAGCTGAGGTGAGAAAAAATAATTAGGTCCCCAATCTGCATTAAAACATTTTTGCAGGATTCTGTTCTTGAAGTGGAAAACTGTTCCCACAAGGTCTATTTTTAACCGTTTTATTTTAAAGAGATCAGAAAACCTTTTCGTGTTGAAATTTCTCAGTGGGCAATTCTACAGTAATGCTACCTAAATCCGGCCTGACAACGACAAAGCAGAGGAAGTGAGTGAATGTGCTAAGTGTGCGGAAATACCCTCACCCTGAAATGGGGACAGGGCTCAGAGAGGCCGTGAATACAACAGGGTGATGTGTTTCATTTCTGGTCCAGTTCAGTTATCGGAATACTGAAGTCAAGCAGAATCTCCTATTTTGGGAAGCTACTAGTTCATAACCAACTTTTTCATTTAAACTACAAGTTAACTTTTCCGCCCAAAGGAGGCAAAGGTAGTATTTCAAGTAATTGATGACACCTTGGTTATAATAAAGTGGGGTCATGACCCCTGGTGATTTAATCTTGTGGTATCAGTTAATTTACTAAGAGAAATATTCAACCTATTAACCAGAATCTGATTTTCTATGAGAGGCACAGAAACATAGTTCAGGAATGTGATTATCCTGACTACATGCTTCACTAAAAAAATCAAAAGAGAAACCCACTGGAAAGAAATCATTATTGTTCATTCATTCACCAAATATTCGGTAAGCATCTACTGTGTGCCAGGCACTTGAGATACACCATTGAAAACAAACTCTGGCCCACAAGGAGGCTTTATTCTAATTAATGATGGACAAGCTGCTTGTGATTCAGTTTAAAGACTCTCAAAGGGCAAATCTGAGGAGAATCAGGGAAGGGGAAAGAGGATTTTGAAAACAATGATAACTGTAGACAGAAAAATCCATCGTTCTGAAGGTAATTGGTCCAGAGCTCTCCGTTCCTCTCACAGTCACACAAGTGAAGGTTTACAACCTTTCAGTGAATCCATTTTAGAACCAGAGAAGTATGAACTGGCACTAGAGTATGGTAAGTGTGGGATACTAGTCAGCTTGGCTAAGCTATGCTGCAGTAACAAACGACCCCAGCACCTAGATCAATGGCTTTCAACAACATGGCCATGGGCCGTCAGCTCTTCACTAGGCGACCCAGGCAGCTTGCCTCTAGGATGCCATTACTGCCTTCAGGTCAGAAGGAACAATGACAACGGTGGAATCATTCAATGGCTCTTAAAGCTTTTCCTCATAAGTGGCACAGGTGACTTGAGTTCACATTTCATTGGCCAAAACAGGTAATACAGCTAGAGGTCAGCAGGGCAAGAATATATTATTATCACACAGGCAGGAGTGGCTAACAAAACAATCAGTGATGGGTTGGTTGTAGCATTCATTAGTGCAGCTGATGACTCAGAAAGACGTAGAAAATATTTGCAGCCCTTCAATTTTCCCAAACTTGTGATTACTACTAAATAGTGACCAAATCTTCTAAAGGGAAATAACTCCCTTGCACATCATAATTCCTCACCAGACCAGAGGCACACAGATTGTAGAATGAAACAAAAACAGACCCTGGAGAAGTTAGAGGAGACTAATTTTTCCTTCTTTGGTTAGATGTCAAACAATTTCTTTTCCCCCTCAATCATTCCTTTCCACATGAAGGAAAAGGAACTCGAGAAATTACAGCGTGGAAGACGGCATTTTACTCTGCAGCTAGTAAATTCTTCCTGAGACCCACGTGATACTTTACACTGACATGTGTAAGGAGACAGGGCTGGGGTAACACAGACCTCTTGAATTTTCATTCTGCAGCAATTAAATGGAATTCTAACACTGGAAAGACATACCTTAGCAATTCAAAAGGGCATCCTGGGCCTTCCAGTTTCTTAGCAACACAAGAAATAAACTTCAGTATTCGGTATTCAGCCACACTGGTTCATACTCAGCATTAAAATTTCTGATGCTGATTTCAATTCCTGTAAGGCTTGGCAATGGTGATTCTATGACACTAAAGAAATCTAAGGTTGTATTTAAAAAAAAAAAAAAACTCTTTGAAAGTGAGAACGAGCAAGTTCAAGAGCATGTACAACCTAGAGCTACAGGATACTTCATGGTTTTTCCTAAGAAACACAAAACAGAACTAGAAATGGTTCATTTCAGTCTCTGGTCACTCCTGAAAAGATGTGGTCCTAAATAAGATTTGAGCTGATATCCTTTTACTCACTTTGTAAACAGAGAGCCTATCACTTATTAAAAATTCATAAGCCATATAGGTGTTCATTGGACAATTCTTCCAACTTTTCCATGTGTTTGAAACTTTATAAATGTCAATTTATAAATAAAATGTTAGGGGGAAACTTGTAAGTAGGCCTAGAACTGAATCAGCTTTTGAACTCCAAAAGCAACATTCTCTATATAGAATCATGAATGAAATCCCCTTGCTATGCAGGAATCTGAGCAGTTCTCTAACTTAAACAATTAATACTATTCTACGAGCAAGTCTGACCATGCATGTATTCATAATGCATGCAGCCATCCATCCAAAGAGCATTTTGAGTCACAGCTTGTACCTAGAACCATGCTCACCTGTTCTAGGTTCCTTTGCCAAAAGTTAACATGCCTAGCTACCAACTCAGTGAATGGCCAATTCACCAAAGATAGCATACTCAGTGAACAACTTTCTGCATTCACCGGATTTCTAAACGACTTGTTTCTTTAAGCTATTTATGGAGCCTGCAGTAGTTCTGACGTGATGGGATGGGGTGATCTCCCAAACTTTAGATTTCTGAAGCTGGTGACAAATTTCCATCTTGTCTTCATAGCATTAAAGGAATGGTCAATTCATCAAAAGCTACAGATGATTTAGTTTTCTTGTGGATGTTTAATATCTAGGAATTATATTCCATAGTTACTAACCATTATTAATAATGAACTAGTAAAAAAAATGTGTTTTTTAAAATATTTTTAAAAAATATTTAAAAATAAGACATGATAAGTCTTTTTGTTTGCTGGTTGTATTGACATCTTAACCTCTTTAGGAGTCTTTTACCTAATGAACCTAAGCTTTCAAGTTTTGAATTTTTTGTTTTGAATTAGGTGAGGCCTTTAGGAACACATCTTCCGCACAAAATATAACTACCTAGTAGAAATTAAATGCAGATTACTAGAACGTACCCCCAACAAGGGCAAGAATATTATGGTCTAGTTTAGGGGTGGTGAACTATGGGTCACATGTTACCTGTTTTTATAAATCAAGTTTCATTAGAACGTAGCTAATAGTCATTTATATGCTGCTATGGCTACTACTGTGCAAAAATAAATAAATTTTTAAAAAAAGGCATAGTTGAAGAGCTGTAATAGGAATAGTAAGGCAAAGCCTAAAATATTTGCTATCTGCACTTCAAAGAAAAAGTTTGCAACTGCGGGTCTAGTTCATTACTGTATCCATAGCTTCTGGAGCAATGCCTGGCTAATCTGGGGAATTCCATAAATACTACTTGAATGAATGAATGAATGACTTGGGTTTTAATGCAGGCTGGCCAGTCTTTACCACTCATTTCAACGTTCACTGTCTCATAGCCTCATGGGCTGGTAAGAGAGGCTGGTTCTTCATGGTGATACGGAAGCGAAGCAGGATGAGTCAACCGGTAGAGCAAACCACTTCTGTGGTTCCAGGACAGAGGCCAACCCTAATGCAGAGGATTGGTTTGTAGCAACGTAGAAACCAACCCACATTTCTGCAAAGACTATATTGGGGAACTCCAAACACAACTCAGCTGTCTGGTCTCTAAAAACCCAAGTCACTGCTTGTCATTAAAAAAAGAAAAGAAAATGTAGGTTGGCCAATATTTCTTTCCCCTTCTGAAGGTTGGCAGTGATTTTGTGGTTGAAGTGATGAGGAGCCCTAAAAAGAGGGAAACCACAAAACCATGCCCAGTGCTTCTCCCAAACTGTAGCTGCTGCTGCAGGCAAAAAATACAGGTCTTCTTCCAGAGAGTCCCTGGTATTGTCCTGGCATAAAGCAGCCTCCCCAAACATTATTCCGATGAGATATACTATTAAGAAATCAAACACTGATAAATCTAATGGGAATTTTTTGCCAGGTAACACTTACCTCAAGACCTAAGCCTATAAAGGAAACTGTAACGAGACAAAACCAAGTGAGTTGGATTTACACTGTTGTTATTTAGCTTATTTTAAGTGGCTAGTGGCAGGTTTGTTTGTCTGTGGGGGCAGGGGGGAAGGCAATATCTAGCAGGCTGCTTTAATTTCCTATTGTCTTAATGTCACTGCTATTAAGACCTTCCACCCTAATCGATACCCAGTTCCACCAACTCCCAATTAGCCTCAGTAAAATCCCCAGAGTAGAAAAAAGGACATGGATCATTACTCTGCAGCTTCAGAGGTTCTGTAAGTCAACTCATTTCCTCTAAAGCAGGGTTACTCAATCAGTCCTTTGTGCCTATCAGTGTGCTAGGTGCTCTGGGTATAAAAATATGATATGGCACGACACATTATAATTTTTAAAGAGGTTTTGCCATCTGGGAAATATCAAGAAATAAAGCAATAAAGGTAAAAACACTGAATATTCAGTGAAGGGTTCTAACCCAGTTAACCCACTCCAAACGCATGCATGTTGTCTTCAATCACTATATATATATTTTTTAAGGGGTGTTTACTGATGTGATTTTGAATTTTCCTTTTAAGTACTAGAAACATTTAAAAGTGGTCCTGGGTACCCAGCATTTGGAAAAAAAAAAAATCAACTCAAGGTTTCATTTGTTTGGCATCAGCTCGTAGTCAACTTCTACTTCCTTTATAAACTTCTATGTGGCCTTTGTGCCACAACTCCTGAGATTACAACTCACTTACAGATAATCACAGGAATTGCTCTTCACCAGACAAGTGCTTATCCTCATTGCCCCTGGATGGTGCTGCCGGTGAAAGCAACAATAAAAGCTCATCAAAATCATCACAGCCATGAAAGACCCATTGGCAATTCTCAATGGCTGGAGCTGATGCTTGAGTCAATTCAGTCCCTCTTCTTGTGATGACCTAAAGGGGTAGGATAGGGAGGGGGGGGGAGGGAGGCTCAAGAGGGAGGGGATATGGGGATATATGTATACATATGGCTGATTCACTTTGTTGTACAGCAGAAACTAACACCGTATTGTGAAGCAATTATACTCCAATAAAGATCTATTAAAAAAATAATAAAGGCATTTCTATTGATACCACTTCTCTTTCTAGCTTTCTGAGATCCCTTGTTACCTTGACAGTACACAACTAGACAAACCCAAACTAGAGCTATCCTCAGGAAAGTCCCCTACCTAAGCAATGGTTTCAGTGGAGCACACCCTGGAGAGGTCTTTTGAAGGGCAGGGAGCTATGTGAAGGGCTTTATGTGGTTGTCTTTTCAGAGACCACAGACCAGCTGGAGTCTGGGCCAGATGCTACTTTCACAGCATTAGCAGGTAAACTGCAGTCAGACTAGAATGTTAAAATTTTGAATTACACAGGGTAGTTTCTCTGTAAGATGACATCAAAGTTTTCATGCCATAAAGGTGCATATCTGCTTCTGTCTTCACAACTGTGAGCTTTACAGCCTCTCAGCCAGCTTAGGAGTAGCATTGGGGATTTTGAGAGGGTTGGAGGGAGGAAGGAAATCTTTGCTCTGTGTCTTCAGAGAGACTCAGGAGCTTCTGTTCATGGAAGTAGAGGTTAATCAGTGACTCTAATTGAAAAATGGCCATATACTTGACACAAGATTCTGCTCTGAAAATTCCTTAAATCTGTTTAAGCATGAAATGAACAAAACTAAATATTAGCATATACCTCCCTCCCTCTTCTCCATCCCATTCCCTGGCATCACTCCTTGTTCCATAGCAGGTAACAGGAAGACAAAGAGGAGTCTCATATCCCCAAGAGCCCCCCGAGAAAAATGATGGGGGGAAGGGATCAGCAGTGCCTCTCTGGTGTCGTTGCTTGGTAAAGAATGAAATCAGCTGCAAGTCAAGCCTACCCCCAGCCTGCACAGCTGCTGGCATTTGTACCTACATGGAGGCGGCAGAGGTAGATGAGTGTTCTTCTTACATGCAGTCATCAACGCCAGATGTATTGATACAAGGCGCAGTCAGCTTCGTACCACCTGTATTAAGCACATCTTTATGCTCGTACTTTTGGCATCTGGGACCTGGCGGACACTGGAGGGATTGCCCCTCCCAGAGCTAGCTAATTCCTAGAGACAGTAAAACAATCAGCCCAGAACCCACACCTCCAACGCCCTCCTCTATTAGGCTCTTATACCCTATGCCACTATTCCCAGGCCCTAATCACTCCAGGGCCAGGTACCAGACAACTAGAGACAGCCCATATGCTCTGGAGTTGGCTGAAATTATTCAAACTAGCCAATCCTAAGCCTGTTTACTCTGACTCACCCTTTCCTTCCCACCAAAACCACAACAAAAACCTCTTGTCCGGTTTCCCCCTTGTTCCCTCTCCCTCCTAACCGACCCGGGTGCTTCCCCACATGGCCCTGAGTGGCAAGGCATGGCCCCACCCCTTGGGAACTGTCAATAACAAATTATCTTTTCAACAGCAATCATCTCCTGATCTGTGGGCCTCACCGTACCTGAAAAATAATAAAACCTACATCTGAAAACACCACCCAAAGATGAACAGCCGCTAATTACAGTAAACACGCACAGCCAATTCACACCATGCTTCAAAATTACGATGTGTCATTGACGTACACCAGCCGGCACGCTCTCCTTTAATAGCACGCTGGACATGGCCCCGCCCCCAAATTCCCCTCTGTTCTCTCTACTGCACTGAACTGAAACTACCTGAATTCCACTAACACTTAAATATTCACCTGCTGGGTTGCTTTATTAAATAAGCAATCAGGAGCGGTGTTTGTTGGGGAAGGGGGTAGGTGTGGCACCAAGCTATACGCTGTATGATTAATAAAAAAGAAACTTGCCCTTACATCCATTCTTCTCTCCAGCTTTCCACAGTAACAACATGGCTCAATTTCCCGGGATTAGCACAAGGATTTAGATTCACTTTTCAAAAAGTGCTAATCAGGGGCTTCCCTGGTAGCACACTGGTTGAGAATCCACCTGCCGATGCAGGGGACACGGGTTTGGGCCCTGGTCTGGGAAGATTCCACATGCCGCGGAGCGACTAGGCCCGTGAGCCACAACTACTGAGCCTGCGCGTCTGGAGCCTGTGCTGCACAACGAGAGAGGCCGCGATAGTGAGAGGTCCGCACACCGCAATGAGGAGTGGCCCCCGCTCGCCACAACTAGAGAAAGTCCCCGCACAGAAACGAAGACCCAACACAGCCCTAAATAAATAAATAAATAAATAAATTTAAGAATAAAAAAAAAGTGTGAATCAGCTTCAGCTTAAACAGATCGAAATGCAACACAGAAGGGGCTTCCCAGTCAATGTGGGGTCTGCTGAGGGTTTTTTTTCCCTTGAGTGCTACATTAGAGATGAATCTAAAAACACAGCTAAAAATAGGGGATTTTGAAAGCTACCCGAAGTTCAGAAAATGGTGTCAAGGAATAGACTACGCATCAACGTACTTTTCAGACTGAAGAGTTAGCTGATGTAATGACCCCCTTGGTCCTTAATCCAGTGCCGGGAATGGTAGAATGAACTTAAAATTTTGAGTCCATTGGACCTGGTTTCAAATACCAGTTGAAAGTTGTGTGACCACGTACACATTCAACTGTGACCTCTGAGTCTCAGTTTTTATGTTACATGATGGATCTAATATACACCTCATGAGGTTGTTATGAGAGGATTATATTTGTTCAATACTAGGCATTTAATATAGAGATTTTTTTCTAAATGGCAACATTATATGTAAAATTATAACTTTCAAGTGAGCTGGCTTCAGAATAAACTTACTTTGATGTGTCAGCAGTTAAACCCTTTTGGCTATAGTACCAAATGGACCACCTTATACTGCACTGAATTCAGTTCGCTGGTGAATGCCAGTCACTCGAGTTTCAGTGTTAGTTTCTTTCCACCTCAGCGTGAGCTCTAGTAGAAATACCACCCAAGTGACTTGTCAGTCGATTTGATTCCACAAATATTTGGTGGCTACCAATCATGTCCTCCATCTCAGAATGAGTGGAAGCATTCCTACCCTCAGAGACAAAGCAGCTAGGCTGCTGACTTAGCACATTTACTAAGCCAGCGCCATGCCAACGGATGTGACGGATTCACCTGCAAACTGGCTGAGCACACACAAAAAAGTCAAATTCCGAAGGAAAGTTATCCCTTAGAGACAGAAACTAGATATTTATCCAGTCACTGGGCAAGACCCTGTAGATACACCTAGGTCACCGCCTTTTGCTGTGTCTTCTCATTCTGTGTTCACGCTGACCAAGCCAATTATGTTCATCTCACTTCCCAGTTTCAGAAGGTGGGCTTCTTGCATGCTCACCTGGATTAAATGGGCAAAATTAACTCAAGGGTTTCAATATTTCTAGTTAGAAACACCATATGATATAGGATAGAGGTTAAAACTCTGACGGTTAAAAAAAAAAAAGCTTAGGATCTGAAGTTGCTTCACCAGAGTTTGAATCCCAGTTTTGCAACTTACTAGTTTGTGACTTTGAGTGTGTTCATTAATCTCTGTGCCCCCACTACACACTTATAAAATAGGAATGAAATAAATCACTGGAAGCACGCTACCGAGAACACAAAAAATATAATCTTTGCTTAACTGTTCAACCAAGAAAGCTTCCTTTTCACGAAAAGTGATCATCTTTGTCTTACCTTTGTAATGTATAAGAAATACTGATACGTTTATTTTCCAGGGCATACCTTAATTTTCTAAGACACCTATTGGCTAATAATTCTTTAGATAGAGCTACAGGCTCATTCAGAATGATATTTATATGACTCAGAGACGTTTCTTTATCTTGCCTCTACTAAGAAAGACCATGTTACATTCAATCTTCCAGAAATATTGTAAGGACTTACCACCAAGCAAAACATGTTTTCAGGGACATCTCCAATCCCTTTCTTATTCATTTCATTCAATAATTTCTTCTCATTGCTCAACTGACTTCTCTTTTTGATTAGATATCCACAGTTTGAAGGATAGTGTCAAAAAATTGATAACAATAAGACTATTCTACACAAATATAATGCCACTTCTCAGAATACTTATTTTTAAGAGTACTAAAAGCAAAAATTCTGCAGACTTGTGATACCTAGATAAACATATTAAGTTAGTAGAAATACATGTCATTTTCATGGAGGTTATCATTTTATGCTGTAATGAACTATCTCAAGATTACAGTGATAATAAAAATAGATGATATAATAATAGATTAAATAATACAATTACATTCATATAGATTCATGATCCTTGTAGATGGAGAGAGCATGAGTCTCAGAGTTTTTAGTTGCTTTAACAGCTTGGGAAATAGTTTGAATAAGGTTATATTGGGTTGGCCAAAAAGTTCGTTTGGGTTTTTCTGTAACATCTTCCGGAAAAACCCGAACGAACGTTTTGGCCAGCCCAATATAATATTTCTCATTCTGCAAAATCCTAAAGGCCATCACCACATATAGTCACACCACCATATTTATATATTCTAAAGGGCAATATAGGTTAGTTAAGGGTGCTGTAAATGGTCTAGAGAAAACTGAATGCTTGCTGGAACCCAAGGTACCCAGCCATTCTTTGTTCTCAGGTCTTAGCTAAATGCCCTTGAACTATGGCTTCTAAGGAAGATGGAAGCTGATGTCTCTCTTTACAGTGGACTCTGTTTGGTTTCCCTATTTCTCTGCTTATCCAAGCTCTGTCTATCTATCAGGGCCTGCTCAAGTCCCAACTCTTCCTCTTTGCCTTCCTTGACTGCCTTGGACCCTGATATCATGCTTTGCTTAAATTCTGGTACCATCTGTTGTCACTTAGCACTTGCTTACCTTCTGTTCCCTAAACTACTAAGTAATGCAGGCTGCCTAAGCCCATCCTCTTTCCACTAGTAATGACCCAATCCATCTCCAGAAAAATGTATGCAAAGAATACTTTGCACTCAATGGTCCTGTATTATAGAAGGAATGCAATGTGCCAAAAATATGAAATCATCTTTAGGTCTAACTGCCTAAGAAAGTTCAAGCAACGTCACCGTGCTGCTTGAGAACATACAATGCCCAGACTCTTCAATTACTCTGCCAACTCGGAAAAAACCTACAGCTAGACTCTGTCACATGATGTACAATTTTTATATAACAAAATAGTGATTTCTCTTCGAAGACTGTTTGAAATAACTTTCAAAGAATATATGATTTAAAATATGAATTAAAAACACTGTCTCACCAAATTTACTATGAAATTTGGGATGCATCTTTCACACTAACAGGTACTATATGCTTTTCACAAAAAGTATCTTATTTCAGTCTCTTCCGTGCTGACTTACACAGAGTAGAGACTCATTACACAGTTGTTAAGTATACACCAAGAGCCTGAGTTATTTGCCAGTGATAACGTAAAGTGTGAATCATCAAGAGTAGCTGATTTCGCCTTCCACAGGACCTTTGGTACTATCTGAACACATTTTTGGTTGTCACAACTGGGTGATGGGAGGGTGTTATTGGCATCCATGGGATAGAGGCCAGGGATGCTGCCAAACATCCTACAATGCACAGAGCAGCCCCCATAACAACAAATTATCCAACCCAATATGTCAATAGTGTCAAGGCTGAGAAACCCTGTCCTTACCTTTGCCTGAGGTTATGGATATTAAACTCTTGAGCTTAAGCTCATAGGAGGCCAGGTACTGTTGACTTTACAATTGACACGGTATCCTGAGAGCTCCATAATAATGAAGGGAGTGTGTAACTATCAGTGAGGACCAGAGAGTATAGTGAAGTTTAGAATAAGCTGGGTATACCCAAGGTTTAGGTCTTTCCATTACTCAGTTAATTACAACAGCCCCTCACCTCCACCAATGAAGCTGAAGGTGTGAACAAGTTCAAGGTAACAGGTCCTCCACTGTCTTATCCTGTCCCATAAGATCCAAAGATTCTATCTAAGCATTAAACTTCTTTTTCTTTTTATACAGATTTTCCTTTTGTTTCACTGCAGGCACTACTACAGAAAACCGATAGCCCTTAGCTTGAAAGAGAACCAGACATCACAGAGGGCAGTTATTTTTTCCTCCTTACCCACAGCTCTCCTTCCTCCAAGCTCCTCCCAGCGCCATGCTGCACACACATCCTGACCTCACGCCCACAACCTCTTCTATTCCCAGACTCCATCAAGTTTCTCAGGAAGATTTAGCTACTTGGTGCTTATTTGCACACCAACCGAAGTAAAGAAATGTCCATCCTCACCATCTTTCTTGAGCTCTGTACACACCAAAAAGCCCTACTTTCTTTTGAAAAGAGGTTGGTTCTCCTAATTAGAGTCAGCTTTGCTAATAAAAATGACGATAAGGCATTACCAGCAATGCTGAAAGAGGAGGCACTTAAGCAGGTCAGTAGAGGTTTTCCTAAACATTTTGATTACAACTTGAACTGCTCTAAGACACATGTAAAAGTCTTATCATTAAATTTAAATAGCCTGATGATATGCTGAACAAGATGATGAGAATGGCAAATAAATTGCTGTAATCTGCCACCCTGTCACTTACCCTGCTCTTCAGCAGCTGTAATTGACTAATAGGATAATAAGGTGGCAGTTTACAAATCTGAAAGCTATACTCCTTTGCTGGAAATGCCCTTGAGGGAAAAAAAAATCCAAGTCAGGAAGACAGAGCGGGTGTGATCAACATCATGGTCCTGGATTCAATATATTTAAAGATGCTTCTCATAGGAAGTCAGAAGAAGTCGCTGAGCACTCTTGTATGTAGCAGAAGCACCAAATGCCACAGTGTCTATTTTGCTTTCCACGAATCCAGAGATAGAAAAATATTCAGAAGGGCTTTCCCCTATCCTGGGGACCCTGGCTGAAGGCACTGTCCTGAGCAGGAGTGAGGGGCAGGGGAGGCCTTCTTGGCACGAGGTCACTGATGGCAGAGGCTGACCCCTGACAGTGCCTTCTGTTTCCAGTTTAATCATCTCCTGAGCTTTGGACACTCAGTGGAAGATCCCAGTAACCTCAAAACTGCACAGCCCACTACTAAGTGAGGCTCCAGGACATGTCAACAAGGTCTCAAATGCACCCACCTAGGAAAATGCCCAAAGTAAGTGATTTTTGTTTTTTTTTTTTTTTTTTGTGGAGCAGAGAAAGTTTTATTGCAGGGCCAAGCAAGGAGTATGGGTAGCTCGTGGTCAAAAAACCATGAACCCAAAGTAAGTGATCTTATAAGGATACTTTTGATGGGAGGATTCTGGCCAGCAAAAGCCAGCTTAAGTCTGGTAAGAAAATTACTTCTACTACTACTCCCACTTCTACTACTGCTACTGCTGTTCGGAGAATACGTGTCAACTGGGAGACAAGTGAGGAAAAGAAGTGTTAGGAGATGACATCAGACATCATCTTGTAGGCCAGGGAGAGGATGTGGACACTACTGTGAGTGAGATGGGAAGCCATTAAGGATTGTGAGCAAAGGATGGGAAAGAGCTAACTTATCTTTTAAAAGGTTTCCTCTGGTGGCTGCTGGGTGGAGAAGAACTGGTAGTGGGCCAAAGGTGGTGGAAGGAGCAGGGAGGATAAGTAGGCGGCTGCTGTGGTCTGAATGTCCGTGTCCCCCCAGAATTTTTGTTGAAATCCTAATGCTCAATGTGATGGTATTTGGAGGTGGGGTTTTTGAAAGTTGAATAAGGTCGAGAGAGCAGAGCCCTCATGAATGAGATGAATGCCTTTGTAAAGAGGCCCAAGAGCTCCCTTGCCCCTTCTGCCACATGAGGACACAGCAAGGAGCCTGTGAGTCAGAAGAGGGCCCTCACCCAACCACGCTGGCACCCCGACCTCCAACTTTCAGCCCCTGGAACTGTGAGAAATAAATGTTTGTTGTTAAGAAGCCACCAAGTATGTGGTATTTTGCTCTGGCAGCCCAAACGCGCTAAGAGGCCACTGCAAGGGTCATGTGGGAGGTGACCATAGCTGAGATGCAGAAGGAAGCCGTGGAGATAAGAAGTGGATGGATTCTGGATGTCTCCCAAAGCTACAACAAACAGGATGTTCTGGTGAGTTGGATGTGGTTTATGAGAGAAAGAAAGGAGTCAAGAACAAGATCAAGGTTTTTGGCCTGAGCAAATTAAGAGAGAGTTGACTTGCTTTTTTACTGATGGGAAGACAGCAGAAGTGGCACATTTGGGAGGGTGAACAGGGGCTTGGCTGGAGCCGTGTTATTCCAAAATATAATCTTCTATGTTTATTAGTTAGTTATTTATTTGGCTACTATTCTTTTTCAAACTCTTTTCCCATTTAGGTTATTACAGAGTATTGAGCAGAGTTCCCTGTGCTATACAGCAGGTCCTTGTTGGTTATCTATTTTAAATATAGCAGTGTGTACATGTCAATCCCAATCTATCCCTACCCCCGACCCTTCCTTACTGGTAAGCATAAGTTCGTTCCTTAAGTCTGTGAGTCTGTTTCTGTTGTTGTTGTTGTTTTTATTTGCTGTGCCACACAACTTGTGGGATCTTAGTTCCCTGACTAGGGATCAAACCCGGGCCCATGGCAGTGAAAGTGCCGAGTCTTAACCACTGGGCCACCAGGGAAGTCTCATAATCTTCTATGTTTGAAACTGTGTTCCCTGCTTCATTTCTGGACATTCCTGGAATAGTATCTGACACATTATTGCCACATTTATACACACACACATATGCATATATACATATGTGTAGATATTTATATGTATGTATATGTATTTGTCTGTCTATATTAAAAATGAGCATGGATTGATGGATGGTTGACATACTCTTCTTTCCTCTTTGGTTGAGGCAGTCATTTCTTTCAGAACAAAAGTGTCTATGATATACCATCTTTCTTATCTATGTGAACTTTCTGCTAAATAAGTAAGAGCAGAAGTATGATGAAGTAAAAGGAAAAACATTAGTGTTTTCTAATCTTTCGAGAGAGGCCGCACAGAAGAGCCATTTGGACAGAAGCAAAGGTCTCTGAGAACGACCAAAGCCATGTTGTTAATACCACGGGGTTAGGTCCACCTGTTCCATGCCAGGGCCATATGGGACGCTTACCGGGAGAACGGCACGAAGAAACAAAAGGTCTCTGGGATCCTCTGAGGGTTGCTGGGTGCAAATGGAATTTGGGCAGTGAGGCAAGAAGCTTCCAGGCTGACCTCCCTGGGGTACAGCAACATCAGTTCAAGAGACTGGCACTCATGCGGGCCGATCAATCCCTACGGTGCTGCCTAACATCTGAGCCTGTCCCTAATCCCTGGTGCCTTCTGCTCTCACCTCAGCATGGAACTAACCACACTTTGAAGCCGTAAAACTCTCGCCACGTTGCTGTACTTCTGGTTCACGTTTGCTGAGAGCAGACAGTGAGCAGTAAACGCCTCTCGGACTCCCTCCCTCCATGGCGGGCGGGCTGGAGTTCTGGATGAGGCTGGCAGGAAGGAGAGCAAAGCAATCGCAGCACAAGGTTACCAATTCTATCTTTTTTTCACAATGCTGTTAAAATTAACAGCCTCCAGCCAGAGGGACAAACACAAAGATGACAGCCCTATCTGTACTTACATTCCTAATACTGCCTGCTGCCTTCATTCCCGCCTCCAAGTCCTTTGTAAGTAATACAGGAGAAATATGTTCCTGTCTGGAATGAACGTAAAGTGACTCTGAATTGGTTATCCTTCCCGCCATGACCAGGGCCCTGTTTCAAAGCACAGACCGGACACTGTATGTGTCTCCTTCCCAAGGCTGCCACTTCTGTCCCTTGTCGTTAAAGAGACCTCGGCTGATCCTGACTGGGGCACATTAAATGCATTATAAGAAAAACGCTCCAAGTGATGCTGCCCCTTTTATCATGGCGTCCAGTTTAATCCCCGCACTGCATCTGCGGAGGGGAACGCCAAGGGAAACGACAGGAAGCGATGGAGAAGGGAGCTAAAAATAAACATGGAAATGTGTAAATATGAACGTTTAACTGAATCTAAACAGGAAGACTGGATCAAGCATCAACCAGTGAACGCAACGTCTAGAAGCTTCGTGGGCTTGCTGTATCAAATTGGCAAAACCTCTGGGTGGGTGAACTAATCCTCTGTTGACGGGAAATCTGAGATGACATGATCAAAATGGTTGTAAACCAAGGAAGGCTGTGAAGTTACAGGGAGCGATTTGTTGTTGGTGGTGGTGTTGTTCTGGCCGCGCAACATGGCATGTGGGATCTTAGTTCCCCAACCAGGGATGGAACTCGTGCCCCCTGCAGTGGAAGCGTGGAGTCTTAACCACTGGACCACCAGGGAAGTCCCACAGGGAGCGATCTGATAACATCCTGGCTGGCGTGGCTCGGCTCTCATAGAGACCTATGTGGAGGTTTATCTGTGATTTGGGAAAAGCGCCCCACAATCTCCCTAAATATCAGATGTTGTCTATGGACATAAACCAGTCATGACAACAAGAGTTACACAAAGGCTCCCATGTTTTGGTTAACGCATATTGTAATCACCGCTATCATTACTGAGTGCCTGCCCCCGGCCAGGCATTAGGCTAGGGCGGAAAGAATCAAGCCAATCTGACCGGCATGGCCAATGCAATCAGATTACAAAACGTAGTGGGCCCAGCAGAGTCCACTCACAGCCAGAGTGAACCAGAAGTGGTTTCCAGCACTCAACGATCAACCAGTAAACAACTTCACGCAAGACTGGAGGGATGTCCTTAAGACCCATTCAGGCCTGAGTGTTATATGAAAATGTCAGTGTCGTTAACTACCTTCCAATAATAACGCAAATTACAGCAAATAATGAGAATGTTTACCCACCACACTAATAGGGACTGGTATTCCAGAGTCCCCCGGAATAACCGAGGCAACAAGAAATCTCCCGCGTCTGGCTGCTTTGCCTTTCCTTCTTTTCCTGCTGACCCACTTCAAAGGTTTCATGCTGGAAACACTAATCAAGTTCTTGTTTGCTCGAGTCAGTCACGCTCCTTTTGCTTCCGGTCTGGTGCCTCCACTCGCACCCGAAGTAATGCTCATTGCCTCCACACTTACACCTGTAGGGGTTCACACGGACATGCCGAGACACGGCTGTTTACGCTACCCTGGGCTGCCTGTCTTACAGATCCCATGGGTTTCAGCCAGACATTAGATGGGCACTTGGGTAAAGCAGTAAGATTTTAAGGTATGAGGAGGGTCCTGCATTTATATTGTGTCTGGAACATCCACAAGAATTGGTAACATTTGTTGGGCTTTATTCTTACTTCCATACGAAAATGCATATTCCAAGGGTTTAAATGGAAAGTCACATTCACACACATATATGCAGGAATGTACGTGCGTGTGAGCGTGCACAGAGAGCCACGCCAGTAACAGTCCAGTTTTAAAAATTTGCACCCCCCAAAAAAATCCCAGATCACTTTGTAATGCAAATAACCATCTCATATTTTATGACAGTCTTCTCGTTAGGATATTAACATCTAAGCATCTTTGATGCGTATGATCACATACCTACAACTCTCTCTTTGACACATATTTGATGGTAAAATTCAGATTCAGAGAAGGGGTTAAAAAATGGCTGAAGCGAAAAGAAAAAACAAACAAACAAAAACACCTCGGGATATGGGAGAGAGTATACTGGAGCAAAAGGAGAAAGCCATCTGGTTAGCTGGCCTTTTAAAAGGTATCAGGGAATTAGGCTCAAGGCCATTAATCCTACAGTTTTCACTCCTATGCCAACTCTCACCGCTTACATTACCAAGCCGTCATCCAGATTAAAAAAAGGTTTTCCACAAGGATTTCTGCTGCTCCAGGAACCCTCCTCTCTACCCTCCCCGCCTGCTGCTCCTTACACAGCAGCAGAGTGGAATCCAAAAGAAAAGTTTTTATGCCAAGGGAAAAGGATGAACTCTGTGCACTACTTCTTCCCTCCTCTGGTCTCAGCCCACTAGTTCCTGCCCCCGTCACCTTCGAGGACGATGTTCCGTCTCCTCCCTGCTCCAGGAGTGCCCTCACTTGCCAGCTCTTCCAGTCCTGCTGGGCTACCACATGATACTTTTTCGACGGGGAAGAGACTGTGTTTCTACGGCACCAAAGCAGCAGCCAGTTAAAAAAAGTTCAGCCGGGACTAGTTGTTCTCTCCACAGTAGACAAACCTAGCTGCAAGTGGCTTTTTCGCCTGTCACCCACAGCCTGTCAAAATCCCCCAACAGAGAAACGAGAAGATTAAACCGTATCCAGCAGGGCACAGGGCACACGCATCACCCACCTGAGGGCAGCTGATTTCAAAAGTAGCTGGTCACCAGGTAATAGGGTGTGGTGATCTTACGTGCTACATCCATCACATTCCAAGAGTGTCACCTTGGCCAGTCGCCTGGTATTTTTAAGTCTCAAGTCGCTACTCTTTGAATGTAAGAAGCTATCTCCTAGGGTGGTTGTAAGAATAATGTTGAGCGTGGGGCTTGGCACAAAGGAAATGGTCTCTGAGTGGCTATTGCTGTTGATATACCCATTTTATAGGTGAAAAGTAAAGTCATTTTACCCAGGGAGCTAAGCCAAGAATGGGCTCCCGAATTTGTCTCGACCCCAAAGCACAACACCCTATTGTCTCCCCACGAAGCCATATCGTGAGGAGAAAGACCAAGAGTGGAGGTATCTAGGTTTTACAACCAAAGTTTCAGATGAGCCAAGTACACGCAAGTCTACTTCCGTGATTCCATTCTGGAGTCTCTCCTCTGATCTCCTTCTCAGAAGCAATGCGTGGGGAGCCAGTTCTTGGGAGGAAGTGCCTCCCTAGGGGATGCCAGGCACACTGTCCCAGACAAAGCCATCTTGAGGATGTTCTCAACATCTGCTCTATTTTCTAGTTGCAGTCTTGCAAATTTGTTGGACAGAAGGGGTTAGGGACTTTAAAGCCACGGAAATGCCGAATTCCATAGAGGTGGCCCGGAAGTGCAGTCTGTTTAGCAGAATCTTAGTGTCCTCACGTTCGGAGGTGTGATTTTAATCCCAGCTTTTTTGATTCTGCTATTGTTAAATTATGCCTCTATGTCAAGTTGAATTCGACTTCCCTCCCTCTCTGCCAGCTTTGTGGGTTTCGTAAAACGTGTGAACGGCTGAAGGCCGCATGAAACTTTTTAAGTTAGAACATTCAACATCCTGAAAAACATGTTACAGGCCTTTCCAGACAGAGCTGGCTTGAAGGGAGGAAAAAGAAAAAAAAAAAAAAAAAACCCAGGCAAATGTAAGCACGGATTCCAATTCTGTTTGTTATCTTGCAGCAATTTATTTATGGGAGATGGTTTCCACATTACCTACTAAACTCAGTCTGTAGAAGTAAAATAAAAATGAATGAATACTGCTCTCCCAAGCTCAGAAAATGATACCAATCAGGTCGGTACATAGTCAGGAAACTACAGTGTTGCCAATTCCTGATTTGTTTTGATTCAAGAAACTGGCCCCCAAATGCTTTCTTTTCCTACCCTCCAAATCTGTAGGTGGAGAAAAATGAAGTGATTGATAAATAAAGCTTTTACTATTATTTTAAAAAAACCACACAATTTGAATAAAAGGCCATTTACTCTCCTATTTTTTTGGACTACATTTACTCCATACTGATAAGCACACATTTTCACTGGAGAGAAGATGGTCTTCAGAATAAGCACTTACTGGGATGAAATTTACATTCTCTGTCTAAACACACAACACACCCCCCATACACACACTTATTTTAAACTGACAGTGAGATATGTTGTGCTCACATTTGCAAACACTAAAAAGCGAGTTTTTGAAAGAACAGTTTTGCATCTGTAGAAGCTGGCAGAAATAGAATTTTCTAATGCCTGCTTTAAGATTTGGGGAAACGTAATAGAAAATTGACCTATTTTAATAATAAAGCATTCATAGCATATCTTCCTGTATTTAAGAGTCAGCTCAGTCTCAGCCTATCACTGGAAAGGAGTGCGATCTGGGTGCATAAATAATTAGGCAATCTCAAAATGAGTCTGCAGCTGCTCTGAGACGAGCTTGCTGACGTGTTCACAGGGCATCAGTTTCTCTTAAAAGTTGCTTTCGAAAGGATCAGCTGGGGTTCCTACTGGGTTAAAACACAAGTGTTCTGAGGCAGCGTGTGTTCAATAGCTACATAAATCAATTAATCCAATCTAGACGGATGGGGGAGACCAAAGATGATGTCTCAGAGGTAACACAGGCCCGTGTTTTGAAGAAGCAGCGAGATACATGCAACCAACGTAAAATCAAAGCTTATCAGCTGTTGGGATTTTGTAGTTGATGCCTCCTTTTGGGGTTAGAAAATCAGAAAAGCATATGTCTGAGGAGAGTGGTCTCCTCTACGTGGCAATTTGAGCACAGAACACTCTATGTCAAAATATCTTACCTTGTACTCTGGGTGCACTCCCTAAGACACAGTCTAAATTCAAACTGGAGCTACAAGAAGAAGAAAGCCCTTAAATGCACTGGTGAAGTTCAGGTCAATCACAGCAAAATGGATCAAGCTTCCCGCTCCATGACAGGTGTTGGCATAGGAGACGGATGCACCATGATGACTCCAGGAAGGTCCTCGCCTTCATGGGGCTCAAGTCTTATCAGGATAAGCCAACACAAAACCCATTCATTTCTACACAATGTGGCGGGCGCTTTGAGAGACGTGTTCTATAGGAGCATGAGGGGGAGGAAGTTCCACCTGGAGATGAAGAAAGATGGCCAGAGATGACACCTGAGTTAGGCGCTGGTTTTGAAGCACGCAGCTAGGCAGAACAATGTTTGCTAAGGCAACATCAGCACTGTCATTCTCCAAAGGCACAGGATTCGATAAATGGTGTATACTTCTCACACATAAAAAGCATATGAGGAAGCTCTTTGTTTTTAAAAGCAAGTTCAAAACACTTGCATTGTGTTGTTATTGTCTGGCAGACAATACCTGGGCATGGCTGTTTACTGAGTTCATTCCAATTCAAGACACAGAATGGCCGGGATACAGGGCTGAGCGGTGTGGCTGATGCCATGAAATTCATTGCTGTAGGCTGGTCTTCCCCGCAAGTCTAATTCTGGGGTAGGAATCCATTCTACCCTGCAATCACTCCCATTGCTGACAAACAGGGAAAACCACCATATATTGCTGACTTGCAGCGGCCGAGGTGAATGACCTCAACAGCAGATGCCTAGGTTAGCTGGAGCACCAACCTCCATGACACGGTCTGCTGTTTCCAAGCCCCCTGCTCTCACCATCCCTGTGTGATTCCTTTCCGCAACAGATTCGATGGCTCCTAGAGCGAGGGGTTAGGAAAAGCAGGAGAAAAGTAAACGTTTATATTAGTATGAACTAGTAGCTATTATTTATTGGTAGTTACTTTTCCTCAAGTCATTGTTGCTTTAGGAAGTAGGTAATACCTTCCCCAGATTTACTGATGAGGTCCAGAGGTTAAGGAGCACATTCAGGACATATAGCCAATGAGCAGAATATCCACGGTTCCGGCACCAGTCCGTCTGACCCCAAAGCCTCCTATGCCATTGGCAGCATCCTCTGATTCCTACCGAGGCAGACACTGTGTAAACTCTGCAACGACTCAGTCCTGTGTGGAAGCCCAGAGGGCCCAGTAAGAAGTCTCAGTGAAGCCAGAATTCTGATCTGCAATAAATGAGATCTAGCAGGGTTGGGTCCAGCATTCTCCAGGGCACTGCTTAGCAAGACCAGAGCGTTGATTTTTAGAGTACCTGGCCATGTGCTCTTGTGATAACTTAGCTCCCCAGCAAAGGAAATGGCAAAACATATCGAGAAAACACTACAATAGCCTGCTACAGCCTCCAGTCACCCTACGCAAAGAGGGTGGGGGGAGACCCCATGGGTGACACAATGCATTTTGCATCTTCTCCCACTCGTGTTTTCCTTTCTCCTCTATTACGGTCAAGAAGCCTCTCAGCTTCTTGATGTAGCACACAAATCTTTAAATAGAGTCCTTGTTATTGCCAGACAGGGAGAGGGACCTTACAGATACACTCCACAATCTGGGTGCAAGGGAGCTCTTTCTTTAACCCCTTAGGTGTTCCTTGATTTTCCCATCAAATCTCTAAACGTATAAAGGAAAGTCCATTTTTTAACTCTACAAACAAGAGAGATGGATCCAGGATCAGTGTACATCACTACTGAGATACACAATCTTCACTGTCACAAGTCATTCATTCATTCCATCCATATTTATTTAAGCTCTTAATATGAACATGACACTGTGTTTGTCTAGAAACCATGCCCTGCACAAAGAAAGCATCAAACCATGTATCTTTCCTTCCGATATTCACCTATTTGGGGAGTGTTTTATTATGTTCAGGTATATTTGAAGGCTCAAACTAAAGAGAAGCAGCAGCAGGAAGTTGTCAAGGCAAAAACTCCAGTATTCCTGAAGAGATTAAGGAACGGACCAGGGGAAGAGAGACGGTGTTAATTTAGCTCCAAGGATTCCCCAGATACCAACAGAACACACTCCCTTGATGAGCCCAAACTCCCCGATGAGTGACGGGACGAAAGCAAATACTCTCATTTTTCACTTTAAAAACTGGTTTATTATGAATATATTAGAGCATTTTAGAAATTTCCCAGATCACCCCCGAGTTAGAACTGACTCTCAGAAAACATGGAAACAAAGATTTATCACGGATTCAACTAAACATGAATCAAAATGGCATTCTTGAAAGGAGTCATACAGTGCAAAAAATTATTTTCAATCTCCAACGACCTGTACTGAAACTCTCTTCTCCTCCTTGTTGGACACTTGCTTGCACAGAGAAGTCAGTCTTAACACACTTGACATAAGACACTCTTTGTTGAAATACCAAATTAAATGGCGCCTCTAATCAATAATCTAAAGACAGGCTCAATCCCAACATGTAAGTATTCCTGGGTTTGGAAAGGCATGAGAAGGAACTAAAAATAATAAAGGAGACTCTCACCTCAAAAAAAGTCAAGTTGTAAGAGTTGTTCTAATCATAGAAGTTGTAAACAAATTCTTAAATAATGCCCTTCTCTTGAACTGCATTTGTGTCATTCAAAGGGCATTTAAAATACTTCCTAGGGACATGGGTTACTCGAGGGACAGTAATTGACCTGAGGTTCTTAGAATTTGTTTTTTTGAACTAACTGATTTATCTTGTTCATATCTCTTCAGGAACTTCTGGTTCTAAGAAAACCAGGTGCATCAGCTTTAAGCCAACAGTATAACTAAACAAGCCTGCAGAGACAGGCTCTTACAGAGATCTGGAAATGTGAGAACAGCTTCTCAAAATATGAGACTGTCCTATTTCCAGGACTGCAATTATCTGGAATCAGAGTCCTTATTCTAAAAAAGAAAGGGAGGCAAAAAAGCAGTTTCTGTAACAAACCTGGTGTGCCTAGGCCCTTTTTCACTAATTTAGTTTTATTTTTAGTCATGCGAACTTAGTTTAGCAAAGAGTGAAGGTAAAAGCAGGCAGCTATGAAGCATTTTAAAGAAGAATGGATGAGTGTAAAGAAATCTACCATTTACTAGGTGGTACGTAACTTTGCAGAAGTCACTTAACCTCTTTGAATTTTAGTGTCTTTGTATGCAAAATGGGCATATCTCTGAAGATTGGCATGGATACATTCTTTAAAATATCTCAGCGCCTGGTACATTCTAGGTATATGAGAAAGTGGCTTGAACAAAATTAACTCAGCACTCGACACTGCTGCTACTTCTCATGGTCCTTCTCTATAGCTGATGTGATTCCCAAAAGACAGGCATCATCCCCTCCAACCCACCAGGTGGTTTCAAGGGTGTCCTTTGGGACAAAGTTCTGTGATCAAGAAGTTCAAGGGAGCATTTCAGCCTGGAGGAAATGGGGGGAAAAAAGAGGCAGAGGAGAGGGGCCTAGGAGAAATGGGGAATAGAAGAGGAAGAAGGAGGGAGGGAGGGAGAAAGAGGAAACGTGCAAAAATGAATGATCTCATGGTCAGTTTCCGCTCACTTTAAATAAGTGAAATGCACTCAGTTCCTCTAGGTAGTGGTTATGAGGGGTTCACTTTGTGAAAACTAGTCAGGTTGAAGATTTATGATTTGTGGACTTTTTTGGTATGTATATTATGCTTCATTAAAAATGCTTACTTTAAATGTCTTTCAAAAAGAACTATAAGAACATGCTATCTCCTAGCTCTGGGCAAAGGAGAAATAAAATAAAAAGGCCCATAAATATAGCACTTGATCAAAGTGCACTTGTAAGAACTCTGGGGAACAGAATTCAAGTGCAAAAAAGACCTAGATGCTAATCCAGCTCTGCTGGGTGACCTTAGGCAAATTAGCATTTCTGAGCCTCTGTCTTCTCTTCTGTACAATGGAGCGAACAATGAGTTCCTTAAAAAGGCCTGCAGGTATGAATTGGTAGAAATTTCCTTCCCTATTCCTACTCCACTCCGAAAAATCCTCCAGGCCAGAGTCCAAACCAAGTCTTGTCATCTTAAGATGGTGCCTGACATATGGTGGACCGCTTAATAAATCACTGATGAAAAGGTGACTGGTAACCAGTTGCTTATCTTCTAGGGACCTGTAGTCTAGAACAAAGTAGCAAGAAGAAGAAAACCATAAAAACGATCCATTTCTAAGGCCCTCTACCAGCTGGTGGCTCCCATTTTCTCCAAATCACCATCTTTCCAAATAGGCTGGAGTCCTCCATTGCTCTGAAAAGGCTACACTCCGTGCTCGCTACCTTTGCTTTTATAAAACCACCTCTCCCTGCAGGGATGGCTTCCCCTTTGCCATTCTTTATTATTTCTGATGCTCCTGACTCTCTTCCTAATTCTTGCAGCGGTTATTATTATCTGACCCTTCCCCACCATTCAGTGTCTTACCTTTCAATTTAACTTTGCATATTTGTTTTCTTCATAGCATGTAGCACATGGTAAGAGCTCAACAATGTTTCAATTCTGATTGACTTAACTCTTGGACTTGATTTAATTTTGAAACGTTGGTTCAGAACCCATCTAAATAGTGGTTTATACTAAATCCCTGCTCAGTCTCATGTCAGAGGAGTATATAAACCAGGAATGGCAAAACAAATGACAAGACTGATGCCTGTGATGGACATAAGAAACAGACTTCTTTCCCACTGAATTCAAAAGTCCTCAGAATCCTTCTCAACACAGCGTTCAGTAAGCCACTACCAATTAACATGAGTTGCCATCCGTTGAAATCCATTAGTCATCCCCAGGGATAAATATCCTCCCAAACGACAGCTCTCCAAGATCTTATAACCTCAAAGCACATTTCCAAAATCTGTTCTATCACATGCACTATTTCCTATGTAATTCTTTAGAGCCCAGAACATTCATATTTTATGTATTAAGCGTTATACATTTTATACATACAACTGGTATACCTCAAAACCAAAAAAAAAAAAAAAGAAAAGGCAAAAAAACACATGAGCATCTGAAAAATTAATGAATGGCAAATATTTTACTGGGAAAACACTTGTCTCCTTGGGAAGGAACAGTGTACGTATGTTTTATATCTATTTTAAGGAGAATGATGGTGATGTTAGGTGTCAGATCTATTAGATCAGAAGGCAAAGGTCACGTCACACAGGTCTTACCCGAAGCCACAAACCCATGCTATATTATCTGGCTAAAACAGAACTATTATTATCCAAAATTTGGAGAGTTCCACGTGCAGGAAACAGAGAAAGAAAGAGAGACTGCTTGTGTTAGCACATCTCCTTCATACCTCAGTCTGATGACAACCCAGACCATGCCTGACCCTGCACACTCCCCCATAACAGCCCTGAATTCTCTGTTAAAGAACATAGCATTCCTCACGGAATTCTTTCTTGACATCCTCCACCCCGCACACTCACTCTCAAACAATTCTCAGATCAAACAAGGCGGGCTTAGTGAAGCAAATGCTTTCCCATAGGCAAGTCTACCAACATCCAGATTCTTGCCCCAACACAAGCAGGTAACAGTGAACCGTTGGCATTTTAACAGCTAAAACAATCAGTCCATGTAAGGGTTTAGCAATTTTCACCGTCAACAAGTTTTTCAAGCTTTTGAACACCATAAAATGCTTGCTCTAGGTACCTGCATTAGAGTCGTGTGCAAATAGTTGGGGAACAATCCACAAAGCCTCTGTCTGTTTCAGGATGGTGCCCATATCTGATAATAAGAGTGTTTCCTGCCCATCCTCTGACTTTTGTTGTTACTGGGAACACCATTACCTTAAAATAACATTCTGTAATTGCTTACTGCTGAGCACACTGGCACTGTCAGTAGTGACACTTAAAAATGAAAAGCTCTATTAATTATTAATAATGGAAAATGAGATACTCTGAATGAGAAATATTCTCTCGCTTTGCTGTTTTCAGTAGCCACTCATTCTGCCATATTACATATGAATTAATAAAATGTGCTGTGAAGTTTACTGTCATACCACACTTCATTTGGTAAAAATCCATCCTAGGTCTTCTTGATGAAATTCACATTTTAAAAACACATGAACTGGGAAGTATTTCTCCACTATTAGGAAGCTCTCACTTTTTAAAGCAAACTGTAAAGCTTGCTGATCAACCTGTTAGTAAGTTCTGGTATTTATAAGCCTAGAAAATACACCAGTTGCCTATGGGTTCTTTACATTTGAACAGTAAGATAGCATTAGCTAGAAAACATTTTGGAAGAAGGTATATACCTACTTCCTCATCATCTGTAACATCAAAGGACAATCTTACCAACATGGATTACATTTCTTTTCCTGAAATATGGTCTAAACTTTAAAGAAATTACTTTTTGGTTAATATTAGCCAAACAATGTTTCCACTGATTTAGGCAGCATTTATATGGTATCCACTAAATACTGTGCACGAAAAAGTCTCTTTAAGCAAATAAATGGTATCAATAATATGGCATTAAGGGTAATGATATTTGTTCTTTTAAGAGAACTGCTTTCCAAAACTAAAAAAAAAAAAAAAAAAAAGATATTTAAAGCCACTGTACGTCTCTTACAAATCAGTTTCTTAAAAAATTCATTATATAGGGCTTCCCTGGTGGCGCAGTGGTTGAGTCCGCCTGCCGATGCAAGGGACGCGGGTTCGTGCCCCGGTCCGGGAAGATCCCACATGCCGCGGAGCGGCTGGGCCCGTGAGCCATGGCCGCTGAGCCTGTGCGTCCGGAGCCTGTGCTCCGCAACGGGAGAGGCCACAACAGTGAGAGGCCCACGTACCGCAAAAAAAAAAAAAATTCATTATATAATAGGGTCAGACAAGAATAATAACTTCGAATTAGTTAGGCAAAGGTAACTGGCCTAAAGACCTATTTACTGCCCAAATTCACAAATAGCTTAGTTGGTGACAGCAAGGGGCGCAGGCAATGCCCAGGCTTCCTGGGTCCATATCTGGCCCTGCTTTTCAAGGAACTCTTGCTCAGCCTAAATTTGGTTGTTTGGTGAACTTGAAATAAATATAAAACCAAGTGGGAACAAAAGCCAAAAAGCCTTTTTTAGAACCTATTCATCACTCATCCAGTTCACTAAATGAAACTAGTACAGTGCCTGCTGCTCCACAAGCAGGATCAAATACATTTACGTTTATAATTTCTTAAAGACTCGGTTCACCTTTTATTGCCTACTACCTGATCTCCTTAAATTCCAGCGTCCTCATCAGTAAATGGATTGATACCACTGTAAGGATACTCTGCTAGAAGCCGTTGTTGCTGTTGCTTTTTGTTTTGTATTTCTAATGGCATCTGAATGGCCTGATTTGGCATTTCTTAATGTCCTACTCGGTGTAGGATAGGTCACGCTAACACGTTTTGTTCATTCCTAGTCACGACAGCAGGTTTATCTACAGCAGCCTCTGTAATTCGTACCAAATGAGTTGGGTAAGGAAACTTCATAAAAGCCAAAACACATTTTTAATAAAAGCCTGCCTGGCTCTCAAATCAAACAGGTCTCCATCTAGATCTAACAACATAAAGCGTAGCCACGGGTGCGGCACAGGTCTTAGAAAGGAAGCCGCCATCCTTTTGTTTCAGGCTGGTGAACCCAGAGGTACCAGTCAGCACTTCCATTCTTTTGATCTGCTGGTAAAGGCCCTTTCACAGCCCCTCAGGGGCCTCTCCAAAGACAATAGAGTAATAACCAAGTTGTGAAAAGTAATAGAAATGTATTTAAACCTTGGTATTTTATTATCCTTTAAAGACTCTATAGTTCTACTCCAAATGTTTGGGAAAGAGGTATCTTATAACACCTTTATGGGAAGCGGTGGATTTCTCATTGAACGGGACCCACCAAAGGCCAAGTGGCAGAGCTGACTTTGATTTAAAGGTCTTTGAAATGCTCATCTTTTTTGCTCTCTGTCCCTTACACTATTCAAGTTAAACGGGGGGGGGGGGGGGGGGGGGGGGGGGGCAGATTTAACAAAGCCCTATTGTGCTGGCCAGGGAGATCTCCAATAAATTCCTGTCGACCAGGTGACCCAGGAAAGATGCTTCTCACAGGCTCCAGAAGAAAGGGAAGGACAGATTTCTTCTTCCTGTAACCATAGCTCTCAGAAAATGTACTCCCTCGGTCCACAGATACTTACTGAGCTATTTCTCAGATGCCAGGCACAGTTCTGGACCTAAGGGACACAGCTGTATCCTTACAGGATGAGGTCCAAGAAGCTCACATTCTACTGGGGACAGCAATTCAGGGAAGACTTACTAAAGCAAACTGAACATATCAAGGTCAGTTTATGATTAGGAGAGACAGCAATGCTTATTGTCTAGCTAATATTTTATCATTAAAATCACAGATTATCATGAGAAGCTTTTAGGAAAAATCAAAATGGAATCGATAATTTTCAAGAGCGGGCCCCTGATGTGGGAGGGAAGAATGAGCTTGGAGTGTTTCAGGAAGAGGGACCCGTGTGGCTAGAAAATCATGAAGGTGGTGCAGGAAGAGTGGAGATGAGATGGGGAAGGCAGGCTGAGGTCAGGTCTCTGAGGGCCTTGTCGACACAGTAATGTGCCTAGATTTAATTCCAACTGCAAAGGGAAAACTTTGGAGATTTTAAGCAAGGTAACCACATGACAAGGTAAGACTGGGGTTCTCCCCTAACCATCTGTGTGTCCCTAGCACATCCCCTTACTCCTCTGCCCTCCGTTTCTTTATGGTCAAGACAAGAGTAGTTAGAGAAAACTATCAGAAGTCCCTTTGCTTGTTCATTCTGTGACCATTAAGCTTTTAAGAACTGAATCACTAGCCAAATCCTGAAGTTTACTGCAGAGAGAAATTCCAACCACTTAATATGCCATACATTGAAAATGTCTCATATCGGGATGCTAAATGCAAAATTTAACTACATTGGATAATGCTGACTATAAAACAAGTTAGTGATAATGACTGAAAAGCAGCATTAAAATGAATAACCACTGTCAATGTCACGAGCGATAAGGAAAGACTGAGGACAGTCACTGATTGGCGGAGACTAAAAATACATTAAGACTAAAGACAGTGTGGGATCTGGGATTGGATCCAGGAACAAAGAGAGAAGGAGGGGGAGGAGGCTGGAGCTGATGGAAGGACTTCCCTGGTGGTCCAGTGGTAAAGAATCCACCTTCCAGTGCAGGGGATGCAGGTTCGACCCTGGTCGGGGAATTAAGATCCCACATGCCCCAGGGCAGCTAAGCCTGTGTGGTCACAACTACTGAGCTCACACGCCTCAACGACAGAGCCCGCGTGACGCAAACTGCAGAACCCACACGCTCTGGAGCCCGGGCACCACAACTAGAGAGAAGCCCAAGTGCTGCAAGGAGGAGCCCGCATGCCTCAAGGAAGATCCTGCATGCCGCAGCTGAGACCCGATGCAGCCAAAAAAAGGAAAACAAAACAAAACAACAACAACAACAACAACAAAACTGATGGAATCCAAATAGTCTGTAGCTCAATTAATAGTATTGTACCAATGCTAATTTCTTTGAATAATTACACTACGGTTATATAATACGTTAACTTTAGGGAATGCTGGGTGAAGGATACACTATTTTTGGAACTGTTCTCTAAGTATAAAATTATTTCAAAATAAAAAGTTAAAAAAGGAAAGGCTGATCTGCAGTCCTATACTTGATGGTGACTTACGTCTCAAAAACTTATTTTTATTTCTTATGTTTATAACTTGAGTCTGTTAATCATTTAGAAAGAAAAAAAATATCACAGTTGTATGCTCCATTCATTTGCCATCATTCGTACATTGTCACCATTTCTGAGATCATTTCCCTTTCCTGGAAAGTCCTCCTAGAGAAAGTGAAAAAATGGATTTATTTACGACCTAATACGGGTTTCCCATGATAAGCATAATGTGCATGCCATTTCCTCTAAGGAGGGTGTCTCCACAGTGGATTAAATGCCTTGCCAGACTCATGTCATTTTCACAAGCCCCAGAAAGACCTCACAAGTCAAGTCTTGGGAGGTCAAGATGAACTGCTGATGAAGATAAAATCACTCCCAGGAGAAAGAAATATCAGAACGAGAGTGTATTCCACTAGTTGGCCACCTCCCCCTGTGACCCATTTGTCTACTAACAGGCTCTCTTTCCTCTCCAGAACTCCAGGGAAGACGGTCCACCTGGTGTGGGATCTGACCACAGCTTCCAAAGACAACACACTCACTCTGAGAGCCTGAGACGGCGATAAACACATCCACTTCTGCTTTCTTGCTACTTGGAACTACAGCCCGGCAATAGATACGTTGAATGATTGTGCCAGCAAGGGAGAAAAATCAGGAAATACAGAGAGGGAGGAAGAGGAACTGGTGGAGGTCAAGAAAAGGAAATAAAATGAACGGAGAACCAATTACGTGAGAGCCCAGCCAGTCTCTGCTTCACGTCTGTTACACAGTTCCACTACCACAACCTTATCAAATGCCATTGTCCTCATTTTATTGATGAGATGTCTGGGGCTTAGAAAAGTCTAGCTACATGACCAAGTGTTTTGACTCTCCGTTGAGAACTCTTTCTGCAGGATCGTGGCAAGATTCACAAGACCCTGGACTAGTGAAACAATACAGTCCACGAGTGCTCTGGTGTGTGTTTGAGAAATAGCTTTGCTGTCAGGTGCACGTAATGCAACGACAACAGCCTCATGAGGCTTACCTAAATCTGTGACAAGTCAGGCTACAGGGATGGAAGGTACTGGAAGGGACCGGGGAAGAGCTTGGACTCTGGAGTTCAACTGCCCGAGGCTGATTTCTGACTCCAAGACTCACTGGCTGAGTGACTGCGGCAGTCACTTGTCCTCTCTAAACTTCACCTTCCTTATCTCTACAATGGGCGTCATAGTAGTGCTTGTCTCTGGTTGCAAGAGGGTGCTCAGGCCACTGTGTAGCACACGGTAAGTTCTTTATAATTATTAAGTCCTTTCATGATTAAATTTCCCCCGTTGTGTAATCAAACCAACAGCAGGAAAAGATCAGAGAACAGATAAGCCTTAAATAAGCCTTAGACGCGGGCCAAGCCTTCGTATTCCCTGGTATATGGTGGGGCAGTCAGGAAGCATGTTCCACTGACCATCAAAGAAAGCAGAGACTCTGACCCATGATCATCCACCCACAATAACATGAGAGATGAAACTTGCTCAGTCTGGGTGGCCTGTTCAGACTCCCCATTCAAGGAGTAATTGAGTCTAACGACCACAAATGAAGCACTTATGAGGACAAGTCTACAACTCTAAGAGGGAAGAGCTAAATCGGACTCCATGTTCGATCTGTTTCTTTGACTTTAATCTTTACTTTTCCGTTGCTTCTGTTATTATAATCATTCATAATGGCCTGCCTCAGGGTACCCTGCCCCTGGGCCTGAATGTTAAACTAAATGTCTCTGTTCAGCTCACAGGGAGACAATCTGACCCCACCCACCTGTGGAAGGCTGCAAGAAAGAAATTAACACATCCCCTCCCGGAAGCTGGCCATTCCAGGGGATATTTGCAAAACTTACAGCCTTTTTACTTTACTACCTCATCTCCTCCCCCTAGAACTAGTCTGCCATCTTCTCTGTCTGCTGGCTTTCCGAATAAAGTCGTATTCCTTGCCTCAACACCTCGTCTCCAATTCATTGGCCTGTCCTGCGGCGAGCAGAGTGAGCCTGGACTTGGTAACACAACTACCATCAACAGAAAGCAGTGAACACTCAACAGCCCGAAGCCAATCAAGAGACAAGAGCAAATAAAGAAGCTTCTGAGAAAACTGGCCTTGGGGAGAAGGCAAATGGTGGGTCCAAATTTTACATTTCTCATATACTTTTGGGGGGAGCTTGTACACAGCACCCTCTTTAACATCTCTTTCTTCTTCAGAACTCAGTAAAGAGTACCAGGATCTAGTCAGGTTCCAGGATACCCAGCATCCCTCAGATTGAATCCAAGTAGGACCCTGCAGAGCCTTCCTGGGTACAAGCCCCACTGTGTCCCCTGCTTCTAGTTTGGCCTTCCCTGGAGTTCCAAAGAACAGACTAAAGCAGTTATTGATTAGAACAGTAGAGTCACAGGCCTCCTGGTTCTTCCTGAAGGGATATAGATACCAATCATGCATATCTTTGAGCTGTTCTATAGAAACTAAGACCCCCAGCCGGTGGAGGATAGTGACCACATACTGACCACAAGCAGGGAGACCCCAGCCCAGCTGGAATCAGAAGGTTGATGACTGAAATTCTGGAAACATCACCCTGTTACCTCACTACCAACCAATCAGAAAAATCCAGGGGCTGATGCTGCACCCTGTGACCCTCACCCCTAATGTACAACACGGCCACCAGAAAGTATATAAATATAGTGTCCCAAGTCAAGTCCCATCTTAAGAAAAATTCCTTCCCAGAATTTATATAAAGACCAAAGCTGGTATTTCTATTGCTAATAACCTAGTGAAAACTATGAGATAAGTTCCAGATAATTACAGCCACAGCAAAAGAACTAAGACAGATAAGAATAAGTGTGGGTGGTAGAGTCCAAGCTGGTAAACTCAGCATTTGTTAGAAGATGTCAGGTCATCCAAGGGACCGCCTGCCCACGTAAGGGTCCTGGCCTCCCTTGCCTGCTTGTCCCCTCACCAGGAGTTAACACCAAACAGAGGGAATACCTCGGTAACTACAGCTTGGCCTCACTTCCAGGGGCCTCAGCACATGGTGGACATTCAGGATCTCTCTCTCAGATGTTTCTACCATGCAGGGACTCTGGGCAAAATCTCCGCTTCTTAAACCACATGGAGGATCCTTTTGGCTGTTGCCATGAGTTGAGTATAAAATCCATACTGGAGACCCTTTACCCAACACAGCCCCTTTTCTGAAGGACACCAAAGAAATCCCTACATAATCTGGCCCTAAACTGGTTCCCAGCCAATTGATATATCAAAGCCAACAGTATAGCAAACCACTATTTGAGATAAGGCCTGAAATATTCCGTTTTGGCTGAATGGAAAACCTAAAGCAGAGATGCTGTGGGCTGTTTCAAAGCCAGTTTTATAGCCAGAAACCACTGTCTTCCGTGGATTTCTTTGATAGAAACGGCTTTTTTTGGCATTTTACTTTTGTCATGGAAAAGATGTTATTCTGGACGGACTGAATGATACTACATCTTGACACAGGAAAGTTACTTATACATAAATTACAGTAACTTTACCCAAGTTAACGAGGCTGTCATCCTCTTGTGTGATTTATGGCAATCTTGTAATAGAAAAGCTTCATTTCCTTGACACTTGGGTGCTAATGGGACCGATAATTCCATGCTGCAAATGTTTTCTCCTCTCTTCAACTGGAGACGTGTTAAAATCTAGAGTGCAGTTTTAGGTCAGAGTAATTCTGATACCAGTCTCCAGGGCCTGGAGCGTCAGCACACGTGCGCGTACACATACACACACATACACACACACACACACACACACACACACACACACACACACACACACACACACACACACACACACACACACACACACACAGATACAGAGGTACATCCATTACCCAGGAAACCCAGCTAGGCCTCTTCTTTCTTTTTCTTTAAGAGATTTATAATTCTCAGGATAGAAGCCTGCAACTTAGCTTTTGGAATGACGATATATACATAGTTAAAATGGCATGACAAGGTAGAGAGAAGTCTAAAATGACAGAACGGAAACTGGAAACGGCACTTTTAACAAAACTTCAGATTTCTGTCTTATTAACAATATTGTTTAAGAGAAAACTATTTCAGAGCATAATGGCTAAGAGGGAGTACAAATAATTCAAGAACATGTATTCAAGAACTTGTATTCAAATAATACAAGAACATCTATCAAAATCAAATCCTTTCTCTCTGGACATCACCAAAATAGTAATATTAGTAATTGTACTGATGGCAAGGAACTAAAAGGAGAAAAAGAGGATTTTCATAAGCTACCACGCTGTAAAGACATCTTTTCATAAGTAGCTTCCTACTGCTACCATCATTTTTTATCTTTATCCTAATACTCCTAGAAAAATCTAAAAGCCTACCTATGCTTCTTTAATATTTTCATTGTTAAGATGCTTTCGTAAAATTCTCACCCCAAATTTTGGAGGTGGATGGTCTAATACTCATTTAACAGAGCTAATGGGACAGCCTCAGAGACTCAAAGCTCTCCTTGGACCTGGCATGATTAACATATTTGCACATTCTCATGAGCATATAATACCAATGTCGCTTCTGTCTGTCCAGCAGAATGGGCTCTAGTAGGCAGAAAAGAGAGAACAGGCGATGAGGGTGTGCCTGGACAAGCAATCATGCATTCCATCCCAGAGGTATTCTCTCGCGGGCACTGTAGGTGTACAGCACCTAAATTCCCTCATTTCTTTTCCTCACTCACTGTCACTCACTAACTTGGCAGGCAATGAGTGCCTAACGTGCTCTGAGCCCTTGCAGACATGCACAGACGACCACAGCTTGGTCAGCACAGTGTGAGGGTCCGGCAGCAAGGATCCTGCCCTAGTGAACGTTAGTGTGGGAGTCCTGAGCCCTTTCCAGGATGCTCCTTAAGCCACCAGTGAACACTGCTATCTGCCAAACGACTTCCTTTCTGAGCACCAGAACCTCCTGTAACATGGCTTTTAAACAGCCTGAGATGGTGCAACACAAGAGACTTCCCTATGCTAAATGTGAAGTTGGTATTTCCTATTTGCCAGCAAGGTTACTTCTTAGGATGTATATTATACTCAACTTTCTAAAATTTCACAGTGTGTTCTTTCATTCAACGATAGTGAGCGTCTGCCCTGCATCACACACAGCTCCAGGTCCTACAAGTAACATTAGGAACACTATCGGTTTCTGCCCCAAAATAGCTCCATCTATCTTCACCTAGAAATATGGTCCAGTGTATACAGTAACGACCATGCTGCACAGGTATAAGGAATGTGCTAGTCTCCAGTGAATGCCTCCCTTCCCTGAATGCATATGGTGACTTTCCCTTCTGAAATAAAGTCTATTTCCCCTCCTGTTGAATCTGGGTGGCCTTGTGACTTGCTCTAACCAGCAGAACTGCTGCAAATATGACACCGTCTGTTTTGAGTGTAGCCCGTAGGGGGCCTGGCACTTCTGCTTTTGCTCTCTGGGAATCTGCCTCAGGGGATTCAGCTGCCATGTGGTAAGGAAGTCCAAGTTCTCCTGCGGGAGAGAAAGGCTCCTTGCGTGGAGGTGAACCAAGGTGCCCCAGCTGAGCTACCAGTTAAACACAGATGAGTGACCCCAGCTGACACCCCTTGAAGTAGGTAACAATCCAGTCCAATGCAGAGGATTCTGGGAAGTTATAAATTGTTGTTTCAAGCTACTACCTTTAGGAGCATCTTACTACTCATGTGAATAATCACCGACATAATACATTAGGTACACTGTGGAAGCAGAATATGAGAGTAACATCCATCCTTAAGTGAACCATCTAAAAATCTTGAGGGAAAAAAAATCTGCAGGTTTGCTAAATTCAGTGCAGCTACTTCTATTGTGGAGAAGACCCTTGTTTTTGCCCTGCGTATGCTTGGAGAACCAAGAATTCAACTTCATAGAAAAATAATAAAATACGAGAACTTCTCTTGACTTTCATGCTCATTAAAGTGAAAATTAAGATGACACCTGACCTTTAGAGGAATAACCACTTAATATATATTTCAAATCCAAATTCCGAATCATGTTAAAATGACTCGCTCTATGTTATTTAGAAGGTCAGCTAATATGATCGTTTATAAACCATGAATGTAGGTTTTGCATATTTACTACGTGTCAAGAAGTGTTTTTAAATTCTGGTTTATTTCTCTCAGATTAATATGAGGCAAGATCACTCCACCTAATGCTGACAGTTAACATGGTGGGGGTGATGAGGGAGAAGACACTGGGGCCCTGAGGTGAATGGGTGAAGGGGAGAGGGAGAGAAAACAGAAGAGGGAAAAATCTAATTTCTATTTTTTAACAGCATCAGTGAGATTTTAACAGCAGAATTAATCACCAATTACTAACACACTCCTAAATCCTAGAGTGTTCTTTCCCTGCATCATCTCCCAAGCATGGGCCAGCTTTTCACTTAACAAAGAAAACACTACGGAAAATCATCATCATACAAAATCTCCTGGGAGTAAGAGGGACTGCTGCTTTCTTGTTCCTTATTGCAGTTCGTGTTTCCAGCATGATTTCATATACTCCAAACGCCTTTACTTTACATTAGTCACTCTTTCCAAATGCCTGAGGAAGTAGGGTCAGCATTATTATCTTAGGGATTACTTGCCGGAGGAGGAAACAGACCTATGGCTGTTAAGATGACTTGCCCACGGCTGTCCTGGGGTACCAGAAGTGGCTGGTTCAGAATAGAGTCCACTTTGCCCCTCCACAAGATTAAGCAACCCCCCACCTCTAGCATGGCTCTATAGGGCCCCCCCTCCCACCATCCCTAAATCATATAAGATGTAACGTTTGGAACAAACATGTATCTTCTAATTTGTGGAACTCAGGATCACAGTAACAGTAAAGGTCATCCTTTAAAGTGTTACATCACAGAGGTGATTTCTATTTTCCTTTCTCTGTTCAAAAAATGCACTTACACCTAGTGAAGTAACATCCTGGTTGAGGTACGTTTCCTGATGGTAATGACCACTAAAGACAAAGCCCAGGAAGCAGCAACCCCTCTGGCCAGTGTCATTAACTACACAGGAGCAGCGACTCAAAAAGCCTTGCTCTTTCATAGTAAATACTAAGAGCTGTTCCTCTTATCTGAGGATTCTGGGGCACCTAACAGACACGACTCATTAAGTCTCACGAGGCTGCTCTATGAGACGCACAAAGGAGCATCCCATTCACAAAGAGAGAGGACAGCCACTCGTTGTTATATACTTGACAGAGTAACAACAATTGCACTGGAGGATGTCATTACGAACATTACCTAGAAATCGCGCATCTGGATGCCTTTGTCCGAGCATCACTCCCCTCATTGGTAAAATGAGAATAATAACGCCCATTTGGCCAACTTCATGGGCTCAGAGTGAAGATCAAATGAAAGAACAGACGTAAAGGTGCCGAGTGAACCCTGATGTTTGGACAAATCAAAGCATTATTTCTATCAGCTAAACCAAACCTAGATTTCAGGCAGAAAATGCCATCTCCAAACACTGTGCCCTAGACAGGAAGCCTTTCCTCCAAACAGCTTGGGCATTATTTATACCAATGCAAATCCTATTTCTAAGTCTGTGATCACATTCCTATAGGGTACAGCAGAAGATGAAGAAGAGAAAGCAAAATGAGAGTCAGAGCACACAGACACAACAATTAGCCTTGATTGGAATGTTTGCATATACTCAACATTCCAAAAAGTTTGTTCATCTGCCTGGAAAACATTCATGTTCAAAGAAACCGAACTATATGCTCAAACTCCGTATAGGATTATCTCCCTTTATTCAGATCTGTTTTCTTTTTTCTTTTCTTTTTTTTTTTTAACCCCAGTTACAAAAATTGCAGCTTCAAGAGTTTCACTTAAATCCCTGTAAGAACTTCAAATGTTCAACTGTCAATTGGATTTGCTGCTGGAGGAGATAATCCATTTGGTTCAAAGGCAACAACTCCTGGAAAGGAGACATGCCTTCAGGAAGCTCACAGGTGACCTAAACCAGACAGCCCTTAGCACTTCCATGCCCAGCACCCCTACCTGCAATTCCCAAGGTCTCCCTTCCTAAAGAAAGGAGATGCCTTTCTAACATCAATTAATAGCAATTAAAAGAACAGAGGGCCATGATGCTGTTACTAGAGTTGGTAGGTCGCCAAGTTTCAGTTTCATTTGGAAACTTTTGCTAAGTAACTTTCCATGAGCATGAAAGTTATGGTGGACAGCTACCTCTTTGGCTGCTCCAATAACTGGATCCCCTTGTCTATGATCAAGGAATTCTCCACTGTGAGAATCTCTGGGATGGGGGCAAGGTTTGCTTTTCATTATGGAAGCAGGAGAGGGCCAGCTTCTCTCTCCCCTTGCCTTCCTTGGCCAGGTAGGGCTAGAAACAGAACCTAAGGTGGCCAATCAGATGAAGATTTCAGGATCCAGGGATGGCACTGCCTAGCACCCAGTGTGTCTCGGCTGTCTCTGAGAAGGACGCAGTCAAGGTTCCAACCAGTATTCCCAGCCGAGTCCTCACCACCCTGTCGATGTTGTGAACAGTCCAGTATTCCTCAATAATGTCTTTTTCTGGTGAATTCAGCCCCAGTCAGTTTCTATGGTTTGCTGCAAAGAATCTTCACTGGACTTATATCAGAAGATGGGCCTTTGGACGATCGATATGTTTAGCTGACTTAGAGAAGCAACAGGGAGTGTAAGGATGACCCCTTCTCTGCTCCCTCCCCCAAGTATGATCTGAAATAAAATTTGACTCAATTGGTAGTTCGGGCATGAAGCACCCCATTAGAAAGATTCTGATGTTGCATCTTGGGGGTTCAGAGGGAATGAGTTCGACAGTCAATCAGTTGTAGGGGCCACGTAAGAGGAAGAAGGAAAATTTGGGAGTTGCATTCGCCATCAGTGATGTCCCGGAAAGTACTCCCAGAGTGGGAGTTAAAACAGCTAGATTCTGGTCCCAGCACTGCCTAACTTGTACTCAAAGGAGGCTCTGGGATCAGAGGAACTGACATCCCATGGGAGCATGTTAGAAATGCAGAATTTTAGACTCTACCTTAAATCTACTGAACCACAACGTGCATTTTAAAAAAATAACGAAGCAATTCACATACAGACTGCTTTGGCCACAATTCTTTTCTCTATTTCTACTGTATTAGTGACATACTCATTGAATGCCCCCTCCCTGCATGGCACTGGGCTACAGCTACTTCAAGAAACTGACCGATCCGATCTATAGCTCACAGATAATTAAGAGATTTACTTTATATGTCATCAGCTACCCTCCAGTGTATTATACTGGGGCGGAGAGGTGGGAGGTATTTTTGGCTGCTATAAAAACCAACGGGAGGGCTTCCCTGGTGTGGCAGTGGTTGGGGGTCCGCCTGCTGATGCAGGAGACACGGGTTTGTGCCCCGGTCCGGGAGGATCCCACATGCCGCGGAGCGGCTAGGCCCGTGAGCCATGGCCGCTGAGCCTGCGCGTCCGGAGCCTGTGCTCCGCAACGGGAGAGGCCACAACAGTGAGAGGCCCGCGTACCGCAAAAAAACAAAAAAAACCAATGGGAGCAATGCTAAATGAGTGGAATCCCTTTAGGTTGTATTATTAACAGAAGCTAAAAGGAAATTATCTGCTTACACCTTCATGCAACACCTTTCCAAATCTTCTGAGCACATAGACAATCAGCAGCTGTCAGTAATTATGGTGCCACGTGGGTACTACTGACCTCACGTTGGCCTCATGGTCACATCATGTGCTTCAGAGAAAAATCATTATCACTACAGGCCAAAACAGTAGAGTAAGTAGGAAATCCAGAGAAATACACTGTCTTCTACACAACAGACTTAGAGGGAAGAGAAGCAGGGGGAGAAGGAAAAATCTGGTCCCGTATGGTTCAGAAGGACACAAAACCTAACCCAAGTTTGATAAAGATTAGGCAAAAGTAACATCCCTTTATTCTGCATGTTGGAGTCTGCCAGTTCAAAGGGGATTTTAATATCAGAGATAGGAGTTATTAATAAAATATATAAGTAAATGGCTCTTGAAATGTAACCAATTTTTGATATGTAATGGGCTCATTAAAGGATGCCTAAATCTCAGCAACCTATTTCCTTAATAAACTCACAAGTAGGTGTTCTGTTAGTTTTTGACTCTTAAATGATTTTCATTATAAATATAGAGACATGTTCCCATGGAGGAATATATCCCAGAAGATAGATTTGAAATCCTTTAGGTAAGAAGGGACTATGTTAATGCCATCCCAATGCCATAGTGGATAGCTTTAGACTAGAAATGAGAATGCTTTTGAAATGTTTTACGATGTCCCCCCCTCCCCCCAAGCTACATTCTACAGATTTCCCCACATGACAGGAGAAGGCTCTAAGAATTCTGAGGACAGG
Source organism: Delphinus delphis (assembly GCF_949987515.2). NCBI lineage: Eukaryota > Metazoa > Chordata > Mammalia > Artiodactyla > Delphinidae > Delphinus > Delphinus delphis. The sequence goes on from NC_082699.1 coordinate 60,148,232, forward strand.
AGCTATATCTGTCTTATTCGTCACTCTTTCCATGGCATTTAATATAATGCTTGGCACATAAGTGTTGAAAGAATGAATGGATCAATGAACAAAACAAAACATAACAAACCCACAACTTATTATCGCAAGGGGAGACTTGATGGTGTATTTCAAAGATGGAGCGGAAGTTTGCAGAGAAGGGTATCATTTCTCCAAAAGACAAATGGTACCATAACCTTGCAGCCTTTTCCAGTTACAGAAGGAACATGCCTCCAGGTCTATGAGAATACATCTGAGGTAGTTTTGTAGCTTAAAAACAAGACGCTGCTTTCAGCCCTAGTATCCTGCAATAGCCACGTCACACGTTGTTTCTTTGAGCTTCTTCATTTCAAAGTTAAGGAAGCTGAGACCCAAGAGGTTAAGTGATCTGCCTCAGGTCTTGGTCAAGTTCACAGAGGAGCCTGGACTAGACCCCATCCTGGCTGCTGCTGGTTCCGTCTTCTCTTCACTCCAGCATGTTGATGCCCTCACTCTAAGAGGCACCTGTGAGCCTCTTCATAGGAACAGAGTTTATAATCTTGATACAATCCCAATGCAACTGTCAGGGCAAACTTCGATCTCTTTCTTTAGATCACTTGCGTGGTAGAACTTCTCTTTCTCTATTTAAGGTATTTTAGGGACATTTTTTGGTCCCCAAATGGATCTAAACTGACCACTGCTTTATGCTTTGTGATCCTAGGGATGAGAAGTCAGGTGAGTTCTTTTGAAGATGGACCAGGTAAAACCCCAGACAGGGCCTCCACTTCAATGCCCACCTAACTGACTGCTCTTCAGACAAGTTTCCCCTACTTTCTTGTAGATGCCATTTCATCATTCAAGCTTCATCACTAATGCAGAGAGTCACGGCTAGGTGCAGGGATGGGGTGGTGGTGCCTGAGCATGGACTCCATAGAAAGTCATTAATTGCCAAACTTACCGAGTAAATTCAAACACCTAAATACGTCAGCTCATACATACAGCTGGCCTCTACAAAAGCTGGGGTGGGGGCAGGGGAGAGAATGGGGGGCCACTGAAGCCAAGGGGACCATATAGAAGGTCAAACAGAATGAGGAAAAGCAAGGGGGTGGACAGTCCAACTCCACAGATTTAGAAGATCTACACCCAACAAAAATACTTAGACTAGGCTTTGCCCATAAACATCTTTATTTACCTTCCATTTGGATGCATTTCTAAATTTTCCCAGAGTCCAGGTTATTGAAAACAACTGCACTGCTGATGTCTCTTGGTTAAAGACCTGCCAAAAATTCTAGAAGAACACAAGCAACTAAAGCCCTGAATGTCATAACGTATTTCATCAATCTCACCTCAGAGGCTCTACCAACACGCAAAATTCCAGCTGTTTACATGTGTAATTTATAACTCCTTCAATGAGCCCTCCTTTGGATTCTCTGCCATGTGGGAGATGTAATAAAGATATGATAGCCACCATCCCCTTCATAAGGACACATTTATAAAATCACACAGAAGAAGTGCAGAGTTACAAACACTGCAGGCCTGTGAATTTCACTCCCAGGTTTTCTTAGCTCTACCCCACCTGGCTATTATCTTCCATGAAGTCCCAACTAGCGACAAAAGCACTGATGTGTGTTGCGTCCAAAAGGTTTCAAACAAAGCCACAACGAATCCATCTCATTGTTTTAGGGGTCTTCTCTCTTCTACTGCTCGGTTTTCCTTCTGAGCAGCTCAGGGAAAGGCTCATCTTAATTCCCACGTTCACCATATTAAATGTGACTCTGAATTCTTTAAGCTGGATATTTAAAACCCATTTCTCTGGAAAAAGTGCTCTCTGAAAAAACAAATCACCATTTCTTCTTACAAGTAAACATGGCATTCACTGCATTCAACAAACATATCATGCCAGGTATCCACCTGCGAGAAATCATACATTAAGTAAACTGTAAGCCCTGTCTCAAGGAGTTTATCCTCTCACAAGGGAAGATGGGCCGAGGGAACAGTGTCATTTAGCATAATGATTATAGTCATAATAACAAAAAGAATTTATACATTGTGAAACAGTGGAGTATCCTCTTAATCTGCTTACGAAAGGGGAAGATAATTCTGTCTGTCATCGGATTCATCTGCAGGGAGAGCTCGCTTCACGAGCATGTGGCCCGGGAGGTGACACGGGAAGCCCTGTGCTCTCAGAAGGGTCCCGGGCTTGGTTTAATGCTCTGCTGTGCCTTAAAACTCGTAAGAATTTTTGAACAAGGAGCCTGCATTTTCATTTTGTGCTAGACCCCGTACATTATGTAGTTGGTCCCGCTTGCAGGCTAAGACCTGCAAACATTTGTCTCTCTCTCTTACGAACAGCTCCCTTTCACAAGAGCTGCCGCGGTCAAATGACAGACGGCGTGTCTGGGGCAGAAGAGGAAATGTTATTTGTTCCGTGGAGCCTCCAGTGGAGAAGCCAACTTCCTCCTTATGGAACAGGCTTGATATGCATGATGCTGCTGGTCTGAACTGAGTGGGCCTAGCCCTTATCATAAATATCGTAGACCTCTGGAGTTGATAGAGAACCTCTAGGACAGCGGCCTCATTTTGGAGGTAAAGAGCCAGACGTTGGGGTGACTCACCAAAGAATGAGCAGCTAGTTCCAGGAAGACAGGATAAAACCAAGGCCGCTGGATGAGAACTGTTGAACTGCCTGGCACACTGTTGGCAAGTAGTAAATATCTGGTTGAACACATGTGTGTATGTATGCATGCATGAAGGAAGGAGCAAACAAAAAAGGCAAGAAAATCAATTATTTCTCAGGAGGCACAGAATCTAAAAATTCTGATGTTTCCTTTACTCAAACTTTCTTGAAAATCTTGTGTTGTTGTCTTTTTTTTTTTTTTTTTTAATCTTTCAAGGAAGGAATGCCTCTCTGGAAGAATACCAAACAGGGACTGTAAAATAATAATGATGATCATAAGAGTAATAACATTTATTTAGAACATGACAATTGAGGGAGGCAGAGAGATCTCGCTGATAACTGGCTCTGATCTCACATCCAACAGAATTTAGTAGTAAGTCTCCTTGCCTGGTAACCCTCAAATACGTGAAACCTCAGGCCAGGGCCTGAGCGTCTGCCAGACGTGACAAGAGAAGCGTGTGTTGTTGACACATTGATTGATATTGCAAAAATAAAAAGATTAAACCAATGCATTACAGAGGAGGAATTTTTTTTTTAAGAGAAAAGTACAAGTGATACTATTTCTTTATGGAGCAAGTGCTTGTGACGTTGACTAAAATGAGCGTGAAAAGGCCAAGGACTTTGAGTTACGCTCCCATTAAAACAACCCAAAAAGCCCAAGGCCAATTCAAAAATTGAAATAGCTGAGCCCCAGGTCGATTAAAGAAGCTTCCTTCGTGGTAGGTCACTTGAGCAAAGTCTGAATCCTTCCTGTTCCTTGGCTTCATCAGTTGGGGTCCTCGTGGACACCTATACCTTGTACATCACCGGGAGGAGGAAATGAGCTCATACATATGCAGTGCATGGAAGAGCGCTGGGTATACAGTAAGTGCTCAATACATGTTGTTTGTTTATGGGGTAAGCCCGGCCAAGTAGTGTTCTGTATTGTAGTGCCTCTGATGCTGAGCTCAAGAGAGAGTTGCTTCAAAGAAGGTGGAGAAACACACACATAGTGGAGACATCAGACACAGGCTCAAAAAAGATGATCTACAGGCAGGTGACCTAAACCTAAGAAGCGTCCCTTTCTCTGAGCATCTCCCCCGATCACTCCACGCACAAAATAGGAATATGAGCATCGACTGCATGCTATGCAATGTGGGAGATGCCAGGGGGCACAGCAATAAACCATACACATTGTCCTCCCACTGTCATGCTCACAGACTAGCCAGTAAAGAAGTCAGTAGACATGGAGCGGAAGTATTTGCTTAGTATTTGCTGAATGAATGAACTGACAGAAAACAATGACCAAAACTAAAAGAAAAGACCAAAGAATTATAAGTAGGCTTAATGGATTTTTCTGGTAAGATTCATGCCAGATTCCTCAGAACTGCTCCTATCAGGGTCAGAGGGGGCGAGGTTGAAGCAAGTGCACCAGAGATGAAGATCTGCCCAGCAATTCCTAACTGCAAAGCTTGGACAGCCGTACGCTTCTTTTAAGATGGGGCTCTATCTGTAGCTACATGTTTGATAGGAGTGTGGAAAGCTGGCCAAATGGGGGATCTTATCCTTAATCCGGAAGTGCAAGACTGTCTGTCACTCATTGTCACCCCCACCAGTGGGCCAGTCAACATTTTTCTTGAGATGCTCACACACCCGGAGGAAGAGATGGAGCATCAAATGAAAGGTGGGGGGTAGGAGGGAACCAGGAGTGACAACCACCATTTCTCCCCAGGCTACGAAGACAGATTTGGGCAACTGAATGCAAATTAATTCTTTTACCCATATGTTCAAAAGAGTAGAACATTTATCCACACAATCAAGGTGTCAAAGACCACACAGACATCTTCATTTGGAAAATGGGTAGACTTATCTCTGAAGAGACACACCTGGTCCACCCCTCAACCAAAAATCACTTCCAAAAGTGGATTAGGGCTAGAAGATACGGGAGAAGAGAAGAGACGAGAATATGATGGCAAAAAGTCTATCAAGTTTTAAAGATATATTTCTATAAGCAAATGACAAGTTGACAAAGTGTTCTCCAACAATCAAGCAGACTGATATATGGATGCATTTCCTGGACACACAGCAGAGGAGACATGATTAGGAACTGGGTAGACTGAGATATTAGGAATTGATAAATCTTTAAAGCTACATTGAAATACATGGGTGGGGGGGTGGCTGTTGTGTGCGTTGTGTAAGGGAGGGAAAGAGCCGGGGAGGGTGGGAAGGAGAGAGAGAAAAACCAAACGCCCAGGAGTGGTTATTAGCTAGATATTAAGATGAATTTTTACCAAGTTTACTGGTCTTTCAGAAACAAACAAACAAAGGTATGGAGAGGCTGAAGACATCTATTTTCAAAAATATGCTTCTAAAGGGGCCTGACCCCGGATATACCAGTGAAGAACGGCTACCTGCTGCAAAATCCCATCCCTTTGTCATACCTCTTCCTTTATTAGGACATCACAGCAATAATGAATAATAGTATTCATCCCTCAAGGTTTCCTTGGGGGTTGAAGTCAGGATCCCAAAGCTCTACATCACCCCATCTGGGCCCTAGATTTTTGACCACTTGAAATGCTCTGTAGCTAGTTTGTAAACCGGAGCATTGAATCTCAAACTTAAGTAATATGGACCACATTTGAAGAAGGCAATGCCCCCGTGGAAAATGCATTAAGTAAACGCGTTCCCTTAAATCCTTTTAATTGAAATGTTACTCCTTATGCACAAATACAAGATATTAAAAACCAAAGAAATTTTAATTATTTTCATTTGAAATCATGTTTTGCTAAAACGTGATTGGTCTATGGTGAGTTTTACAGTAGAAAGACAGAGCTCTGGTTGGGTTCTGTATTTAAGGCTTTTGGGGTGCTTTAACTTCCTTTTACATAAGCAGGTTGAACAAAACGTTTTTGTTGAAGACAAAACTTCAAAAGAACAAAAGGAACTTCAAAGTTTTGTTGGCAGGCTCAAGATAATCAGACGTCCACTTCCTCAAATGTAGACCAGAAATCATGCTGATTTTTCTGAGCAGTCACTTGGGTAAATCTGAAGAGGTGTTTTGTTCAGATGAAGATAAGGCTAGTTTCGAGGCATTGGAAGATGCATTAAATGGTAGCTAATCCAATTACTGAGTCTGGGAGCAGAGGGAAAAAAGCTAGAGCAGACACCAGCTAAGACTGCTTCTAAGAAATGAGGCAAACTGCTATGTAAAAATGGGAATCCCACTCGTAACGCATACATGGTACTGACTGCCTGGATTCAACTGTACAAAACAAACATAAATAGTTATGAAATCCACAGCTTTGCTCAGTCCTAGGAGCATCATGATGACCCAGAAAATGCTTTTATGACCGTTCTCAGATTATGATCAAAATGAAAAAATGAAATAAAGGAACTTGGGATCACAAATGTGGACACCCAAAATCCAGTATGTGAGACTGAGAGCTGGGGCAACAGCACAGAGAGGCTGAGGAGTTTGTTCAAGGACACTTTGCAGGGATACAAAACTAATACTCCTAACACTCTTCCCCTTCCCTTGCTCACTCAACCCCAACCACACTGGCCTTCCCGCTGTTCCCTGACTATACTACTCTCTTGTCTGCCTCAGGGCCTTTGCACTGGCTGTCCTCCCTCAGTTGGTATGTTCTTCCTCAAACTTCACAAGAGTGGCACCATTCTACACTCATGTTCCACATCAAAAGCCCCCCTCAGAGAGGCCTCCTGGCCTTAGTAGATCTAATCACTTTCTAGCACATCATAAACCTATTTTAATTTTCTGTATAGCCTTCATTACTCAGGTATTTTTCTGAATTCTGGAATTTTATTTATTTATTTTATACAGCAGGTCATTACTCAGGTATATTTTAATCTAAGCATTGGCTAGTTTATTTATTCTCTGTCTACAGAATATAAGCCCCATGAGAGCTGGGCCCTTCTTGGTCTTATTTACAGCTGTGCCCCATGTGCCTAGACCAGGTGTGACCCATTGTAAGTAATCAATGAACACTTGTTAAATGAACAAATGAAGGAAGGACTGCATGGCACACGGCATAGAAAGATGATACACCTACATACACCTTCTATTCAACTCTGCCCACATCCCCATGCTAAACGTGTCACATCACACTTCTCATTTTGTTTTCAAATGACCAACTCCAGACTCCCGCTCAGAGGCTCGGTGGGGAGGGGGGTCCCCACCACCTGGCCTTGGCTGCCCCTGGAGCTGCCCTCTTCCCAGTGCCATGGACCCTCCCTTCCTGGCTCCAGCTCTGAGAACCTCTGCCACAATCCTGCCAGCAAATCTGCCTCCCCCAACTGGAATTCTGGACAAAGGTTATCTTTTCCATCCAGAACAGTCCGTGCTTTCTCCAACATGCATTGCTTCAGCACAGCATCTTGCAACCCCTTCAGTCTGGGACACACCTGTGCCCTTTCAGAGCCCTCTGCCCACCCCCCGACACAGGAAGAGCAGGATCGTGGGGGCCTTGTTTTGTTTTCCTCCGTTTGCCCAAAGCGCATAACGTCTTTTAAAAAAAAAAAAAAAAAGCTCTTCTACTTGCCTTCAGGGAAGAAGGGGTCCAGAGAAGCAGAGGGATAGGGTGGAACAATGCAGGGGATGCGGGCTCGTGCCCCGGTCCGGGAAGATCCCACATGCTGCGGAGCGGCTGGGCCCGTGAGTCATGGCCGCTGAGCCTGCGCGTCCGGAGCCTGAGCGGCTGGGCCCGTGAGTCATGGCCGCTGAGCCTGCGCGTCCGGAGCCTGAGCGGCTGGGCCCGTGAGCCATGGCCGCTGAGCCTGCGCGTCTGGAGCCTGTGCTCCGCAACGGGAGAGGCCACAACAGTGAGAGGCCCACGTACTGCAAAAAAAAAAAAAAAAAAAAAAGCTGGCTTTCTAAGAGAAGAAGGAGGCAGGCAAGCCCCAGCCGCTAATAAGGAGACATGGAAGAGCCTGGGGAGCTGCTCAGGTGCAGGAAGAGGTTCCCAGGGCTTCAGTGGAGACCAGGAAGCGATTGCCCCATAAGCTTCAGTGGGGAAGCTCTGGAGGCAGTGCTCACTTGGGAAATTCCCTCCAAGGAATGTCACACTCCACTTCCCTTCCGTCTCATCTTGATGACGCTCTTTGCTTTCGTCTATCTCTTCAAAGGGCTCATGCCTTTCAGCTTCTGGCTACAGAATTAAAGTTGGGAGGCAGTCAATTCCCAGCGAGTAAGCCAGCTGGGCGCTTAGAAAACCCAGAGCTCCGAAGGGGCAAGGCAGGTGCGGGGGGAGATAAACAACGAATTTGGGATTAACATATACACACTATTACATATAAAATAGATAAACAACAAGGACCTACTGTATAGCACAGGGAACTATATTCAATATCTTGTAATAACCTATAATGGAAAAGAATCTGAAAGAATATATATATATATATGTATAACTGAATCACTTTGCTGTACACCTGAAACTAGCACAACATTGTAAATCAACTGTACTTGAAAGAAAGAAAAATAAAGAAAGAAAGAAAGAGAAAGAAAGAAAAAGAGAGAAAGAAAGAAAGAAAGAAAGGAAGGAAGGAAGGAAGGAAGAAAGGGAAGGAAAGGAGGAAGGAAGAAAACCCAGAGGTCTTCCCCACTACAGCTCCCTCTGCAAGTAAAAGGGTACTCGAATCAAGCACTGAGGGACGAGACAGTGGTCTGCATGCTTTTACTTATTTTGTTATTAATTTTTAAAACACATAACCTTTTCCTCCACAAAAATGTTAAAACTCAAGATATAAAACCGACTAAGAGCAGAGGCTGGGAGCTGCAAAGCCACTCCGGTCCTTTCCTCCTGACTTGATCCTACACATGCATCTAACCTGGAGATTCCTGAGGATTCAGCAGAACACAGCCTGCAGAGCATCGTTAGGGTGAAAGCCTAGGAGCTTTGTTATCAAAACAGATCTGGGCTTGAAAATCCACTTTGTTGCTTACTAACCTCTGGCTGCCTCAGTTTCTTCATCTCTAAAATGAAGACCTGCGAACCTCCTAGGATTGCGGTGAGAATTAGATGGTCCTGGGCGTTAGGGAGACCCACCCCCCAGGGCAGCTCTCAGGAAACAAGGCAGCAGTTGTAAGGGCAGGGGGCCAACACGTCACTGCCACCATTAGGCCCCCCCTTGGGTTTGTGAAAAAACACAAACCCAAGTGTTTTTTCTGCACAAAATCCTGTGTAGTCATCTATCACTCCTACAACCCCAGGGCACCCAAACTCTGTTTTCTTGAATATCTCAATGCAAATATGTATTTTGGTAACTCATAGCTTTATATTTTTTAATGTTTAGACCTCTGCAACAGTCTCTTAACACAGGAAATCACAGGTACAGAGAGAACCTGGGTTGTCAAAATACGAGGTTGTAAACTTTTAGGGCAGGTATTTAAATATTTAATGAAAACCAACCTCTACGTTTCAATGCTATGTTCAAAGCCCCATTTCCGGTTTACAGAACACCAGGCGGAGGGGAATGAATGAACCGCTGTTATCAACTCTTGCCTCAGACAACAGAAGGGCTAAGGAAAGAGAGGGCTAGTTCCTTCTTCAGTTCAGCCCATCACCCCACAAAAACCGTGTATTTGGAAAACTGTGCACCATATTTGTTCAAGTAGAATGGTAGTCTGACTCGGCAACATAATTCCACTGAGACTTGTGCGAAGGAAACGAAATGGATGGTTGGTTGATGCGGGGAGGGGATTACCTTCAGGACTGGAACTTCCCTGATTGCCTTCTGCTTGGAGTATCCTCTCAACTAATGCCTCCAATGGAGAGTGGATCCGGAATCTCCAAATCCCACTGCCATAGATGCCACACGGATTTACCTGGGATTCCTCACATCCCAGCCGCCTTGTTAGCCTAATAAACCTCCACTGATGAAGAAGAAACTCCAATGGAGAAACAAACCTCCATTTGGTCCACAATGACCAAATCTAGAGAAAACCAAGCTCATCCCCAAAAAGGCAACCCAGAGCCCTGACATCACGGTGATTTGCAAACAAGACACAACAACAAGAAACGCCACTTCAGAACTGTCTACCTTCTCAATTCTTTTTCTGTGAGATAGTCAATTTTCTTTATTGTTTAAACTGCTTGGAGTCGGACACTCTCTTGTGTGTGGCCCAAAGCGTTCCAATACACTCACTTGAGCCAGCGTCTGCCACATAGATCAATAAACAGCACCTTGACTGTAGTTATGACTACTATCTTCCTCCATCTCTTTCTGTGTCTCCTTCCCCCACCGCAGCTCCCTCACCCGACATCCCACCAGAAACACCCCGTTTAGCTAATTCAAAACCCTTTTTTAAAATTTATGCTTGTTTGGCGGTTTTTTTTCTAGAGCAGCTGCGTGTATTTAATATGATTAACAGCTTTTAGTCATTAAACAGCACTCTCTTTAAGAGGATTGCACGAGATTACCCTTAGGGTCTTGGGCTGCACAGACTCATACACAGCCAGGGTAATGGAAGTTCATCATAATGTAACAACTCCACTCAGTACTTAATACAGTCGACGACACAATCCATAAAAATATTCTTCCTAAACTAATCAAATCATTAAAATGTCAACTTCCACGGCAGACACTCCGTGGCGTGCAGGTCCCTGGCCCAGAGTCAATGCAAATGCAATCTTGCTGAATCGTCCTGATTTATGAAGCCTGTGTTTCTTCACGCTGCCCCCTTGCCGTGGCTCAAGTCTGCCTGCCTGAGTGTAGCCGTCCCAGCACGCAAATCAATGGGCTGGAGGCCAGAAGCCCCCACCCTAAGCCAGCTCTTGTCATGCGGCTCCCTCACTAGCTGTTCCCGCACAAGAAAGGCTGTAAGGTTTCCCCCCATACTCAACGGGCTTCAGAGCATTCTGCCATTTGTTTAAAATCTGAGGCTGCGACGAAAAATAACTCTCATGCACTCTGTGCCAGACTGAGCACTGCAGAGAGAGACAGAGAGAGACAGAGACAGAGAGAGAAGCACACATGGCTTGTGGTCTAGTTTATTAACAGAGCCTGATTAGGACAACTGCTTCCTAGGGGCTCGGTAATCAGCCTCGTATTTTCAAGGCTCTCTATTGCAGCACTGCTTACTCTAGTCAGAGACTGCCTATTTCAGAGATTGACTCTCTGAAACAATACTGATCAACATAAACAGCTGGTTTAGTGGTCCTTCTCTTCTGGAATGACAGTACCAGAAACCTCCACAGGAAACATCTCCCTTGCTCCATGCCAATCCAAACCCAATGCTTGGCATTTGCACGCTGCCTCTGTGGATATCCAAAACAATTTCTGGACTGTGGTGCCGTGCAGTCTCGTTGCCCTCGGCCACCTGGGGCTCCTTAAATTAAATTAATTAAAATTAAAGAAAATTAAAAACTCAGTTTCTTCATCAAACCAGCCATATATCAAGCGCTGGGTAGCCACATGTGACTTACAGCTGGTGCGCTGGAGATATTGGGAGCAGGCCAGTCTCTGGAAATCCTCTATCTGTTCAAGGAGGTACACTCAGAATTATTTTTATTTGTTTTTTTTTTTTTTCTTTTTTGCGGTACGTGGGCCTCTCACTGTTGTGGCCTCTCCCATTGCGGAGCACAGGCTCCGGACGTACAGGCCCAGCAGCCATGGCTCACGGGCCCAGCCGCTCCGCGGCATGTGGGATCTTCCCGGACCGGGGCACGAACCCGTGTCCCCTGCATCAGCAGGCAGACTCTCAGCCACTGCGCCACCAGGGAAGCCCAGAATTATGTTTATTTCACAGTAAAATAAATTTGGACCCATTGTCCACTGGCATCCTTTAACCTAAATGAATGTTAACGCATGAGCACAAAAGAGTAATTCAAGATCTACAGATCAAAGAAATTTGGGAAATATTTATTGAGGTCTCATCATCTGCAAAGTCCTGGACTCTGCCAATCTTACAGCTTCAGCTCCCAGAGAAACCCATCAGGTATTCATCAGTACTACCCAAGTCCAAACTACTTGCTAATTCCCAAAAAAACTATCCCCTCATTTTTCTTTTCTCAGGCTGTTTCTTCCCATTGGAAGCCTCTCTTGCCTGTGAAAAGTCTAGGCCTCACTAAAACAAAACCTATTCTATGGACCGCTCCACAGGAATTAGCCCATCAATAATAATAGCCATAATAATATTGATAATATTTATCAATTCTGCCAGGCTATATACTTTACACGGATAATCTTATTTAATCCATACAAACTACCCTGTGAGGCGGGTACTATCGTTATTTCCATTTGACAGATGGAAAAAAGTGAAGCCAAGAAAATTAAACTACTTGCCCAAAGTCCCAACGCTAATAATAACGGAGCTGGGATATGACCTCCGGGCACTTGAACTTCAGAGACTAAATTCTTCACCAATACCCTAAACGCTTCCTTCCTTGTGGTACCTATCTCAAAATTCCTCTTATTATTGCAAGCTGTGTACATACCCGTCTCAGTCCCATCTCCTTCCCTGAATTATAAATTCCTCAAATGCAAAAACCACATCTTACTCATTGTTCCCCTACCCAGCGCACAAGAAATAGAACACAAGGAAGAAAAGATTGTGCAGTAAGTGAATGAAGGGAGGAACGTTTCCGTTTGACTACTGGATTGTGAATGCAACTTTCAGAATCTAGTTCTAAACTACGAAGTGGTATCCCTTTTCGATCGCCAGAAATGATTCTCGGGTCGGCCAAAGATGTCTCAGCTGTCCTCTGAACAATTTTCACGGTTGCACCAATGAGCCATGACGTTCAATGAATGACACGAGCCAGGATTTACCAACTGCCAGATTCTGGGTGCGAGCCCAAGACATGATGCTTGTTTCAACTTCATCTCCCTGGGGGCCCGGCCCAGGCAGGGAGCAGATGACAGCAGGCGACCTGCCTGGGCTGACTAGGGAGATGAAGTCGGGTGACATTCGGGGGGGCAGGAGGAAGAAAACACGAGCCCAGAAAGAAAACTTAGATCGGGTTGTAAAACCTCAATGGCTGTGGAATTTTGGGGAGAAAAGAACAGCAAGGGGCTTCCCTGGTGGCGCAGTGGTTGAGAGTCCGCCTGCCGATGCAGGGGACACGGGTTTGTGCCCCGGTCCGGGAAGATCCCATATGCCGCGGAGCGGCTGGGCCCGTGAGCCATGGCTGCTCAGCCTGCGCGTCCGGAGCCTGTGCCCCGCAACCACAACAGTGAGAGGCCCGTGTACCGCAAAAAAAAAAAAAAAAAAAAAAAAAAGAAAAGAACAGCAAGCCGAGCTAGCATTCCTGGAATGGAGAACTGGAGAAATAGTCCCTTGGGGTCAAAGCACAAGGCAGCCTGGAAGAATGTTCCAGGTCATTTCAATTCAGATGACCTTTACTAAACAGCTACGGAGGGACAGTCCCGGGGTCTGGGGAGCAGCCCTTTAAAGGTGAATTAAAACATACTGTGTCTTCAAGAAGAAACCCATTAGTCTAGCAGGGAGCCCCACATTAAGCCAACCCACAGTGACACAAGGTGGATCTTGATAAGGCTTCTAATAAGGCATAAAGAAAACGCAGAGATGGTAGATAACATCATTAGTTCAGAATGAGGACTTCTGGGCTGGGGAACACTTCACGCAGGTAGCATCTGTCTGGGTCTTGAAGGATCAATAGGAGTTTGATTGGCAGGTACAGTTGAAGTTTCTGATGGTCTGATCAGATCCCCTTTATGTTGGGCCAGTATAGTCATCCCTGTGCTGTGAGTATAGGCTGCTAATGAATGTCCACATCCCTGCCTGCACCCCTGGACAGTCTCTCTCCCTCGTCTGCTGTATAGGTGGTATACAGGTGAATATCAAATGCCCTTGTAGGAAGTCTGGATTTTTATTATGCGGAATGCAAAGCCACTGTCGAGTTTTAGAGAAGGAGAGGGAAATTGGTGTCTAACTTGCCAAGTTTGAATGCTGAGACTTGGCCACTATTACCTAAGGAAGGGAGAAAAGAAAGACCTTGGGCTGGGCTCATCATTTAAAAAAACTGGTGGTCTGGGCAAACTCCAGGAAGGCTGGATCTAGGGTAGCGGCAAGGGGACTAGTAAACAGGTTGGATTCTTAAGGGTCAGCTGCGGAAACAGCAACATGCCTTGCAAACTAGTCACTACGGTGGCAGTAAGCTAAGGCCTTCACCACACACAGCGCAGAAAGGGTTGATCATAAACCACCCTTTTTCAGCCCAAACCCATACAGCCCTCCTAAGAGGGCTGGCACAGAAGGGCTCTGTTTGTCTCCATTTCACACCCTCATACTAAATCCTCCCTTACTGCAGAATGGGTCATTCAGAAAGCTTCACACACAAAACTCACTGTCCCCTTTCTTCAAGGGACCCCTCATTTTATAATGAAAACACAGGGCAGAAATCACAATGTCAAGTCTCCTGCCATCTGATGGATGACACAGGTAAGAAAGGTCACAGCGGCTGAAGAGTCTCAGTCCTCCCCTGCCCTGTCACTCACACTGCTAACGCCACCCCTGTCACACCCACTAGCTCTGCCTGCCATTTACTCTGCGAGGCGCTGTGCTGATCCTACAACCCCAATTCCACACATTCAATACATCTTATCATCCTAGCTCCAGATGGGACAACTGAGGCTCACAGAAAGTAAATCGACTGTTCAGCGGGTCAGGACACAAACAGAGGGCAAACTGCTCCACAGCCCATCAACTTTCCACCTCCTCACTGCTATGCCAACTTACTAATTTTAACATGGAGGACACATTGATCCCTTAAACCCCAAGGGCTCATCTCTTTAAAACTCAGCTCAAGGTTCACTCCTTCTATTAAGTCTTTAGCCCAAGTGAATCACACCTTTCTCTTCATCCTCCCTGTGCACTTGTGTCCAGACCATAATCGTACTACCTGTATACTTGAGGCATTTATTCATTTACTATAACTCTCCTGAGTCTCTTCCCTATGAGACTGTAATGGCACGGGTCAGACCCAGCCACGTCTTTTATATCCCCAGAGCCTAGCACGGTGGCTGATATGAGTAAATGATAAGAAGACTTCTACACTTAAAAATCCACCAAGTTCTGCTGATGTGACAAAATTTACATTTGCTAAAATGTCAGATGGCTTGGGGTCTACTCCTAGCCCTGGGCATATAGCAGTCAAGTGATCCTGGGAAAATATGCAACATCCCCAGATCCGCGGATCATTAGAAAATGAGTTTACTGGGTTAGAAACTCTCTGGTAGTTACAAAGATCCTTTCCAATCTATAGTCGATATACACATCTATGTTAAAACAAAACAGTCCATATGTAATTCTCTAGCAGCTCTCTTAAATGTGTGAAATATTCATGGAGTAAGGAAGCATTTATCCAGGCAATTTTAAAAAATGGTCTTGCTTAAACCTTTAATGCAAACATAATATTCTGCCCTGAACCATCCACATTTAAACTACGAATACCCCGACATGCCACTGTAACTGCTTTGCAGATATAGCTCTCTTACTCCATCTTTATTTAAAGGTAGAGGTAGAAAATTCTCCGTTGCTCTTAATGTTCTAATACTAAAGTAGAAACTGTCTTCTCTCAAGTTACATTGGTTGAATACAGGTAACGACAACATTGAAATATTCACTAGAAACGTACCTTCTTTATGGCAACCAATCCCTAAACAGCCCCCAAAGTAAGGCTTCCTATTTCTGAAGAACCAAGGGATCTGCTGTACTTGGGTTTTCTTTTTCTCCTGTTTCCAGAGTATCATCCTATGCCCAGAATATTCTCTTTCCTGGAAGATCACCTCCTTGTCATCAGAAAATTCTGCCAAGATTTATGACCAACAGGGAAAATAGATTGAATGTGTAGAAGAGTTCTTATAAAGTAAGAAAGATAGAGCCACAATAATAGAAAATTAGGCAAAGGACATCAGGAGGTCCTTCGCCAAAGAAAAAAAATGCATATGGTCAATAAATATAGGAAAAGATTTGCAATCTCACTAGTAATCACAGACGTACAAATTAAAGCAAGGGAACTTTTTCAGTCTAACGAACAGGCAAGAAATTTTTTGCTTAAGCTAAACTACTTGATACCAGCAAGGGTCGGGGTAAACAGAAATTTATAAACTGCTGGAAAGAAAGTGAATCGGGAGGTCATTTGTGGAGAAATAGCCAAGGAGGTGCATAAAAAAATGGCTCTGTTTATTATAATCCCAGCATCGATTATAGCAATGCATACCTCAAATAACCAAATGACTGACAATAAGTGCTCTGATAAATTCTAGTTCATCTATGCCAAGGAATACTACATAGCCACATACCAAAAAACAGCTTATAGATGTATATTTAATAGAATGGAAAAATATCTATGGTAGACTGTTGGGTCAAAGAAGCTAGGAAGCAGTGATGAGATTCTTGCAAAAGAAAGTACTCGTGTGCACGAGCCCACGTACAGTGTATGTATCCGCATATGGGCACACGGGTCACAATCAACAGGAATATCTGAGTGATAAAATGACGTGATTTTTATTTTTACTGTTGATATTTACTACATGTGTAATAACATTTGGTTTCTAATTTGCCTTGTGAAATAACCTCTCATGGGCCAGTAACTGGATAGCTAGGGTGTGATATCCCCATCTCCTTGGACAGTCAGCTGGTTCTTCAGGCCTCATTTTCCCAGTGTCATTCCTGCTCTGGTTGCAGGGAAACCAATGCTGAAGCTCCAGCAGCTCCAGCCAGCAAACCTCACCAAGCTACACGGCCTCACCTCCACTGTCTGTTGCCTAGCTGATTGTCTCATTAAACTGGCTTTTTAGTTCCAATTGCATTTCTCAGAAACTGTCTTCATTTTTGTATAAGGGAGATGTAATAGATCTAAGAGAGATGGGGAGGGGGCGTTGTTTTTATTAGTTGATCTTCCCCCAATTCTACCTTTAACTACAGGAAATGAAATGGGTACAGGGAATAGAACGCCCCCAAGGCCGTATGTGGTCCTGGCACTGAGTTACTTTTAACTGTTCTCTTTCTACTCTTCAGAGCTATTGATTTGGTATTTCTTCCCCACCTGATAAAGGTGAAGAAGTGAAAATTCAATAGATGACAGCTTTGCCTTGCTACAGCTACTGTGCACCTAAGACTCTACTTAGAAACGACACACAGGATAGGTTTTAAGACAGAACCGATCCACGACTTTTCAGTTGGAAAAATTCAGATCATGGTTGGAATGCCTCCCAAGGAAGAACGCACATATGAAAAGAACCGGCAATTTTTATTACTGATACTGTTTTTGTTTTTAAACCTGCTCCCCCAAATTCAAAGTACAACAATTATTATTGATTTTTTTAATGACAAAGATAACAAAACCAGCAATGATATCACCATTCTCTGGGCCAGGCCTATGGGCAGGGCTCTAAAACAGATTATCTCGTTTATTGTCCCCACTTGATTGATAAGGAAACCAAGGCGTGGAGAGGTCACGATGAGGCACGTTGGCAAAGTGAGACATGGATGCCAGCAGTCCCAATCCCTGTATTTCACCTTTCCTCAATCAAATCATCACCCTCCCTCTGGGAGCTCCGATAGCCCTTAGAGACCCTAGAGATTTTCCCAAGCTGGACTCCATGGCTTCCCCTCAGAGGCCATTTGGACAGAGGGGGCCACGTTTAATGGATCTGGGGGACCCCATCCTCCTCTCTTAGATGTTGGACTTCCCCAGAAGATTCCAGCATCACAGAATATTTGGCAAGTGTCAGTCGATGTATAAGATTCCCATGTCATGTCTGATGAAACTGTAATCGAATATTAAAAAGTGTGACTGGGGTTTAGAGGGAGCCCAGTTTAATCTGGACCTGTTTGCGAGGCACATGGTTTTTTTTTTTGTGGTACACGGGCCTCTCACTGCCGTGGCCTCTCCCGCCGCGGAGCACAGGCTCCAGACGCGCAGGCCCAGCAGCCATGGCTCACGGGCTCAACCGCTCCGCGGCATGTGGGATCTTCCCGGACCGGGGCACGAACCCACGTCCCCTGCATCGGCAGGCGGACTCTCAACCACTGCGCCACCAGGGAAGCCAGCGAGGCACATTTGAGTCGCCTCTCTCTGTTTCCCCTTTGGCATTAAAGTGCAAGTAATGATTTTTTTACTTGACATCAGTGCTCTGAGCAAGAACCAGTAAAAGGGAATGCAAAACACAAGAACACAGGAATGCCTTACAGAAGTGCTGTGCGGTGCTCAATCCCAGCACCCTCGTTGCCCCCTGGGGCCTGTGCCTGAAGCCGGTCACACAGGAGGTTGGTATAGACAGGCCAGGGCCTGCAGAGACACAACCAGGACCCCGAAGAACCCACAGGAGCCAGCATGTAACTTGGAATCATACGGGAAGCAGACGAAAAGCTTCGTCAACAAAAACAGCCGAGCCCTGGCACGAGGACCAGAAGCAGGCCTGCAGCTTGTCTCAGCAAACAGGCATCGATCCAGGGGAGGATGGGAGGCCTAGGGCTTTTTAATTATTAACGTCTTGTGTTCCCATGTGGACTCCGCCATTGGCCCTTAGGCCACCTGGCATGGTCCTGAGGGAGTTACCCTCCTCCTCTTTGGGGAAAGTGAAACTTATATTGGGGAATAAAAAAGAATTGACTCCTGGTCCCTCCTTGAGAATGCTTCCTTCTTCCACATTGCTTTTCACGGAGGACACAGTGGATGCCTCTGAAGCCAATTTCAGGACGTTTATGGGACGTATTTTTCAGAAGTACACACAAGGCTACCTGAGCCAAGCACTGTTATAAAGGAACCTCCTAAGCTTTAAGCAGAGATCTGTTCTGTCTTGTTTAAAAGGACCATAATAAGTGATTAATTCCCCTTAGGATGTGCAGGAGAGGAAAAGGCAGACATGATTATACACACAATGCACATAAACTAGGAAATAAGCCACTCATAATGGGTAAATACACTTGCATGCCAGCGATAGAGGGGTAAAATGTTATGCATTCAGTGGCCTAAAGATCTCGCAGTTAGTTCAGGGTTTAAACAGATAAATTATACTTGATATTTTTCCAGAGTCACCCTTTTCTCTCATTCGATTTCTTGTGAGATAATGTTTATAGGAAAAATACACAACTGCACCTTATAATTTTCAACAATCAGCTACTACGAGTTAAACTCCATCACCTCTATTTAGAAGGGAACGCTTCTCCCTTCAGCGCTGGCACAGTCAATTGTCTTAGGAAAGCACAAATCATCACTAAGTTCTGAAACTTTCTGGAAGGTGATGACACGTTTACCACAAACCTCCACATGATGTTTTCAGGATCCTCCACGAAGCAGTGTTAAGGTTCCCAGGTAGGTGTGTCCTGATCATTAACTTCAATTGCATGTTGCCTTCTATGTGAGAAGTACTGCCCAAAGATCATGATCAACAGAAAAGGAGTGAGCGTCCCCATTCTTAAGGAGCACAAAGTCCACTGGGAGAGACAAGATGAACCAGCAAGAACACAACCCCTACTGGAACCATAAAAGCAAGTAATTACGTCTGAGTAATTAGCCTAAGTTGTGCTAGGAAGGCAGAAATTATCTTAGTTTCACTTCGGAGGGTAACCAGAGTCCCCATTCCTCCCTTCCTGGGCCTCTCATTTGAAGAGGACTTTTCCCAGCTGCCCTCAATAGAACAAACCATTGGAGGCTGTTTCTCTGTCCCCCGTGATGTTTGAGGGAACACCTACACCCTCCCTGTAATCAATCAGCCAGCACTCTAAGATCCTGGGGAACCGTGTGTTTTATCAGATCCGACCTGCTGCCAAAAAGGATTTAAGGTAGCTTAGGACAAAAACTCAGATGCCCAGGGCATTTTTTAAAAAAGAAAAGAATAAAAAGAGATATCTAAGTATGTGTATGGTAAGAGGAAAAAGAAGAGAAAGATGCCCTGAACTAGTGACAAACGCGTTGGTCTTTCTGGGAAGCACCAAATTTGGTTGAAAGCATTTCCCCACAGTGGGGTGGGGAAAAAAATCATTCCATTCTTCCTTGCCTAAAAAACAGAAGCTATAACAGTTTATGAGAGGCAACTTTGGTTAACCTTAAATGACAGAGAACAAAGTCAACAAATGTCCACGTCGCTCAAGCAGCAGCTTTGAATTCCTACCTTTTTGGATTGTGGACTCCAGTGAGAATCTAAGGAAAGTTCTAGACTCCTTCCCCACAGAAGCTCATAATCATATGATTTTTCATATACTCTCAGGGTTCCAGGGATATAGACTGAATACTTGCTATGGGAGTTCTCTAACACTTAAATTCACGTAAGAAATGCTCAATATTTATTCTTCACTGAATGCATAAAAGGGCCCTTGAAGCCAGACATGTTGAAGTAACCCTGTGATAAATGTTTTCTTCCACCTGCCATGTCTAGCCAACAATAGTTTATAACGATAAATCAGAATCGTTCTGCTTGAAAGGAGCCTTAGTAAAACCCGAATAATTGGTCTTGATCTTGTTTTTCCCCCTTCTCTATCTTGGGACCTGCTTGCACTCATATACTGAGATGTTTTTCCTGTTTAATCTACTTATGTTTTTGAGTTGCTGGTTTTGAATTCTTGGCTCCCACATATTCTGCATCTTAAATTCTCCTAATTTACTGTGTAATTAAAACACCCATGCACATTTGTTCTCAATTAATAGAGACAAATTATTCCCCAGTGGAAGACAACACCACTACAACTTGGAACTGGAAGAGCAGATACGCCTGAATTTTAAACACTGTCTAACGACACTAATATACTTTGTTGAGTGTTTAAGAGATAGGTTAGTGTATCCTTGGGAGATAAAGATCCCAAGCTCTCATTCTCACCCAGAACGAGATGATTCTGCAAATTCCCAATCAATTTCCCAATTCATATTATCTTAAATGTCAGCAATTTATATATAAGACCATCCTCAGAAGAAAGAGAAAATTAATCTGGATGAAAGAGAAGTTAGTCGGGCCTGGTTGAACAATATTTAGGTTGAATAACAAATATCCATTTGAAGTCAGCAGATCCATCATAAGTCTACACACTTATAGCTTTAGAAATATTTGAGAGCACCTGAAAAATCACAGTGACCCAAAGAGACAGCTGACATATTTATAACTTGAGGGTAAATCTAATGTCAGTACCTGTTTTTTTAAAATTGTATATGTATTTTATACATATATATATACATACATATATATACTTGGTATATATGCACTATATATATATATATATATATATATATATGAATGACAGAATTATCAAGGTAGAAAAACCTGAATATTTGGAAATTATTCTCTTGGGCTTGCTTATGAGTCATTTGTGAAAAAAATTACAAAATAAATGGATTGAGATTAAACTATTTTATACATAAGTAATAACACCATAGAAAGTGCCCAATAATATAAAATTCATGCTAGGTTATATGGTAAAGATTTCAACCTGGTAAGAAAGAATTCTTTACTAATTAAGACTTTGGGGGGATTTTAGAAAAGAGAAGAAGTAGCAGTAACAGTCACTTATTCTTGAGGATCTGCTGATCTGAGAAACTGTGTTAAGTACTGTACTTAAAATACGTCTTTAAGTCCAACCAACATCACAATCCCAATGGGAAATAAAATTATGTCCATTTTGTAGACAAGGTAACTGGGGTTCAGGGAAGGGAGACCAGATGGCACCTAAGTATCCTTCTAAAATTACTACCAAGGAAATCTCTAATAGGCTCGCCATACACTCTACATGTCCTTGGAGAGGCCACAGACCTTCCAACCAGCAGGTCATTCACATCCCTGGTTCTAAGCCCACTGGTTGTAAAAGGCCAAATGGGGATTTACACCAAGGACTTTGTTCAGGGTTCAATACACTTTAATTACATCAGATAATGCCTGCTGTTCCCATTTTTCCCAGAAATGGGGGTATGAGTCCAATTCCTGTTTATTTAAGCTCCTGTCTCAATGAGCCTTCACTGTGTCAAAACATCACAACACAACAGCTAAACGCAAGTGGCCACAATAGGAACAAAACTGGCTGATGCCAGCAGCACGTCTCAAGCCTGAATTGTCCCTTTGAAGCTTACATCAGCTTAACCTGATAGAACCAGGGATGAGCACACTGGAGTTAGGAAATGGTTTGAAAAGACAGACACGGAAAAAGGCAACAACAACAACAACAACAACAAATCAGTATATTGGAACATTAAATGGATGGCCTATGAATTGTGCTCAAAGATAACATACAAATTCACCTTGACTGTTTTAGTAGAAACCATCCCAGAGCTTTTAACCAGACAGGAGCATAGCCTTTCTCATATGTTTAATAGGAGAGTTTTACTGGCTCTTTCCACTGTATCCATGGAGAAACAAAAATGGAAGATGAAAAGATGTGGGTTTTTTTTAACTTTTAAACAAAGGGGGCAATTGTATTTTGGGGGAGAAATCGAACTTTAGACCTTAATTAAGGGTCAATTAAATCAACATCAGAAATAATAGTATCAGTACACATAAAAAGATGACCCCTAGTTTAAAAAATCTAATCTTATTTGAAATTATTTCCCTCTGGAAACCCTTCCTGAGGGTTAAGCAGTCCCTCTGTAAAGGCGAAAAGCAGAAGAGGTAACATTTTAGAGTATCATTAATGACCGATCGTTTTAAGGGAAGAACCGCAATGCCTTGGCAACCACGAGTCCACAGGAATGGAAATCTTTCTAAAATGATTTGCATGTTTCCCTCCTTACACAGCCCTCCCTCACAGTCACTCTTCCATATGTTACACAAAGCCAATTTAAAATGTTTAGTGTCTGTAGGCAAACTGATAACAGTGCCGTGGGCCTCTGGTTTCTGTGTTTTTCTCAAAAGAAATTTCATCCTTTGTGATCCAGTAACCTAGCACCTACTGTGACATGTACGTTGGATTGATTCTTTTGTTCATTCATTCATAGGCACTAGACCCTTGGAATACAGAGAAGAATGGGCCAGGGCTCTGCCCTCACGGGGGATACCTACTGCCTATGGAAAAAAGACATGCAGCAAAAACCCGTGGAATGATGACTGTAAGAGACATGTGCAAATGGCAACCCGCAAGCCATTCTTCTGCCTACTCCTGATTTCTTTCAATTATGCTCTTTATATAGACCACTTCCTCTGCTGACAGTGCACTTAGTGGATGACTAGGGTCTACATCAGAGATCTCCCAATTACAGCCCAGGGCCTGTCTTGGAACAGCCTGCAAGCTAAGAATGATTTTCATGTTTTTTAAATGGTTGGGGGAAACAAAAATAAGAAGAAGAATATACGAAATTCAAATTTCAGTGTTCAGAAATAGTTTTATTGGAACACAGCCATGCTCCTTCGTTTAAGTATTTTCGGTGGCCATTTTCATGCAGCAAGGGCAGAATTGAAAGAGTTATGACAGAAAACATTTGGCCCACAAGACCAAACATATTTACTACGTGGCTTATTAAAGAAAAAAGTTTGCTGACCCCTGATTTGGATGGTTTGGACCTTATCTAAGATAAGAGTAAATTAAATCAATATCAGAAATTATTAGTTTAATTATTAGAACTCATAAAAGTGGGACTCGTAGTGGCTTCCGATGGAGCGTATTTGGTAACCATCCTAGAACAAATATCCCCCCTAAGTCAATCTTAAATAACGCTTTGAAAAAAAAATACCCATCACCACATTTGGTCTTGGTGAAGTAGCACGAGCATTAGTTGTATAGATTATAAAATATGAGATACGAAAATGTTATTTGAATACAAAATTAGTGTCATATTACCTTTACAATATAGTTGGTTCACACCTGCAGCACCTAATCAGCAAACATTTACAGAATAAGTACTTCATTCCAGATACTCCGCTAAAGAGTAAGGATAGAAGATGAGGTTGACACAGTTCCTTAAAGGAATTTATAATTTATCAGGAAAACAAAGCCAACGCAAAAAAAATGTGGGTGAGAAGATGCTGTACAATAAAGCCTCAGGATCCTTTTCCCTCATTTCAATTCTGCATTGGCTGAGATCTTCCTTGGTGGTCCAGCGGTAAAGAGTCCACCTTACAACACAGGGGACGCGGGTTCGATCCCTGGTCAGGGAACTAAGGTCCCACCTGCCGCGGGTAACTAAGCCTGCACGCCACAACTACTAAGTTTGTGTGCCTCAACTAGAGCCCACGTGCCACAAACGATGGAGCCCACATGCTCTAGGAACCCGCGGGCCACAACTACAGAGCCCACGTGCCTGGAGCCTGCACGCCACAACGAAAGACCCCACGTGCTCCAACTAAGACCCAACACAGCCAAAAGTAAAGAAAATAAATCAATCTTTAAAAAAATTCTGCATTGGCTGAAATGAGGTAAGCCACCAAAGACAGATCTGTCTGCACCAAAGAGGTTCATCAATTTTACAGTAATATAAAGGTTATCCCTCAGCTGACATATCACAAGCCATATTTAGTAAATGACTGAATAACACAGTTAGAAAACCAAGGATGTAATCGCTTTTAATTCTGGCAAGGATGTGTGTATTTTAATTAATTTGCCTTTCTTCTTGTCACTCACTTTTCCCACTGTGTCCCAAATAACAATTCCTTCTTGTTTCCCAGGACATCCAAGGATTTGTAGACTATGATCTTATACTGAGTTGTAACCCAGCTGGCCCTACAGCTGTCACTTAGCCCAGCTCTACAAATATATGTACAAATATAAAACCGTCCAACTAGCAAAACTGGGCCCGGGTCCCCAGATTATGGGGAGAAATGGTCATTCTGCTCCCATGATTCTGTGAAAGGTGTTTTCCAGTGCTGTGAACCCCCAAAAAACTTACAACCTAATCACTGCCCTGGGTTCCCAGCTGCCTGCTCTCTCTAGCTCCTCCTGGCTGAAATCCATCCGGTGGCCCATACGTCTGGTGACAATGGATCCAGAAAGCCCCGAACGCTCACGGCTCAATGTGACAAATGACCAGCCCCAAACGATGCAGATGAAGGATGTCTTTGCTTCCAGTTCAGACTGTAGCTCGTTATGCAGCCACGTAGGGGGTCATTCCCTGCACTGGTTTATCACCATTTTTTAATTCAACATGTATTACAACACTGATGGACTGTAATGCTTTCATTATTGTAATAATAACAGCTACCACTCATTGTATGTTTATTTTGTGACTGGACCTCTCTTAGGTGCTTTATAGTATTAACTCATTTGAGTCTCATAATCATCCCATTAAGAACCACTGTTGTCCTCATTTTACAACTGAGGAAACTGAGGCTGAGGTTGGCATCTTCATTATCACCCCAACATCCATTTCGGGCCTCCATCCTCCTTTCTAGAAGAATTCCCACTGTGTGTCTACTCTTATCCCCAGGCCATCTGCTTTGGGGGAGACTAATCAGCTCCAGCTCTGATTCCCCTCAGACGATGGCTCACGGCTGGGTTAGCCTGTCACGACACTGCTCTTCTGCTCTCCAGTGACGGAAGTCTTTTAAGGGGCTCCAGGAATGGTCTCCTTGCTCCTAAGAGGAGAACCAAGGAGGAAACTTCCAGAAGTTGCCACGTCCTGATGAGAATCAGCTTGTGACCAAAACAGGTGTGCTGAGATGGCAACATGGAAAAATGTCAAGTACCTAGAATCCTAGAACATGCCTGAGCCACAGAATGAACTGGACTTCCTGTTAGGGAGATTGATATCCATCCTCGCCAAATGATACAGACAATGACTAGACCAGAGGGTCAAACGCAGGACTGAATCTGGAGCCTTACTTTAAAGCCCACCACAGTGCTCATCGGGGTTATAATTCAAAGCTCCATCACCATGCTGCACACTCCCTGCATCTGGGAACTACTGAAAACAAATGTGCTACCAATAGCATACCGCAGCTAATTCAGAAGCACATCATGATAATGTTAGAATATCTGCTGTTTACAGATGATCTGAACCCCCCTGCATCTCTTTTAAGTGTGGTTATTAATAGATAATGATGCTACAGAAAAAGGTCCCAAAATGACAAGCATGGATTTTTTTTAAATAGCAAAACAGAGAGTAAAAATAGTATTTCCTTACTACTGCTGAAAGACCCCAACTACCATCCCGTGAGCGGGCACAAGGGATTGCAAGGAAGTATTTTAAGACAGAGAAAAGGGTTACCTTTGCTTTCTCACCTTCAGATTCTAAAGTGGGAGGCAACTGCATTCCAAGCTAGGGTTCCTTACCAATGGGCATCAATATACACGTATACAGAGAAAGAGAAGAGAGAAAGAAGACGGTCAGGGGGCAGAAATACACTGAAGAGCTGGCTCACAATACCTGCCTCCCTGGGGTGGGCACCATTGGCTGAGAATCGGAAACTGTTGGCCAAATTTAACCCTACAACCAACACAATTTCCACCCCGGCGAAGGAAGTGGCAAGTTTGAAGCATGCTGTTTCCCTTTTCCCAGGCTGTAACAACATAGTCATAATTTGCGTTTTAACTTTCAACCACCTGACAGTTCTGGAAAAGCAGTTCTCCCTGCTTTGTGTCTCGGCGACAACACTGTGTTAACAGTCACAAAGACTTAGACCCAGAGTACAGAGTACGAAAGCAGAAGATCCCAGGCGTGCATGTCTTAAGAGTATTCTGCATCACCTCATTACTGCTAAGATGCCAGGATGAAAGCGGAGGAACTGGTTAAATCCATTACTTCTGAAAAAATTACAAACTCTTCAACCAACAACATAGTGGCACTAAATTAAATCGACGCCAGGGCCTCCTGATAAAAAGCCAGTAACTCCTTCAATGACAATGAGTTCGCGCTGCCCCCTGCCCCCTGCCCAGAAGAGAAAGGCTGCTCTTCCTCAGCTGCAGGCCTTTCCCTGCAGGGGCCTCACACGGTAGACAGACCTTGAACCTTGAAATGGGAAACGAAGTACCCTTGGCACAAGCTTGGCCCTGCCCTGCGGAAGTCACTTCCACTCACTTGGCTTTAGTTTCCTCCCCCAGGAGATGAGGGATCCGGTTCACTCTTACCAATCTGTGGCTCTGGTATGGACCATTACCAAAGTTGTGGAATGAAAAATCCAGACTTTTATTGAAAGGGTAAAGGGGACAATTCTTAACAGCCGCCACGCAATGTCTTAATCAGGACTGTGTCTTACTGTAAAATTGTGCCTGCAGGGTCCTACTCTTATCTGCAAAGGATGGGGGACTTGACCTAGACAGGTATGTGCATGTGTGTTTAGGAATGAGGGGTGAGGGTGTTACAGAAATGCAGATTCCTCAAGGTCCCCCCAGGTAAGTCTTTAAGACAGCAAAGCCCTGTTTTGCTTATATACTCACAGACATTTTAATGGCGCACTACAGAATTTCAGCAAATGTGAGAATATCTGTACTTCTTTTTAAAATTTTTAATGGAGGTTATGGGGTGGAGGGAGTGAAAAAAGTCCATTCTTTTCCTTCTCCTTTGCCCAGTCTTTAAAGAAGATAAAAATACTCATTTCCAGCTCAACATCAAAAGCATAACTGTGCAGTTCAAGATACTTAACTGTGTTTCTGTTGAAATGGGCTTCCTTAGAATAACGCCTTTAGATGCTGAAATGATCTTATCTTAACCGACTATTACAGTCAGCTCATTCTAAAAATAAGAACTAGTAAATGTGGAGCTCAGTGGTGATTTTGGAGAGCAGGGGAAGGAATTTTGTTAATTCCTTTAACAAAACCGACCACTACCTCAAGAGTTCCTGGTAACAAGTTTCTTAATAGATGCATTTCATATTCAAAAGTTTAGAGACATTAAAATGGGGACTAAGTTAAAGCAGAGGGGAGGCATCCCTCAAGCCTTTTCTCAAGTGAAAAGTTCTTTGTGAGCAATAGCCCAAGCTCATAGGAACACATCCAGATTTTCAAGTACGCAGGAGAAGGAGTGGAGGAAAGTGAGAAGCAGTACTGGGGTGTGTGGATAGGGCTCAGGAAATGAAATACAGAGAGATGTCTTCACAGTTCTCTACATGACCCTAAACCTCCTACAACCTCCTGACTTCCAAAAGGAACCAAACCTGTGTCAAGTGTGTGTCTCACACTTGAATTAAACACAGATCACTGGGCTTCCCTGGTGGTGCAGTGGTTGGGAGTCCGCCTGCCGATGCAGGGGACACGGGGTCGTGCCCCGGTCCAGGAGGATCCCACATGCCGCGGAGCGGCTGGGCCCGTGAGCCATGGCCGCTGAGCCTGCGCGTCCGGAGCCTGTGCTCCGCAACAAGAGAGGCCACAACAGTGAGAGGCCCGCGTACCGCAAAAAAAGTAAAAAAAACAAACAAAAAACACAGATCACTGCCCATCATCCCCAAGAGTTAGTGGAGAAACATCGAAACCGAATCCACATAAGCCAAAACAAAACTCGGTCATCAAAATAGTTGCTGAATCAAATCTGGACTAACACTCATATTTCCTTGTATTTAAATCAGTAATTCTAATATAATTATCAGACTGCTTACCTGCTTTCCAAATTAAAACAATAAAAATAAACTCTAAAAATAATGTATCAGAGCAACACAATAATCTTCGAGTTCATTGGTCAGCAAATATTCCCTGAGCATTTAACTATGTACCTACAGGCTCCAGCTTTAGTCCCTGCAAGTAGAACTGAACCCCTTTTTTAAATTTGACCAGTCAAAAATAAGTAATTTACTGGAGTTTAAATTATTCAGTTAAAAATAGATCCAAAGATCCACTTTTTTTCCTAAATACACCATTCATTTCCCTCCACAAGTCTTGCACTTACTATCTCTGGCTTCTCTATTAAACATCCTCATTTTAGTCCACGTGGAAGTCTCTTCTCTGAAGCCACCAAGAACCAGAAACAGGATGAGTTCATCTGAAGTCTTCTGTTCCCCCATTACTGCCTTTTATCCAAGGGTCTAGTTCTAACTATACTATTAGCTGGGGCCTATCAGCCACAAGGCCCCAGACGAATGCTGAGGACATCTAATGTTTGACACCTCCTCCAACTAGCACCTCTTTGCACCCGGGAAACATTGTGCCTGGAGTGAGGGCATGATGGCTGAAGAGGGGCTCATGCCTGGGAAAGTTGCTCTCACTAGGGAAAGCCATCAGGGGGCAGGCCATTTTCCTGGAGGAGATACAGAACTCTGGTGCCTGTACACAAGCCTGCCTGGGCTCCTGCCTCCTTCCCTGGCCTCGCCTCTACCCATCGCGGCGTTGGGCATGGAGCATCCATCACTCTGCTCTGCTTGAGGCTCCCACCAATAAAGATGTCGCATCCTCTGTGCTTTTGGGAGGCAGTTACCTACACCGTCCTCACATCTTCATGGCTGTCATCACCATCACCTGTGGATGCGATGCTGCTTAAACACCTTCCATTATCTTCCTTAAACTTCCAACCACCCTCGTGGCAAAGATTCTTCATCTCCATTTCACAGGTGAGATGCTAGAGGTCATAGAGAGCAAGGGAAAGAATGAGGTTGAACTCCTATGTGTCTGATTCCAGAGCCCAAGCTCGTAATGGATGAATCACAATGTTTCTTCATAATACAGTTGTCCAGACCACCCTGCATCAGGCCCCGGAGGCTGGTGTTAGAGGTTAGGAACCACACTGAGAAGGCTGAATGTCTAAGTTCCTCTCCCACCTCTGCCCCAGAAGCCCAGTTTCGCTACTTACTTTCTCTATAACCATGGTTAGGTTACTTAACCTCTCAAAGCTTCCACCTGACCTCACAGGGTTGTTAGGACCAGTCCGTTCGATAGAAGACTACATTTAGCACAATGAGTACACATAATAAATACCTGATAAAATACAAAACGTAACTTATGGATTAATTTGCAAATTGAATAAAACTGGCATTTTTCATGGTAAAACTTAAAGCTATTTGGTACAAGTAATCTAAACGCACTCACAAACATTTTACCCTCACTACGCCTTTACTTTCTTCAAAAACTTACAAAAAGCTCCAAACCTAATGGACTCTTCCGGCTTTTACTCACCTAGACCCAACACAAATTACTGACCACCATCACCGTCTCATCTTAGAGGTACTCAGCTGACGTGAGATAGAAAAGGAAACGAGATGAAAGAGTGAACCTTAGGAAACGGTTCTGTGTCTTTCGTACACCATCATGAGTATGTGCATCTGTGCGGTGAGGAGTTTTCACCATGCATAATAACTGGAGAAAAATGAGAAGGCGGGTATGTAAAACTAAAATCGTTTAATTACAATTTGATTTCGACTGAATGGACTACCCGAGGCGGCCATCTTGGAGAAGCGATAATGGGCATCCCAGATGCCGCGCCAACGAAGGATGTCGAAGCAGTGAAATTAGACATTTAATTTTAGATACTGCTGCTTATGAGAGGCCTGGGGCAAACTATGCAAGTGTTAGTGCACCAAAGGGCTGCAACGAATTCTTTGCTTTTTCAAATAATAATGAAGAAGAATTCCACAGTGGTGAAATCTGCCTGGGATGTTCTATGCTCCGCCCTGGCCCTGGTGATTCTAGCAGTGAGAAAAACCAAAAAAAGGTGCAAGACTCTGCCTGACACTCACAAACTTTTTTTTTTAATGGGGAAGTAGTCTTTTCTGTGGTACTGAAGACGCTCTAATTCTGACCAAATTTCAGGGCGTTTACTTGTCCAAAGCATTTCTTGATTTTGAAGCAGATGTCAAGGAAGGAGCATATGGAGTTGAGGGGAAAAAAAAAAAAAAATCCTAGCATACAGGCCTGAGGATAAATAGTTATCTTTGATATTAATCACTGACTTCAATGTGCTTCGCAATTAAGATTTATAGTGAATTTAAGCAAACCCAGCATAGAGAAATCTGGATGTACCAAAAGAATCATTATGAGATGAGTTGACATGTTACGAGTCTACACCTGTGAATTCCTAAAAGCTTTTAAAATGAGTTTTTCAAACTGGATGCTACTTGCAAACATGCAACCTACATGCACTTATTGCAAAATATCCCATATAAAGAGATTCTTCAGCAATCTTCTGTTGGGAACAAATACTGTTGCAGAAAATAAGCGTCAGTCTTGCACCCGAAGGATGGCTAGAACTTTCTCAGGAATGTATCCAAGAGAAGCTGCAGGTTCCCTACAGCAAGATGTACCTGGACTAGTACCTTGATGTGGTAGGCTGAGCTGCTACCTCAGCCTTAAAGGGGTCTTAGCGATCAATCTCCTAACTCTTTGTGTGAACTATGAATTTCCCACTATCATCCAGAAGTTAGGAAAATCTGTCTTGGCAAGATCTCAGGTATTCATTAGGAATGATCAGCGCAGAGGGGAAAAAAGCTAGCAAGGTAATCATTTCCTTCTTTCCGTTGCCTCGGAGTCTGTCCATTTATATAGTGTCACGTCAAAGTCCTTATTTGTCAGTTTTGGTCACTTCTTTCTCCCTCAATCAATTACCAGGTAATCTTGGTCAGAGGATCAGCTTCCTGAATTGAAAGAACTACCACCTCCTGGTAGAAGAAGGTACTGCAGGCCACACAGTGGCTATACTAAGCCATTATCCACTTGGAATACGCTTCTTTCTAGTAATCTATGCTATGAAAAGCAGAAACTGCTTGTGTTGCTTCTGTGAATGTGGCGAATCAAATTTAGCCACTGCTAACTACTTTATTCCCAAGAGTACGAGGTGTGTGGCTGTTTACCCCCAAATATAAATTCATTTTATTATATGCAACCCGTCTCCCCTCCCCACCCCTGCGAAGTCAGGTTCATTCGATGAAAGTCTCAATAATTTTGACGAAATGGTTATGCTGATTAAAGCTGGTGAAAGCTATTAAACATGGAATATTAATTTTAAGTACAAACCACTGTTCATGCTCAAAGAACCTGCTGTGGGGAATTCAAGTGCTCTTTACCATTTGTTTACTTATATACTTTAAATATTTCCCCTCTATCCTTTTAATGTACATTATCTTTGAAGATAGCAATGTAAAGCAAAGATAAGCTTCCATCTAGACAACCCTCCCAGTTGATCAGGGATCCAGAATTAGTAGAATTCCAATGAAGTGCTTATAATTCTTGTCTGCTAAGTTTTTATAAGGATCCCCTAAGGACAGCTATCACACTGGCTTCTAAAGTACTGTACGTGAAAAAGAAAGAAAAAAATAACAACCGTAATCATACATTCTTGGAGAAGGTAGAACATTTGGTGCCAAGAAAGTTGAAGAACTGTCCAGTGGGGCAACAAGGAGATAGTCAAAGCTGATTCTATAAAATGCCAATTACTAAGACTGGGAGACTGAGTTATACAGACCTTTAGTATGATCATAACAAACACTGCCCTGCACAACAAATTCTATCTTGCTTTCCTTTCCTCCTCCCAGAAAGGTGTGTATGTGTGGTAGTTTGGGGGACAGGGGGTAGAGGGTAAGGGAATAGATGTTAGTTCACCAAAACAGGATTTGTACTTTGCCTTCTGATTTAATTCTTCTTTCCAAATGTAATGAAAGGAGGCAAAGGACTCCTTAAAGAATCCCAAACCCCTCCATTCAGGCAGGGTGTGAATTTCACACAAATAGAAATCTTGGTTTTACTCACTGGTACATTCCAGGTGCCTAGGAGAATGTCTCCTGGCACATAGTGGACATTTAATAAGTATTTGTTGGATAAACAAATGAAGCAAAAGGAAGAACCCAAAATAAATGATTTCACGCTAACTAACTCTCAGTACCCTTCACGTCGGGCTTGAGATATGGGGTGTTTGACAGTTAACTAGACCACGGAAAGATCAACAGGCACATCCTCTGGACCTTGAGGATAAAGAAAAAACACGGTCCAAGTGATGTGTTGCTTTCTTCAGTCTTGAGTACAGAATGATTTCGTAGTGCATTACCTAATGTCTGATGTCCTAGGCATCAGTCAGCAGCGTCAGAACATTAAAGATCATGCAGGCTGATTGCTACTGTTCAATTAACAACCTGGAACCAAATGGTGAGGCCAATTTGAGGACTCCCTCGGCAGAAGAGCACTAAATATCTCCATTCAGTTCTTTAATGGATACATGAAAAACAAGGGGACATTCGCTCTAAAGACCACCAAAAATGATGCTGCCATTTTGGGGTCAGAAGCCTCTGGTTACATAAATAGTCTCAAGGTCTTGCAGATTGATAATCATGCAATTCAGAAGCCCACATACAACCTTTGGAACTTAAAGGATAGTTTTCTAATACATACGGAGCAAGAATCTTTTTCTTCCTCTTCCCTTCCAGTTATTCTTAAGTTTGATAGAAACCGTGAAAGCGCTACCACATTGCCAGCTATGTAACTGGATCAATAAATATGAATCAGGGCTTCCCTGGTGGCGCAGTGGTTGAGAGTCCGCCTGCCGATGCAGGGACAACGGGTTCGTGCGCCGGTCCGGGAAGATCCCACATGCCGCGGAGTGGCTGGGCCCGTGAGCCATGGCCGCTGAGCCTGCGCGTCCGGAGCCTGTGCTCCGCAACGGGAGAGGCCACAACAGTGAGAGGCCCGCGTACCGCAAAAAAAACACAACCAAAAAAAAAAAAAAAAACCACAATAAATATTAGTGAATCTCTTGAACATTTTCTCTAATACCCCAAAAGAAGTTACTTTATTAGAATTAAAAAAAAAAAAGGATTTTCTGTAACTAGTTAATTTTTAATCCTCAGTATGTGTTAACTGTTCACACAGATAGTTCAGATATACGGAGTAACTAGAAACTTCTTCAACCATGAACAAAAAGGGCAATGTCCAAATTTCCTACCGGAGGAATAACCAAGAAAATTATTTCTTTTTCCCCAAGGACAGGTCTGTGGCAGGAAAATCTTCGCAGAAATCACCTATTTTGCTAGCCAAATCGTCATGAACAGGTCCATTTCATATTAATTCTCTCCAAAAGGTAAAAAGTAATGATCCAGTGGGTGACGCTGAGAATTCTCCACATCAGCACATTTGTCAACTTCATATCATCCTCACCATCATAGTTCCACAAAGCAGCATCCAATTCCAACATGGAATGAGATTTCTACCTTATATATACTACATGTGTTCAGAATTCCAAAGTTCAAAAATTTTCCCCTTGCTATTCAGACTATTTTCAATCAGTCATAGCCCCAACTGACATGATAATGACATCTAATGTTGATTTACCACTATTATACAATAAACATGTCCCGCTAAGGGCTTTACTTACATTATCTCATTTAATCTTTACCACAAGGTGTATTAATATTAACAGCCTCATTTTGCCGATAAAGAAACTGAGGGTCAGAGAAGTGAAGTAACATGGCAGAAGCCATGCAGCTAGTAAGTATGCGGACTGTATTTCAGCTTTGGCATCTGTCTGATTTCTGAAGTCAGGCTTTTGACTACTCTCATATACTAAGGCTAACATATGCCTTTCCCTTCTTACATAAGACATTTATTCTTTTCTGTATTTAATCAAATCTGAAATATACCAACTCCATTGCTATTTAAACACAAACAAATCATCCTCTATTTGGATCAAGGGAAAGACTAAAACAGTAACTTTTCTTTAAGACTGAGGATAATATCCACTGATAATTTTAATGATAAAATCTATTTTTCTTTTCCTTAACTCTTTTTCATTTTTGAACCTAATACAGTTCACTTTGTCCCCTTAAATAAGGTGTTCTACTGCTATTGGGAAACCAATTTTCTCTCAAGACTTTATTGCAATATTATCAGGAAACTGGCTACTTAAACAGCAGGTAATCTTTTATTTCATGCATAATTACCGTGCACTACATTTTGATTTCATCCTAATGGCCCTAAGTACATTTTAAACAAACCCTCAACCTGCCCAGATGAAAAACATTTTGCTTCCTCTGTTGCACTTGTGTGGCGATGATAATTAACACATCTTGGGAAATTCGAGCTACATCTGATTAAATCATAACACACCATAAAGGTCTTTACAAATAATCCTTTGAAGAAACCAGCTGAGAAAAATCATGAAAAGAAGAATTATGAGAAAGGAAGCTCATTACAGTTTTGTGCTTGGCACTTAAAGGTGACCCTGCCAAGGTGAGTGTTTTGAATTCAGTTAACTTTCCCAGAATGCACCTGAATGTCTGAGGGAGGAGGGCTGTCTGAGTGACCAACTCTTCACTCACAAACTCCACACTTCTGTTCAGGGACCAGCTCCTATTGTTACGTCTTTGGGCCAACAGCCAAGGAAATGCTGCCCTTTCCTCAGACCAAAAACTTAAGAAACATCAGTTATTAAATTAAAAACAAACAAACAAAAAAGGACCCTTTCAGAAAAGGAGACCTCTTCAGGCTTCCATGCTTAAAATTTCAACGTGGTTAACTTGGGGTAATATGATCAAAATGGAAACATCATAAAATACAGATAGGAACTGAAGAAACCTAATTTGGGGCGGCGAGGGGGGGGGGGAGCCTAACCCAGAAATTATGCCTAGATGTTCCTGCCAAAGTTCAAAAGTCAAGTAGGATGAACACTTAGATAATTCAATAACGGACTGACTACTATTGTTATGGTTCTTGCTAATTATAATAACAACAACAGCCATTGCACTTGTCAGTTACTGAGCGCCTACTCATGCAGTCTGCTATTTAATCTTCAAAACATCACTGAGAGTTACTATTAACTCAGAAGAGTGAACTAAGGCAGAGTGGTGGTAAGCAACCTCCCCAAGATGATACAAGGAGCAACAAGCATCATTGCTGGGGTTCAAATGCAACCTGTCTCATCCCAAAGCACATGCTCTTAATTAAACACTACCCGTTCTGCTTTATGTAAAGCAATAAATATTTGACTATACACTACCTACCGTATACAGCTGTGTTCAGTAATCTGGATGGAGCGTCATTATAATATTGAGCACAGAAGGTGCTCAATAATATTATGTGGAAAGAATAAGTATGTACTCCTTCTCGTGCCCAAAACTATTAAGCAAAAATAGGTTCTATGCCATGATGGTGTATAAAGAAAGAAGCAAAATGCAAAAAGCAGACCTGGTACAAAAATGTTTACCATCTTTCTCCGGCAGATACGACTCTTACAAATGCAACAATTAGGAAACAAAACAAAGCAGCCACATTTACTACGGAAGGCCTTGGAGCAGGGTCCAAGCCTTCTAGGAGAAGCCCCACGATTTGGGCTCCAAAGTAAAATGCAAACAAGCAGGATTTTGTTGCCAACAAGCAGGATTTTGTCTCCTCCCCACGGACCCCCAACCAAGAAGTATCTTTCGCACTATTCTATGAGAACTCATAAATAATAAACAAGTAAATTTTACTCAGGGATGTTTCTTAACTGAATTGAACAGTTTTCCAAAGCAATCTCTTCCACCTTTTGTTCGTCCAGAATTGTCTGGCAATCGGTGTGTTCAGTCCTACAAACTCAAAATGTCAGCCATCGTGTGAGACCTTCCTCATGACATAAAGTGAAATGCGGGCTTCCCTGGTGGCGCAGTGGTTGAGAGTCCGCCTGCCGATGCAGGGGACACGGGTTCGTGTCCCAGTCCGGGAGGATCCCACATGCCGCGGAGCGGCTGGGCCCGTGAGCCATGGCCGCTGAGCCTGCGCATCCGGAGCCTGTGCTCCGCAACGGCAGAGGCCACAATAGCGAGAGGCCTGCGTACCGCAAAAAAAAAAAAAGTGAAATGCCTCATGTTAAAATATGCACATGAATCCCAGAAACACCAATTCTCTTCCTTTTGAGCCCACGGTGAAATTCCAGCTTAATCTTTATGGAAGTGTTTTAATATATAGTTTAAGAAATCACCTGCAAATACTGAAAAATCCATGAAAATCTTGCCTAAATTATGCATGCTTGCCAGTTCCCACCCTTCATATGTTGTGACAGACCCAGGCTGTATGGGGCTCTGTGTGTGTGTGGGTGTGTGTGTGTGTGTGTGTGTGTGTGTGTGATGGAAACCTTTTTAGCTAGCTTATTGAATCTTTCCACCTCCTACAGAGAACTCTGAAGAAATGCACAGTTTTTTTCAACATTCAAATGAGTGTGAATCAGAACGGTTGTTCTCCCAGGACTCATCTTTTATGTGGAGTGTAGGGTCACTGACAGGATTGAAATGGATCCAAGTTTCCTTGATTAGCTGATTTTTAAAAGGCTGGAAGCAGCGAGCTACAGTGTGGAGAAAGAAGAACTGGTCCTAGTCTCTGCTTTACTGCAAACAAGACAGGAGAATTTTAACCATTACTTAAACCCCTCAAACCACAATTTCCTTTTGTGTCAAATGAGGAGATAGAGCCAGATGTTCTTCAGGCAGAATTCACATACGAGTTGCCTGCAGACATAGTGGTTTAGCCATCCCTATCCCTAAGACCTTTTTATACTGCAGCGCTATAAAGAGGTCGTATCCCAGAGCTCTCAAATTTTGGGCACAACAGAAATTCCCAGAGTGCTTATACCTGGGCTCCACCCTCAGAACTTGGGATCCACTTGGTTGGAGGCAGGGCCCAGGAATCAGCATTTCAGCAAAGGCCCCACATGATTTCAAGGTGTGTGGTCCACGGACCACACTTTGGGGAAGAGTGGGTTAAAAGAGACGAAATTGAGTTATTTGTAGTGAGGTGGATGGACCTAGAGACTGTCATACACAGTGAAGTAAGTCAGAAAGAGAAAAACAAATACCATATGCTAACATATATTTATGGAATCTAAAAACAAACAAAAAAAAATAGTTCTGAAGAACCTAGGGGCAGGACAGGAATAAAGACGCAGACGTAGAGAATGGACTTGAGGACACGGGAGGGGGAAGGGTAAGCTGGGACGAAGTGAGAGAGTAGCATTGACATATATACACTACCAAATGTAAAATAGATAGCTAGTGGGAAGCAGCTGCATAGCACAGGGAGATCAGCTCAGTGCTCTGTGACCACCTAGAGGGGTGGGATAGGGAGGGTGGGAGGGAGATGCAAGAAGGAGGAGACATGGGGATATATGTATATGTATAGCTGATTCACTTTGTTATAAAGCAGAAACTAACACACCATTGTAAAGCAATTATACTCCAACAGAGATGTTAAAAAAAAAAAAGGACTGGTTTAGTTGAAATTCTTCATGATCTGGGTGCATACATCATGATTTAGCAATTACAGACCTGGCTGAGATTGATCAAAAATTCCTTGCAAGTCAGATTTAAATGAAGTGAGAACACATGCAAGAGAGGGTACACGCAGAGGATTATACTTGGAGCACAAGGGCTCCAATTCTGCCACTCTCTGTAACTTACAGGCAGTGTAATCCTGGGTTATCTCAGTTTTTCCAACTAAACAAAATAAAGGTGGTAAGGCTTCTCTCATAGGATTCTAGGAAGGAAGGATGAGGAAACTTGAGGGATTACCTAGTGTGGTTCTGGGTTAAGAGAAGCTCCTCAAATGCTGTTACGTCCTCTCCTGCCCCAACTCCCTCCAGAGGCACTGTGCTGCA
Source organism: Delphinus delphis (assembly GCF_949987515.2). NCBI lineage: Eukaryota > Metazoa > Chordata > Mammalia > Artiodactyla > Delphinidae > Delphinus > Delphinus delphis. The sequence goes on from NC_082699.1 coordinate 60,186,242, forward strand.
GGGACCTGGCCTGTCTCAGCCCCCCAAGTGTTCGCCCAGCTTGCCCTCAGCTCCCAGAAACAGCAGAAGGATCTTAATTCATCTTGTTTCCAAAGTGAGTAGCCTGCAACTTACCTGCGCTTATTTCAAACCACACGACTTCACTCACTATAGAAATTCAAAGGGAAATGCATCTCTTCCACCCCTCCCACAAACACTACTCCAACTCCTCTGCCCCCAGAGCCTGAGTAACTGGGGCACATTCCTGGAGTGGAAATTACGTGATAAACTTTGGCCAACCCGTAAAACATAGCAGGGGTCCAAAGTCACAAAATAGTTCCTGAGGCATGTTTCCTGATCCAAATCATACCAGGGCTCCTCACCCTTCTCGGAGTTAAGGGAATCACAGAAACCTAAAGGGAGAAAGGCAGTTCTGAGGATACATTAGAGAAAAGGTCTACTTATATTCAAAGGATATCACTCTTTGAGTTTTATGTATCAATGAAGATTAAATCCAGAGTTTATAAGCTTTTCATGATTATTAATGGTTTAACTGCAAGGAAGTGAAGAAGCCATTCGATTAATATCAGTGATGAAGAGCTACAGAAGGTGCAGCATCCTTCCTCCCCCTGCCCTCCACTCCAGAGAAGCCCACTGAATGAATGGCGGTCCTGTAGATTACAGATGCCTAATAATCACCTGGGTTTGACTCGTTCTGCAAATGCTACCCCCTTTCTTGATTTTTTTTCCCCCAATAAGACATTCTTGAGGTCTGTGCCAACGTGTTCAGAATCACCAAGAGGACCATTCGTAACTTATGACAACTTGAACAACAGAAAAATGAAATCGAGTTTGGCACTGGTAGAGGCTCCTGGATTTCCAGAGAGCAGCTGAAGAATCCACTGTGCCAGATGCACGTTTTATAACCTCTGCCCGTTTATTTTGCAGAGCAATAAACATTTTAGAGGAATATTTACTGTTGTTTTTTTTTTAACACTTGAAAAGCAAATTTGTGGCAAGGGTGCCGGACACAAAATTAGTAAGTAATAGGTAGACACAGGAAAGGTCAATTGCTGGAAGAGAATATATGAAACCGCTCTCGCTCAGATGGTAGGAGGAGGTGAAGGCATACCAGGAGAGCAAGCTCATTACAGTCTAAGTGCCTCTTTTCCATTCTGGGCTGGGAAGCACACTCCCACACAACACACACGTGTACACATATTATAGTGGCAAATGTACAATCAAATGCCGATAACTTTTCTTCAATAGTTTTCATATGTTTCACCGGAAGCCAAAGAAAGATTCTGAAAACCAAGAACAGACCTTTTCCGATAACAGTTTTTTTTGTTTTTTTTTTTTGCGGTACACGGGTCTCTCACTGCCGTGGCCTCTCCCGTTGCGGAGCACAGGCTCCGGACACGCAGGCTCAGCGGCCATGGCTCACGAGCCCAGCCGCTCCGCGGCCTGTGGGATCTTCCCGTACCGGGTCACGAACCTGTGTCCGCTGCATCGGCAGGCGGACTCTAAACCACTGCGCCACCAGGGAAGCCCTGAACAGTATTTTCAGACACAAACTATGTGGCAGCGTTTGGGGAACTTGTAGGGACACCGTAAAATATTTTCTTTCCATGAGAAATTAAGTGCTGGTGCTTCTGTACTGAAGTGTGAAACCTCTCTGGACACTTCTCCTTGAGTCAGTGTGGACATCCTCAGGAAACCGATGCCCACGCAGGATACAAGATAAAACGACAGGGGAGTGAAAATCGCCAGTAAGCCCCTCCCTTTCCACTGCAACTGCCATATTGGAAACCCTCTTGGCCCGGAGGGCACTGGTTGATCCTAACGTGGTTCTAAGCCAAACTGTATGAGAATATGTAATGTGTGTGGATAAATAGGTGAAAACTATGGCATCTTTCAGGATTTCCATCCCCAAATGCATTTATGGCTATCTGCAAATCAGTGGTGGTTATGCTAGTTTAATATGGGGCCTTTACACCCTGTCTACAAATACATCTGGAAAAAAAGATACAAGCAAAAACTGATTTTGGAACCTAATTACCCATAGGCACGTGGTATATGTGGTTTTATTTAAGCCACATTAAAGATAACTCACATGAACTACTGGAACAGTGGAAACAAATAAGTCACCCGACAGGACCCTAAGTAAGCTTTTAGACCAGTGTAGACCAGCTCCAGTTGTTTACTTCCTCATTAAATAAAGTCTTTACCTAAAGATAAAAAGCTGATCATTTTTCCTTTCCCCTCCCAACTCATTGGGCCACAAAACTATTCCCACCTTCAAAAACAACTGGCATTGATTAACTAAATATATGAGAGATAACAGATCAGATCTACATTGACACTAGGAAGGCTTTTGGTTTATTTTTGCTCACATGTCACAGGAGTCAATGAACTCAAAATATACAGCTGGAGGCAAGACATTTAACTGATGGTTGCCTGAGCTGGGCCAGCTACTTCGACTCTCTGGATGCCACCTCCCGCCTTCCCGAACCCTCTTCTCTGTCCTGCTGTCCTCCCCCACCTTTCCCCATCTGCTCCATGGCTTCATGGATCTGCCTTTCTGTTACTCCAATTTGGCCGACATCACAGACAAACATCACCATGATGTGGCTTTCACTTCTCGATGCTATCTCCCAGATGACCCTTGATTCCATGGTCTACAAGCCAGTTTCACCAAATCCAGGGCTAGTTATAATGTTACAAGAATAGAGTTCTTCTTCCAAAAGCACTTGGGCTTGTTATAAGGCACATCCACTAACTCTCATCATACAAAGTGATCCAATTTTGACATAAAATCTCTAAAATAGAAACTTGGTTAAAAGCTGAAAGTGAACCTCAACCGTAGGAGGTTATAGATGTATCCCAATTATAAGTGCTTTTTACACACAACTGGCCTCTTGGTATCGATTTCTGAGTTCTGAGGCACACCCAGTGTTTGAATGTTCTCAATAGTGGTAAGTCTTAAACCTTCTGAAGACAGACTGTTTTGCTTTGGAATGAGCCAAAAGCATTCAGGAGACAAATCTGGTGAGTATCCAGCTGGGGAATACCATGTGGGTCAAAGCTATAAAAGTATCAAGAGTGATTTTCTGGTATGGTTTGAAAATTAGCTCTGAAAGTCATTCCAAAAGAGGCATTCCAGAAATGTATATTGCAATAGCATCATCAATGGAATAGAACATGTTTTATCCCCTAAATTGGCTACTAGATGGATAATACTATTTCATGCCTCCATTCCTTTAAACATGCTATTTGGTCCCTTTGCCTGGAATACAAGCCCTTGACTCCACCCTATTTCCCCAAAATATCTAAATTTTTCTCTTCCTTCAAAATCTACTCTAGGACGCCCTCTCCGAGTCTCAGTCCGACTCAGATGCCCTACATCCGTGCTCCCATGTTGCCACCCTCTCTGCCTCCATCCCCTCCCACCCTCCCATCCTCCCCTGTAACATGCAAAGCAATATTTAAAGGACATTAAAAGCACTGGTTTCCTTTTCTGCCCCCCACTACCTAACCGTCAGCTCCTTGCAAATAATGGCTATATTTTTGGGTACCTGACAGTGTGAGGGCTTCACATGGTGCCCCATAAATGCCTGCTGCCCAAATACATCCATTTGAAAACTTAACCTCCTCACTTTAGTTTTAGTTTCACCTCATGTAATTTGGGAAACTTGTCATCTGTAGTTCAATGTCAAGCCAGGAGTAATTTTACAAGAAAGACTCTGACAGTGTTGCCCCTGAACCCATATGTTACTATTTTTTCAAAAATAATCTGTATGCTAGAAAAGAGAAAATGGCTAATAAAGAAAATAATAACATGAGCTTAAAGCAGTAGGCTCGGGGTTAAAACACACACACACACACACACACACACACACATACATACACACACACACACACACACACACACACACCAAACCCGAATTCATTTTCAAAATGGCATTGGTAACTTGGAGAAATAGTTTCTGTAAGAGTATCAAGCAAAAAAATATTCAGACCTCTATCAGAGCTATTTTTCAACTCATGGAAAAAGATACCCCATAAGGCTTACTATGAAGCATAATTCTCAGTATCAAATTCAATCTCTCCCATTAAGAATCTCACGCGAATCACCTACTACTATTCCTCGTGTGGCCGTACAGCCAACAGAAATAAGTGTTTGCGTCAAAAGATATGTGTAAGGATGCTTATACGAACTTTATTCATAAACAGCCTCAAACTGGAAACCACCAGAATGTTCATCCACAGTAGTCGTGGGCAGACACACTGTGGGACGTTCACACAGTGGAATACTGCTCGACAAGTACAAAGAATGAACCACAGTAAACACAACTTCATGGACGAATCCCCACAGACACAATGCTGAGTTACTGAAGTCAGACCGAAAAGGTATGAAGATACATACAGTAAGATTCCATCTGTGTGAAATGTAAAAAGTTAGGATTTGGCACTTGATGTAAGTTTATACTTCAGTGAAGGTTTACATAAGTATAAGTTTGTTTAACAAACTCAAATGGGAGACTTTACCCTAAAATAACGCAGTAGGAGAAGGGCTGGCAGGAAGAGGGAGTTGATAAGAGCTCCTGGTGGAGGTAAGGAGAGAAGGATAGCGAGCCTCTTGGATGAGCTGAGGATTGCCATCCGAAAAGGCGATGTCAGGGCATTGGTATCTCAGGCCTGATCTCTGAAGGAAGAGTGGCCCCAGATATTGAGGTTCTAGTGTCTGCATCCGTCGGCAGAATCTTTTGGAACTGGTCACTCATGGAACTCACCGTTACATGGTACATTAAGGTTTCAGAGGACCCTTCATCCTGAGATTTTTCATACAGATGATCATATATCCAAGTGCCCCTTCAGTACGGCAAAGAAGTAAAAGAAAGTGCTAGTGGGAAAAGAAATTACTTGACGCTGAGATGAAGTTCGAATGAGTTAGTTAATTTGAGAGGTAAAGATGATGTGGGGCTCACAGTAGACCACAAGCCATTTTAAGTCTGGAAACCTGATACAAAGAACACATAAAAAAGGGGCAAGGAATTGATGGTAGAAGGGACAGAATAGCCCTTGCCTGAAATGAAACACTCAGTTGGGTTTTGGGTCCTTTCAGTCATTGACTGGCCTTGGTCATATGGAGGACCAAGTGAGAGGTCTGAGATCTATGTAAACACCTCTGTACTCAACATTCAAGACCAAAGGCCTGGTAGGTACATAACAAAGAAGACAAATTTAAGGACCCAAACAGTGAAGCTAGTCCCTAGGTTTTCTTTCTTCAGCAAACTTAGCTCCCCTTAAGCTATATATAACCCAGGCATTTAACTGAAGAGTTAATGAGGACATAGGCAGAGCTGATAGGGTTTCATTTCAAGGAAAAGAATTCCTGACACAATAATTAGTAATTAATAGTGAAGTTGCCTAAACTCAGTATCTAGGATCTTTAAAGGAGTATCTGTTTGGATGAAGCAGGCAGAACACATACCCAACATCCACTCTGTCCCATGATGTTAGGAGCCTCTCTGCCGATGAAGGGTGTAGGTACGTTGTACCTTACTTCACGGGGAATGTTGCCAGGTTTGATAACAATACAGGACGCCCAGTGAAGTGTGAATGTCTGGCAACCCCTTGCTTACCTATTTCTGAACGACCACATCTGGCTCCAACTAAAACCACATCATTATGCTGGCATTTTACATGTATACTTATTCTAAGTCGTTACAAAATAAAAACTGAGTAATGAGTTAATGACTTTTTCCCATCCCCTATCTATCAGCTTCCTTCAGCCAGTACCTCACCCCTTTGGAATTTTAATGCGAATACTAGGACACAAGAAAGAATCTAGAGGTCACATTCCACTATGTAAAAGTACTTCTTATCTGGAGGTTTCTTCCTTAAAAAAAAGAGTCACAATTTATCTAAACGAATGAGGGAAGTAAACCAGACTGGGTTTCTGTATGAGGACGTGGTAGGCGGAGTGGGGAGAGATTTCCTCCTCTGGATGACATATACAGGAAGGATCAACTAAACATTCCCAGGACATCCCAGAAAGGTTCATCTGTCTTCAAATGTGTTGTAGCTGCATGGTTCACACTTTCAGTTTTGACCCACTGGTCCTTGTTTGAAAGCAGTGATTACCCCCTAGAAAAGAGAGATTCTGGAAAGGCTCGGTTTCGTTTGGGATCTACCTAACAGAACCACGACTGGTCTAAAACTAACACTAACATCCACAGATGGTGACACCGTGCTGTGCAATCAACCAAGCCACTTCGGGTCTGATTATCCCCCTCCTTTGATTTTCACACCAATCTGTGATGGAGGCAGGATCAGTGTTGTTATTACCATTTTCCACACAAAGAAACAGAAGACCAGAGCTGACAGTTCTGCTGCGGGTAACCAGCAGACCTCGGCATGAACCCTGTGTTAATTACTACAAGAGACATGACTACCCCCCCCCCCGCCCCGTCTCATGCAACCGTTCCCCAGGCCCTTAGGCCCAAGAGAAAGACATTATACTATGCTGGGTTAAAAACCAAATGGGATCATTTAGTCTCCAAGAGTCCCATCCACTATTTATTTGTCTTCATTATTGATAACAATGGCATATTATTATGATAACTGGGGGAGGGGGGTGGGGAACAGTCATGGTAAGGCAGGTAGCAAAAGTTCTAGAACTGAGTCTGCTTCTTGAAGAATATTTTAAAAAGCACAGGGACTTCCCGGGTGGCGCAGTGGTTAAGAATCCGCCAGCCAATGCAGGGGGCAGGGGTTCGAGCCCTGGTCCAGGAAGATCCCACATGCCCCGGAACAACTAAGCCTGTGCGCCACAACTACTGAGCCTGCCCTCTACAGCCACAACTACTGAGCCCACGCACTGCAACTACTGAAGCCCGTGCACCTAGAGCCCGTGCTCCGCAACAAGAGAAGCCACCGCAATGAGAAGCCTGCGCACCGCAACGAAGAGTAGCCCCCGGCTCGCCCCAACTAGAGAAAGCCCGCGCGCAGCAACGAAGACCCAACGCGGCCAAAAAAGAAAAACGTACTCTAGCCAGTGGAAGCCCCCAGAGTATCCTGGTAGAAAGATACTGAAAAAAGGAATAACAAAAACATGACAAAGACAGCTCCCCTCCACAGTTTAATAACTAGACCAGGCAATGCACAGTGAACACTAAATGCATAATCTTCACCACAAAATGTTCCAGATTTGGATCCTAATCTCTATCTTTGAATGGATAAAGGGACTCTTTTCACCTTTCCAAAGCTCTGTAATAGAACAGTGCCATGGGGAAACATACATACAAAACAACATTTATTTGGACCATTGTACCTTTCTTTAGTGAGTGACATACAAAAGCTAGAAAATAAATTCCCATGTAACTAAATTGTTTCATTCTACATATGTCTATGTCCCAATATTCTCCCCACCCCTCCCCAAAGCCCCATGGGTTAATGCACGTGTTTTCAGTGGTGCATTGGGACAAAAGTCTTTAAGATACCAGGGACAAGGTAGCAAAGCTGTAAGGAAGAGACCCCCATGGTGTAAATGACTGGCTTCCCATCTAAGATAGCTTGGGTATGTTATTAATTCATGGCGAGCCACCACTCCGTACCAATGTCCAGAGGGCTCAAGATACTCCTCACAGAATTCCAGATTGCTAGATTCTGCCTTGACTGATGAAAGCAACTGTCTCACAAGCCTACTCTCATTTTTCCTGCGACGGTAAAAGAGGAAAAGGGCAGGGCAAAGGAGAAAAGGTGGAGGGGGGAAATGACCTGGGGTTCGTCCTGGTCCTTCCCCCTTACCTCTCCCCATTCCCCACTCTCAGGATGCAATCCACTTACAACTCCTGCTGAGCCTTCCTCCAAAGTGCTACTCCAATCCATCCCCATCTGCCAGTGCTGTCACTTCCCACTTCCTGTCACCGTCATTGCTCTCCTGTCCTGCAGAAAGAGCCGTCAAACTGGCCTTCCCACCTGCTCCTTCCCTTCTACCGACCACTCTCCAAAAAAGCAAGCAGAGAGGGTTTTGTTTGATTGAATTAAATATTGAGGTTGTTTTGAATGTTTTTATTTTATTTTATTTATTTTTTATGCAGCAGGTTCTTCTTAGTTATCTATTTTATACATATTAGTGTATACATGTCAATCCCCATCTCCCAGTTCATCCCACCACCACCACTCCCGCCACCTTCCCCCCTTGGCATCCATACGTTTGTTCGCAGAGAGATTTTTTTTTTTAGTATAAATTTATTTATTTATTTTTGCTGTGTTGGGTCTTCGTTTCTGTGCAAGGGCTTTCTCTAGTTGTGGCAAGGGGGGGGCCACTCTTCATCGCGGTGCGCGGGCCTCTCACTGTCACGGCCTCTCCCGTTGCGGAGCACAGGCTCCAGACGCGCAGGCTCAGTAGTTGCGGTGCATGGGCCTAGTTGCTCTGCGGCATGTGGGATCTTCCTTGACCAGGGCTCAAACCCGTGTCCCCTGCATTGGCAGGCAGATTCTCAACCACTGCATCACCAGGGAAGCCCCTGAGAGATTTTTTTTAATGCACAACAGAGCATGGATACATCCCCTGTTGTATAACCTTCAATGGCTCCCATGCACCCTGACACTAAAGTAAAACTCCCTTGAAGATCCCATGCAAGAAAGCCCAGCTAACCTCCCCATCCCCGTCTGGTGACACCCTCTAATGATCACCATCCCAGCCACTCCACTGGAGGTCTCTGACTACCCCAAGCTCCTTCCTAACCCAGGCTTTGCACATGTTTTCCCCCACTGGGAATATTCTTCCCCTAACTCTTCATAGGTCGACTCATCCTGAATTCACAACTCTGCTTAAATACCACTCCTCTAAGAGGCACATTTTAGTGTCACTGTTCTTCCCCCACAGTGTCCGTTGCTAGCGCTTTTCGTATCACTACACCGGTGAGTTTCTTGGGTATCACAGCTGAATTTCTAATGAGAAGGTTAGAGTGTCTGATTACTATGTTTAAATTCCAATTTAAAATGATTGGTATTTTCTAGCTCCCCCAGGACAGCACGAGCTCCATGGAAGCTGAGACAGTGGCATTTTCCACCAGTGTTTCACTGCGAACCTAGCCTGGTTCCTGGGACATGGTGAAGCCCTTCCCAAATTTTAGGCCATACAAAGCCAGATACTGAGCGCCTATTTCACTTTGGGGAACACCTTCAGAGATGGGGGTTCTTTAACCAACACGCACATTGATCCCACCGCTGAAATCTTCACTACAAACTGAACACACTGCTTTCCTGTTTCCTCTGTTTTCCACCATTGGGCCCTCTACCAACTTAATACATGGAAATCCCACTCGGAAACTTTGCTAAACAACAACTCTTCTCATTATGTTTTTCCTGTCATCTGGGTTCTGGGCCACTGGTCTGTGTTTTAACCCAGATGGTCTTTCATTAAGGAAGGTTGGTTTTTTCCAGGGTGAGTTCTTGAGTGGAAACTTCGCTCTGGTTTTCCAACACTGTTTTCACAGCAGTTGGAGGACAGAGGCTGCTCTCCTCTCTCTTGTAAACAAAAAGGCCAAACCGCAGTCCCCAGCCAGCAGGACAAACACACACTCCTGCCGGGAGGGTAGCCCCATGCGGCGTGTGCACCAGTGGCGGTAGTGGCCGAGGGAGCAGGCGGCCACTTTCCTATGACTGCGCTGTCATTCATGCAAAAGCCAAACAGCCCGCGAATGCCTTCAGGGCTTCCTTTCAAAAGGGTCACTCGTGTGAGCGTATTGACTGCACTAATACAGCTTCTCGCGTAAAGATGCTTCACTCACGTCTCAGGAAGGAGACCTCATTTATGCAAACCCACTTTAAAATCTGCCTTTATAGAAAAACATCTGTGGACATCACAGTCTTCAACCAAGGCTCTCTCTTTATATGAAACCAGCAGCACTGGGAATTTTAAGCACTTTATTTTTTTTAAGACTATGAATTCCAACTCTACTAATTCAGAAACTACAGTCTTCTGACAGGAGGAGGGCCGGAACTAATCTCTGTACTGTCTAGGAAGAAAGGATAATGCATGAATAAGGTTGTTCCAAGAATAAAATAAAACACTTGGCAGAAACTATTTTAGGCCTCCTCTTGTACTTTGGAGCTACCCATTAATTTATAAACACTTGATTACTAATTACCAAAACTTTCAATCTATTCATTTAGCCAGGACCCAACAGAGCAAGGCAATCAACTCAGAGCTTGATCCCATCAGCTGTGCATGTTGGTGACTTGGACCTAAAAGAAGTCCTTTCCTTCAGAAGGCAAACTGCATTTCATTTTTAAAAGTTTCGTTTCGTTTTTTTTTTTTTCAGACTTAATCTGAATGAGAGTTCCCTCTGCATTAGTCTTCTATTGCCACTGTAATAAATGACCATAAATGTGGTGGCTTAAAAGAACCAATCTATCAGCATGTAGTTCCGTAGGTCAGAAGTTCGGCCCTGGCCTGTGTTTTCTCTGCTGAGGGTCTCACCAGATGTCAGTTGGGCTACATTCTCATCTGGAGCCTGGGGTCTGCTTCCAAGCACAAATGGCTGTGGCAGAATTCACTTCCTTGTGGTTACAGGACTGAGGTCCCCCTTTCCTTGCTGGCCATCAGTCAGGGGACATTTTCAGCCACTAGCCACCAGGCCATCTGCATTTCTTGCCACACTGAGAGGGGCATTTCTTGTCCCCTACACCACCTACTCCCTATCTTCAAAGCCAGCAAAGAAGGAGCTCCCTCAGGTCGAATCCCTGTCATGGCATGAATCCTATCTTGAAGAAATGTCCAGTCCCTGTTTAAGAGCTCATCTGATTAGGTCAGATTCACTCCCGATAATTTCCCTGTCTTAAGGTCAACTCTTTAGGACCTTAATTGCGTCCGCACTGATCTTTTCAGAGCAGCACCTCCATTAATGTTTGATTAGATAACTAGGATGAGATATGTGTATACCAGGGTGTGGAAATCTTGGGGGCCATTTTAGAGTTCTGCCTAACCCCACTTATTCAAAAGTAATGATGCTTTTCACAAGATGAAAAACAAACTTAAATTTGCTCCCCAGTCAGCACCATTCTCCTGCTCTTGACTTAAATGTTCTTGACACTTCAACAAGGCCAATAAAATAGTTTTAAGACACCACTCCCACCCATCAACCCACCACAAACAAGATTTGTAGTCTCTTTGAAGGCAGCTGACAAAGCCTGTCTTTCTTTTCTCTTCTCCACATAAGTAACATCAGTCAGGATGGGGAAGAAGGAGTAATGACTATCAGCCTAAACTATCACAATAAAAAATACCAGAAAACTCCAAATGTCAACATGCAAACTCGGTAATAGCAGACCCCATGGTACATGCATGTTCTAAACATCTCCCAGCAGTTATAACAGCCTCCCTTCCCCTCAAAAAAACCAGAGACAGTCCTACTACAAAACAAGCTCAACATTATAGCCGTTAAAAAAAATCAACACCATTTTAATAAGACCTTTTAGAGGAATCTAATGATTTAATGTATGTGTTTACTGCAAAAGGCTACACAAATAGATATGTTATTTTTTTCAGAGCTAATAATATTTAAGCAGAGGTATTCTGAGTCATGATGATACATCCTGCCTCGTTCTCCATACTCTGAATTTATCTATCTTTATTCCATATATGGTGTCTGTCTGTCTTCTCTGGCTCCCCTCCTACCGTTATTTTCAGAGAGAATGTTATTGAGAAATGGAAAACTCACAAACCCACTAGTCACCATGCAATGACTGAGCCCCTATTATGTGCCAGGCCCTGGTCTCGGTGGTAGAGACAGATTAATTCACATAAGAGAGAACTACCCTACTTTTATGGAGCCCATGTTCTAAAGGGAAAGAAAAACAATAAGCAAGTAGTAATTAGGAAAAAGGCACGGGTGGTGGCAGCAGGGGCTGGAAATGTTATTTTAGATGTGCTCTCCCCACGCTTCCCTTTTCCTGTGCACACAGGTGCCCTTTCTGTCTGCCTGCCCCATGGTACCAGGGAGAAGGCCTCTAGCAGGCACTGATCTTGCCTGTGAATGCCCTGTAATTCAGCTCCTCAATTAGGGAGACTTCCCCACATAGAGCACAGGCACAGGACAATATTCACAGATTTCGCTATTGGTGGAGATCTCTAGAAATAAGACCCCAGGAATAGAAAGTGTGTCTGGTGTGGCGAAATTGTCCGAAGAGAAAACACATCACAAGTGCATCTATGCATTCAGAATGCTCCAAGGACACAGGGATCCTAGGCCTTCAGGGAAATGGGCGAATGGGGAAAAAACTGAGATCGTTTGAAGGAAAATATGAGAAGAACTTCAGCTGAAAAAATAAACAAACTCTGTTCACAAGCTACTTTTCCTAACTTTATAAACTACGTAAAGATGAAGCGATGGGGTGGTAGCCACATTGATTACATTTGTTTTGTGTAAGTCAAAATTTATGTCACATGAGATGACATCAGCTGTTGGTGCCTTGGCTACACACATTTGTCATTTTTATGATTGAAACAAATCTCAAATGTTCGAGTCGACTCACAAAGCACTTTTCTATGATGTTGGAATAAGTTCTATTGGAATCAGCCTACTCTTCCTCAGCTTGAACAACAGAATTTGATGTCATATCCTAATTTCAGTGATTCTGGACTGGGGATTTCTTTTCCAGAAACTACTGTAGGCTTGTCTTGTTGAAAAAGGATAGTGGTGGCTCCTGAGTTTAGGCTACTCCTTTCATGGTGGTACTAAACCCTTTAGGACTCTTCGTAACCCTAAGTATTCTAAGTGAAAATGAAAAAGGAACCAATCCATAGTTGAGTCAATATCCCACACCAGCTGCAGGAATAACAGGGTAGCAAGAACTTTCCGTGATGCGTAAAACGAACCCTACAAGTAGGTATGTACACATGTACACACACACACACACACACACACACACACACACACACACACACTTTTCTCAAAGCCTCTTCTTTCTGCCCTTTATACAAGGCCTAGAAATGGGTCTTTCTCTGTGCCCTGCGTGCCACTTTTCTACAAAGTGCAAACTTCCTGGTGTCCCTGGCTCACCTCAAAAATGTCTGTCTTTACCTCTTCTTTTATGGAGAATAACTTTAGGACTAAAAGCCAAAGTCCATGAATACAGGCCACACTGGAAGTATAGTCTCTACGTGGCCATGTCTCTCCGGTATTGTGCGATCGATACCCAATACTTCAGCGGAGAGGAAACTCTCATGAAAGATGAGACACTAGTTTCAGAGAAAGTTGTACATTGATCATAGGCTCGTCTTCTGAAAAACTGGACACAAATTTTTATTATCAACAGCTGGTAAAATGCATCCCAACAACATGGAAACATTTGGCAAACGGTTAATGGGACAATTAGTCATAAATCTTGAAATTGCCACAAACAAACCAAACTTGCAAATGTTTAGGATGCAAGACCACTATATTTTTAAAGTACTTTTTCATAAAGATTAGGCTTTGGATTTTCAATGTGATCACAACTCAAGTAAAGCTAAAACCAACAAAACTGCTTTCAGAAATGCAATTTTGAGCGGGTTTGGGGCACAAGGAACACTTTCTTTTTTTAAGGTTTCAGAACCTGAGATGCAAGGATAATATGTTAGTCACAACCTCTCCCCACCTATCCTATTCTAAATAATAGTCTCTAATAAACTTAAAGTCTATACATATTGAAAATCTCTTTCCACCTTAAGTGATGTATGAGGTTGTTTTTTTAGCAAATTCCTCCCTGGAGTTGGAAGCAATAGGAATCTGAAGTAAGAAAGAACCATGAATGGAATGATTGATTATTTTGTTTTTTTGTGGGGTTTTTTTGCGGTACGCGGGCCTCTCACTGTCGTGGCCTCTCCCATTGCAGAGCACAGGCTCCGGACGCGCAGGCTCAGCGGCCATGGCTCACGGGCCCAGCCGCTCCGCGACATGTGGGATCTTCCCGGACCGGGTCACGAACCTGTGTCCCCTGCATCGGCAGGCGGACTCTCAACCACTGCGCCACGAGGGAAGCCCCAGGACTCATTTTAAACTAAGAAGTTTCATTGATGGAATAGCACTTACTTAAGGGAGACTGAAAAGAGCGGAAGGACAAGAGCTGGGGATCTGGGATCAGATACTGGCTCTTTCATCAGTATCTGAGCAAACTGCTTAAATCCTCTATGCCTCAGTTTATTCACCAATAAGACAAGTATATAACTAGGATCTATCCGACATGGTTATTGCATGTAAAACACTAAGCAGCATCACATAATAAACCTACAACAAATAGTAGCTCCCACGATGACTCCAAAACCAAAATCAAATTTTCTGAATGAGAGATTCTCAAAGTTTAGAGTATACAAGGCAGGCGCGGAGGGGCCATCAGTAAGTGTGGATTCCTGGGCCCAGCCCCGGTGTGCTGACTCAGGAGATCGGGGCGGAGGAACAGGAGTCTGCAGGTCTAACAAGGATCCCAGGCGGTTCTGTCGCCAAAGATACTCAGACCACACAGAGACCGGCTGCTCTCCAGGGAGATGTGGCAGCTGCCAGGAACTGGGAAAAGGCAGGACGACCAGACAGAGGGACACCAGTGCAGGTCTGAGGCTGCCCTCCTCCCCACTCCCTGTTGCTCACTTCCAGCCCCACCACAGAGTCAGGAGCAGTCCCTCCAGAGGTGGCAGCAGGGACAAGCGGCCATCCGAGGGGCTCCCCCGTGAAAACCAATGTGAGGTACTTGCTCGCATATAACTCCCTCAGTAACAATGAAAAAAAGACATGCATTTTTTTTAACATCCTTATTGGAGTATAATTGCTTTACAACGGTGTGTTAGTTTCTGCTGTGTAACAAAGTGAATCAGCTATACATATACATATAATCCTATATCTCCTCCTTCTTGCATCTCCCTCCCTCCCTCCCTATCCCACCCCTCTAGGTGGTCACAGAGCACCGAGCTGATCTCCCTGTGCTATGCGGCTGCTTCCCACAGGCTATCTATTTTACATTTGGTAGAGTATATAAGACATGCATTTTTAACCACTACAACTCTGTGAAGTAAGTTTACCATGACCTCCCTTTTACAGAGGAGAAAAATGAAGGTTTTAAAGAGAAGTTAAATAACAAACCACAGCAAAGGCAAGACCTGGCAGGTTCCATTGGATCTACCACCAAACTATAGACAAAGAGCCCATCTCCCCTGCTCCCACCTAGCTCTAAGCAGCATTACTATGGTCCGGAGAACATCAAAAGCCTCGTAAGGGGTCCCCCCGCTTCCGCTCCCCTCTCCCGGTCTTATTTATTTATGTTGGTTCATTTTGGCTTCCATGTTTGTTGTCTATCTGCCCCCACTAGACTATACAATCCCAGAGAACAAAGAGCCGGCTCTATCCAGTTCATCCCTGTGGCCCCAGACCTCAGAACAGAGCCTGACACATCATTCAATAGTGCTTTTGAACTGGCCAACTCCAAAGCCCATTCTGTTTGGTGACCATTCCTCTTGTGTGGAAGAACCACTTAAAGAAGCCCTGTTGAGCATTACTTACAAACCGCCAAGTCACCCACTCAACCACTCGAAAGAGAAAAGCCCAAACAGGAAGTCAGCTACCAGCATCGAGTCATCAATCTGGGTGAGAGTTGCCTACTCACATTTGCAGTGCCCAAAACAAGAGACGCCAGGCCCCGCCAGAAGACGAACGATGTTTTCCCACCTCCACAGCTCACGTGACACCAATGATGTTACAAATCAAACACGTATGCGCAAGGGAAAAATGGGCAAAAAAATCAAAGGGCCCCTTGGAAACCAGGTGGGGTCTCCCTCTCTTTCTGTAGAGGAAGTAATATTTTCCTGCCCTTGAAGACGGTAACAATTAAGAAGAGGAGAGCGCTTCTGTTTCAAGACAACAGATAAGAAACAACTGGCTTTATTTTAAACAAATTCCAGAGAACTGAGACCACCTGACAGCTGGACACAGCATCCGTCGAACCGGATTTAACCATAAAGGCTGGAGAAGGAAAGGAGACTCCTCAGCAGAGGAGACATCTTGACACACTCCAGCCTCCTAGAAAGTGAGTGTTTATACATATTCACCTAAATATATGCTTCCCCTGACAGCAAAATGCTCAGTAGCTGTTGTACCCATTCCAGCAGCTAGTTCTGCAATACTGAGATGGGGGAACTTGAGTTAGATCTACAGATCCAGCCCTGGAGGATGGAGGATCCATTTGTGTCTTTGCTGCCCACAGCCTGATTGCCTAGAGGTCTGGGGCACATTCACATGCTGCATCACCTCCCCTGCACCAGGCGGAACCTCCCCTTTTCTCATCTCTCATTTTATGGGATAACGTGACTCCTGAGTGACTACCCAATTTGACTTGTTCGGACGCAATGAACTGCATGGAGAAAAAATTCTGGAAATCACTTCAGAGGCCATTTTTATCCAATCTGCAACGTGAAGGTGGCCCTCGGGTGTTGAAAGGCTCTAGAGGTGATGTCAGATTAATAACCACCACTCCAACACAAGGGTCCATCCTGGTCAGGAGCTAGACTCGCACTTTCTCTAAATGTCACTCCAAATATGTGTGAGTGATGTTTATTATGCCTCTTTTACAGATGGGAAAACCGAGGCACCAAGAAGTTAAATGATTGACCCAAGGTCCAAACACAGGATGGATGAAGGTTTCAAATTCAGTTCTTCCAGACCTCAGTGTCTTCAACGTACAGACAAGTTCTTCAAGCCTTCTCTTAGTAAGACTCACTAAATCTTGAGTCTAATAAAGACATGGTTTGGCCCATCACAGAGGAGGGACTGAGCCAGAAGACCACTATCAGGGTCAACAGCCCAGTCTGCCCCCCACCCACCCAACGTGACACTTAAGTCCCACTACGAGGAAGCAGTTGTAAGTTCTGACTTGCCTGTTATTCCTACTCAGAAAGAAAGGATGGTGGCTGGCACAAAACTTTTGGCAAAGACAAGGGTCTTACCTATAATACATGTTGGCAGCTGCCCAGAGCAACGCCTCCCTTCTCTAGAGTTTCATCTCCTCACTTCGCTCCAACAACAGCATCTAAGGTAAACCTGGCTGAGGTCTCTCAAGAAGGAAAGTCTTATAGAGGTGCAAAGAATTATTGCCCCAGCTTCAGAAGCCTCCCAAACACATTATAGACTTTTCCTTATGCTATTGTGGATATGAAGGTGTGCATTAAACATTCAGGAGAGCCGCTCTGGGTACATAATTAGGGAGAGCAAATATTTGTTCAAGTCAGCCTCAATGGGACCTTCTCTTTTTGAATAACTACAAAAAATTTGTTTTAAGTAGATAGATCTAGGATACAAAGGCTTGGACCCAAATCTTCCCCTAGCCCTGATGACTCCACTCCTCAGAGACCCAGGAATCTTTTCAACAAAGAGGAGGCTTCCAGGACTCATGCACTAGCCCTGCATTTTTTCCCCAGAACTTTGGATCATCTCGCTTCCTGCAGAGCCACTGTTGACACTCTTCACCGTCACCTACGCTGCAGACCCTTTGTCTCCTGACAAGATAATCGGTACTAGCCAGATAACCACTAATGCAGAGGAATTGGAGATGGCGCTCATTCCAAGGTAGTGGGGCTGCCATGACAATGAGCCTGGATGGACGTGGGGACAGACAACTGTAGACCCAGTGCCTGCAAGTCTCTTCTTCCCGGAATTCTTTCTTATCGCACAATGGTGACATTGTCAAGCAGAAAAACACTTTTTGCTACTTGACTGTCATATCATAAAGCTCAATATTTCAACTTCACAACAGACAGCACCTTGCTGATTTCACTTCAGACGAGTGGTGAAAATTCTTCCCTCCAACCAGAGGGGGACATGCCAAGATCAGCAACCGAATTACTTTTATTCTTGGGGAGATAGATGTTTTCTACAGATAACTCGCTGGACAATTTTTAAAGAGAGAGGGAGGAAAAAGAGGAAGAGGAGGAAATATTTCTCTTTCATTTTCATATTTCTTGCTTTTCCCTTCCTTTAGTAACTCACTTGATTAAATGAACAGGGTGCTGTGATCTGCTCGATTTGTCTCCTGCTGGCTGATTAAGTTATTTAAAAAAAAAAAAAAAGACTTGGAGAAAGAAGTATGCATGCGCTCACATGCAAGTCTATACAAGGAGAGAGAAAAGAGAGAATAATCACTGATACAGGAAACACCAACATTTCTCCAACTACAAGAACTAATCCTGACCACTCAGAAAGTCAGTAGCAAAGGCACGGTACTGTGGAGGTATAAAGTCTCACCCTTTCCTAGGAGAGGAAAGAAAAAACTACATTGAGGCCTTTGGGGCAGGTGCCTGCTAGCTGTTACAGCCCTGGGCTCAAGCAGCTAAAACTGTCCAAAGCAGACCCCTGTGCCTCTGGCCTGTAGGGCGTACAACCTAGCCAGGCCAGCCCAGATATTTCTGGACTTGAAGAGTTAACGAACAATGCACACACAGAGAAGGAAAGACTGGACGATCAGACTCACAGCACAAAAGCGGATTTTCAACTCTGCAGAACTCCAGAAGATGGATAGATTCACTGCCTATAACAGACCTTAAATTTATCAGCTATTGTGGCAGAAAGTGTCATGGCTTAAAGCAGTATTTCCCAAAGCATTTCATAGAATACATTAGAAAGAGAAACAGGGATCAAATATATTTGGCCCTGAAGCCTTATCTGGAGATTCAAAATCCATAATAGCATATTTAAGGCTGAGAAAGCTTCAGAAAGAACCTGTGTAATTGCAATTAACCTGGCTTTCCCCAAACTTCTCTGGCTACTGAATCTACTACCAATACCCTGGTTATCTTGCAGAGAAGCTATAGGGAAAATGAGTGTCATGACTGGCCTGGTGGCCCTATCCCTCCATTCCCATCCCAAGCCTTCAGTCTGCTAAAGGCACCCCATTAGCATTGCTTCTTTCCATGGATTGCTGCTAGAGGAAAGACCTGACTCCTAAGGTAAGATACTGTTCAAAAACTAGAAAGTTAGAAAGCTTTCTGGCTCACCTCATCAAATACCATTTTTAAAACAGATCCTATGACTGTGTTGCCCGTTGGGGTAGCCACTAGCCCTATGTGGCTATGTACATTAAATTAAATGCAAGTTAAAAATTGAGCTCCTCGGTTGCCCTAGCCACATTTCAAGTATTCCACATCCACCTGCAGCTAGTGGTTACCATGCACATTCAGAACATTTTCACTGCAGAAAGTTCTATCAGAGAATGCTACTCTAGAAGGACCAACGAATCACAGGTTTCAAAGTAACAGAGCAGTTTCAAAAATCTTCAATTAAAAGACTCTAGATCAGACTTCATTGAAAAGAAATGATTGAACGCAACCCAGCCTTATCCCTGGAGCAATAAGCTATTTTAGTCAATCTAGATCCACAGAGCTAGCTAGTCTAACTTGCTAAAGATAAACACTCCCTTTCCAGTATTTCATACATCTGGTAGTGACGGAGATATTTCTAACCCAGTCGACAGTCAGATGCAATCAGTTACAGCCAGAGCATTTTTCTACCAGTTTAAAAAGAATACCCAGCAAATGGTCTGAATCCTAAATCTGAACACTACTGAACATCAACTGTTTGGACATTCATATTCAATTAAGTGAATTTTGCACACAGAGTTAAGAAATAGTCACAGGTCCAGAAAAGCGCTATGCAGAACAGGAGATAGAGAAGGACAATCTAAGACCTGTGGCCAGAGTAACAGAGGCCAGCTCGGAGAAAGTGCCGTAGCCCAGGCTTGGGTTCTAACCAGCCCTTTTGCCCTTCCACCCGCTTAAATATTTCACCCTCATTTTTGAGATCTTAAAAATAGACGGAGCTTTTATTCTGGTCAATCAGCACAGTTAATGGTTTTCCACACCCCAGCACTTTTTGACATCAGACTCTAACCCACTCTAGCTCGGCTCCCCAGCAGGGGCCAATCAATATTTCCTTTCAATGCTGACCATGTGTTCAGGCATCTTTGTTCCTCTCTCAGAGCCAGACCTTCTTTAGAAAAGCCTGCATGGTATGAGGATTCTCTAATCCAATCCATGTTTCCTGCTGACAGGCAACTTGTTGGTAATTCATCAATGATACCCCCTTGGGCTTATGGATTTTTCTGGACTGGTGACCTGCTGGGTGTGTGGCTGGTTCTCAATATGCATGGTGTGGGTGGGGACACACACAAGGGAAATGAACGACGTGGCTGGCAGGGCGACTGTACAGTCTTCTTTCTTGATCAAGCACTGTAGAGTTGAGGCATCCCCAGGAAAAGCTTAGCTTTTCACCTTTCAGATTTTCAATATGCTTGTCCTTTTGCCTAAATGACTGGTCTCTCTCGGGCAAACTCCTTAGTCAGTCTAACATGACTTTAAGACCCAGTTTCCATGTTGCTTCTTCAAGGAGACTCCTGTGTCTCAGCGAATCTTCTCTACTTCCTACATGTTATCATGGCACATTTCACACTGCCTTGGAAACACCTGTGAGTGCCTTCCCCACTCACTCCTTCTACTTTGTTATAAGCTTCATTACTTTCAACTGCCATCTCCCCTAAGAAACATAACGCAGGTACAGAGTAGGTGCTCAATGTCTGCTGTATGAATAAATGAGTGAATGTACTGGGTACCTGGAACACCAGTGGCAGATTACATTTACGAGAAGTAACTATAGCAGTATTTCCAGTCCTAATGCTCTTCCAGAACCTTGCACTTGTCATCAATAAATGGAGTCTACTGCCCCTCCTCTTGAACCTGGATGGGACTTTGTAAGCACCTTGATGACTATATCATGGTGGAAGCAACACTGTCTACTCCACTGGTAGGTTCCTTGGCTCCTCTTACGAAGCTCAGCCTTGGAAACCAGCCACTGTGTGATGAGGAAGAGGAGACTACACGGAGAAATCACACAGAGCTATTCAAATGGAGACAACCCCACCCAACGAAATTCTCAACTACTGGCTAGTGGCTGCCATATTGGATAGTACATATCTATACCTAGCTACGTAAACAAGCCTTCAGATTTGTACTGTCCAATATGGTAGCCACAAGCCACCAGTGGCTATTTACATCTAAATTAACTAAATTAAAATTTTAGTTCCATAGTGCACTAGCCGTATTTCAAGTGATCAATAGTCATGTGTGGCTAGTGGCTGCCATATTGGACAGGGCAGATATAGAATCTTTCTATCACTGCAGAAAGTTCTATGAGACAGCACTGTTTGAGATGATTCCAGCCCCAGCATTTAAGCTCTTCAGCTGAGGCCCCATATATCAAGGAACAGAGATAAGTCATCCCTGCTCTGCCTCGTCTTAATGTTTGACCCACAGAATCCGTCAACATAATAAACGGCTGTTTATGCCAGTACATTTTGGAGTAATTTGTGTTGCAGTCCTAGTTACTGGTAAAACAGTCTTTCTTATTAGAACTTCTGAAACCCTTGGCAAAACTCCATTACTCCTGCATTTCTTAATGCAGGACTGAAAAGGAGAAAGAGAAAAGTAACAGGTAAGGAGCCAACAGTCATTGTTGAAATGACTTATTGTAACATAACTGAACACTGAGTCTCTGTCACCGACCCTCAGCCTGTTCTGAGAAGAGCAGTTAACATTTTATACGAGAAGCAGCTAAAATTTCCAGCAACCTCTGCAACCTCTTCTGGCTGCAGACCTGCAGAACACCACTTGCACTCTGGCATACTTCTCTGTGGTCATATCCTGCTCTTGCACACGCCCAGAGATTAGGATGCTGACATGCCTTCAGTTGGCTCTCCACAGCCTGGATTTAGGCACTGGTCCTTCCCGGTGTGTATGGTGGTCATTTGCGGTTTTTTGGGTTTTTTTTCAAATCAGCATAGCCCCATGGGATGGGATAATCCCCTTCCCAACATGACCAACTAGGATACACTGATAGATTATACGTAGATATCTACGCCCACCTTTGTTCAAGAAGGATTTGCAGTTTACCATAAATGCACAGATACAGTAAAGCCATATTCATTAATATAGATCAAGGTCGATACACTTCTCCTGTTAAGGGCCTGAGCCATAGTCTGCCAACCCCTTATACCGACGAAAAGACAAAGCGTTAACGCCGTTCCCTCAAACAGAAATTGCTTTGGGAAAGCAATCAAGAAAAATTAAAACAAACAAACTGGCTGAACTGACATACATGTTTTCCATCATTCAGTAGAGGCAGAGAATAGTAAACAGCCTATTCTGGCCTTTGAAAGCATTGGCTCAGATTAGATGGTTCTGATTATCATTTGTAAGTTAATAAGCACAATTCCTGTTCCATTAATATCCCAATGCAGATGAAGTCACAAAATTACAAAGCCCTTTCCCCTCAGGTTGTCAAGTCTATAAAAAGAAAAACTGTTTGGATGGTTACTAGGTTAATCAAATGTCCAGACTGTTTTTACCAGAGAAAGGGAAACCTTAGGGTCAGGTGAGAACTTTGACAAGTGATCTGGGGCCAACCCAATGTCCTCACTTTGAGCTCGTGGTCTTCTCCCAAAGGTACACACTGGCCAATCTGTGAATACAGCCATCCCAGCCTGATGCTGTTTCCGGGACATCCTAGTGGCCTGTGTGATCACACAGGATCCGAAGTCACAAAACAAAATGCACAGGAAGCATCGTTTAGCTCATAGTTCTGTACTCGTCCAGCTCTTTCCCACGGTAAAGCTTATGCCCTCCACTGATGGCTGTTCTCAAGACCCAAACTTAAAATTTTAAAAATTCAGTTGCAGTGATTCTCCTCCTTCCATGCAAGGAACTCCCCAGAATGTAGACTCGCATCAGTGAGTCTTCCCAGGTTGCACAGAATCTCACCTCCCGCCTCGGTTTCCCTCCCCAAGCCTTTCCCGGGCCATTTGGCACACTGTCAAGGTGGAATTATTCCAGAGGGCTGTTCAAATGACACACGCACACTGCCAGCCTGAAATGCCCTGCTTGGTAAAGCCCACTCTTCATTACTGCTGAGTTTGGATTCCACAAATAGCTCTTAAAAAGAGATAATAAGCTATTCCCTTAACAAGCTAATAAGCAACTGTCAGCCAGGATGGGTGTTTGTCACTCCCCATCTCCCATCCCCTTGCCCTGAACCCCCTGTGGTTTAATACAAAGCTCTGTTTCCCCAGGGCACACCTCTACTCCCCAAGGAGCTCCCAGGACCCCCTATCCCCACTGATATCATCCTGCCTGTGCAGCCCTTCCCTGTAGCATCCTCTGTGATGGGCAGTCTTGTGTTTTTGCAAAGCATCTTCTTTGAGAGCGGAAACCCACTGCCATTCATGCAGACGGTAAATTCTGCATTTTTAGGAGGGAGTTTGTTCCCGTTGGTAGAATCATGCTGATCTTGCAAATAAGAACCATAAACACGAAAGCTGTGCCCTTCACACAGATACAAGACAGCTGAACATGGGTGAAGGCTCCTGGGCCTTTGTTACCAAAGGCCAACTGGTGAAACCCCAAATCAGTCCGAATGAGCCCATTTTCATGAAACCGAAGCAGAAAGATTACAGGCAGAGAAGTCAGCACTGCATTCCGATCCCAGCTCCACTCCTGCCTAACAGGGTGGCCTTGCCCATCATCAGCTAAACCTCTCTCTTCACTTGTTAAAAGGAAGGTAATATGACTAACACCCCAAGGGTTCTGAGAAAGCAGGGTACA
Source organism: Delphinus delphis (assembly GCF_949987515.2). Classification (NCBI taxonomy): domain Eukaryota; kingdom Metazoa; phylum Chordata; class Mammalia; order Artiodactyla; family Delphinidae; genus Delphinus; species Delphinus delphis. The sequence continues at coordinate 60,209,901 of NC_082699.1, forward strand.
TCTGTCTTGCACAAAACAATGCCCGAGGGCTTCCCTGGTGGCGCAGTGGTTGAGAGTCCGCCTGCCAATGCAGGGACATGGGTTCGTGCCCCGGTCCGGGAAGATCCCACATGCCGCAGAGCGGCTGGGCCCGTGAGCCATGGCCGCTGAGCCTGCGTGTCCGGAGCCTGTGCTCCACAACGGGAGAGGCCGCGGCAGTGAGAGGCCCGCGTACCTCAAAAAATATATAAAATAAAATAAAACAATGCCCGAGACATAGCACGTCCCAGGGAAATATTCATTCGCTTCCGCCTCATCCTTTCAGAAATTCCAGAAGGAGAGACTGCCACACAGATTTTGAAGGAGAATGTGAAAAACCGACAGTGACCGAACAGTATCATCATTTATAAAGTTGGTTGTTCTACTTCAGCGTTTCACAGAATTATTAATAAATAACAGAGCGCCTAACTCTAGCGCTGAAAATAACCAGATTCTGCACAAAACGGTCCCCATAACCTGAAAGGATGAAAACGTAATCAAATTAGGCCCAACCAACAAACAAGTCAATATTTGATTCCCACTTTAAAGAGGGATGATGCTGGGTAAACTGATATGAGATGTCCCACAATTTAACCCCTACACGTGGACTGTGCAGGGACAGGAGCTGCAGACGGTACAGGTGGTCACAGAGCTGGGTAACCCCACCCTGGCACGCCTTCTTAACCCAGACTCACACTATTCATCGCTCTTGCACATTCATTAAACGTGATTAAACAGTAGAATCCAAACTATATCTGTGCTTTCGTTTTAGATCCTCTTTTGAACGCCTAACGCCATTCGGATCAACCCTCCCACACACAAAACATATCCTTCACTTGCTAAAAATTTCCACTCTAAGGCGAGTGGTTAGAAAAACACATGCATCTCAAATGTTGTGAGGCTCGCACCAGCCTAATCCTCAATGCTATTTCAATTCAAAGAACCAAAGTGAAAGGATTATTTCATGGGGCGGTAGGCGGGGGGCGCCACTAGGTTTTAGGCTTTCGGGCCTTTTCATCTGCATTCCTATTGTTTTCCTTGCTCCAGCCTTCCTGCCTCAGTCAATAGTTCACCCAAATAGTACTTTTGACATCTAGGAAGAAAAAGGAAAAGAAATGTTCTTTAAAAACTTCATAAAATTTTTTTATTTTTCACAGCCAGAACATAAACCTCAGAGCTGAGCTTCACAACACAACGTAAAGCTAAAAGGAGATTTTCACTACATATTTCTTTTATATATATATATGTATATATACACGTATATATATACGTATATATACATATATACGTATATATATACGTGTATATATACATATATATATATTTTTAACAGAGTTTTATTTTTTTCCTGAATAATGCACCTCTGCGGTTCTATACTCATCCAAGCACATGCAAACTGTGTTTGTATCTCATCAAATGTTATCTGAATCTCTCCTGTCCTTCCCTCATTCAATGCCAAATGATATTTTCAAAAGAGAGAAAATTATAAATAGGTTTGTGTGTGTAAAGATAGATGATAGTGAGATAGAGATATTATAGAAGTGACAGAGAGAGATGTAGATAGATAGATGATATATAGATGACTGATAGACAGGTGATAGATAGATGGATAGATGGATAGATAGATAGACAGACAGACAGAAAGAATAGGTAGATCAGCCTTGGAAACGTGAACCGTTACATCCCACCCAGCAAAACCTTGCTTGCAGTGAATTTGGATGTACCAACAGAGGCTTCAAAGTGAACAATTCCTGTCCGCCTTGAGGATGGCTGAGTCAAAAAACGCTCATCATCATGGATGTGTCCTTTCTCCCAGGACCAAACAAGCCGAAATTCTGGCAGACACACGGATGCCTAGAGCTGCTAGCATCGCGTCCGTCTGCACATCTGTCTGTGTAAACAGAAGTGGCCCGAGGTGATCTCTTGTCTTCCTGGCTCAGAGGCAATGTCTTAGCCGGTGTAGCCAGGCGCTGTTTAACTTCTGATTGGTCAATAACATGCCCCAGCAAGCAATAAATACGCCCTGACCCTGCAGCTGCCTTTCGCACGACGTGCATCATTGATCTTCTGGGGCCTTGGAAAACAGCCAATCTGAATAAAAGCTAAGCAGAGGCCAAGTGCCATTTTCCAACGCCTCCTTACAATTCCTTAGTAACTGTAACTAGAAATAGAGCACTTGGCAAGTCATCGTATCATGGATGTTGGAGTTAGGTTATTATCTTCAAGGAGGGGAAGGTCGGGGAGAGGAGAGAAGGAGACACTGACTGAGATTCTATACACACAAAGAGGGCGATCTGACCCACACACAGCAAAATCCCCCAGTCTACGGGCTAAAAACTGGCAGTTCAGCATATCCTAGAAGGGGATCAGAAAGGACGGGTTAAGGAAGAAGAAATAGAACACACAACCCCCTCAGATAGCAGAGGCAAAAACAAAACAAAATGTGGAGAAACACACAACAGTCCCAAGAAGAACAAACTATATCTTTTACTAAACACTTTTAAAAAAAATGTTGTCTTCCTCAGCTAAAATGTAAACCCCACAAAGGGAGGGATTTGCGAGCACGTGTGTACATATGTGTGTGTGTGTGTGTACGCACACGCATGTATGTGTGCGCGTGTGTGTTTTACTGTTGCATCTCCAGGACCTGGTGCACAGTAGAAGTGAAATAACTATTTATTGAATGAATTGGCAAATACAGGCAAGAAAAGACAGGGTGGGAAGAATTAAAGCAAAAAATGAAACTGTTTTTGGCTGGGGGAAGAAGGAGCGCTGACCTCCAAATTTTTCAGCCATTAAAGGAAGGAAACTGAATGTGAAGCACAGTGTAGACAGCCAGCTAAACTCGGCCCATTGCTCAATCCCTCCACCACTTTTGCAATCACTGTTCTTGGTCCTTGCATCTGGGGCTCCTTGTTCCTGGCTATTCTAACCACCACCATGGCTGTGAACTTCCCTTATATCACAAACCCAGGAAATTCCTTTTGATTTAATCTCAAGCAAGTCACCCCCTTGCCTGGATGCAATTAGTTCACCCACATTCTCCAAGTAATATGCAATCTACAGTAGTTATTGCTCCAGAGATGCTGATGATTGTAGGCAACAATCTCGCCTAAGGAGTTAGGGTATTTTGATTTATGGGATCTGAGATCAGAATTTTTCATTCATCACAATACTGAGAGCTGCTGCCACTTCCTGAGCGCCTCCTAGGCCACCACACTCTGCAGGACCTTTACCAAACACTATCTGTTTACTCCCCACACAGACCCTGAAAGACGATATTATTATCCCACTTTTAAACAGAGTGGAGGAGACAAAGCCCTAAAACAAATGTGATTTGCATAAGATCCTAGAGCTGGAGTGGTGGAGTCAAAGCTTAAGGTCAAAGCCTACGGTCCCCCCCAAGGTCGGGGGGATGGCTGTCTTTTGAAAGCCAGGGGTTTGTGTACAAGTGGCTGTCCCAGCCTCACAGACCATCAAGCACTGAATAATACTTCTCGTGATGGAAGGGTATCCCGAAGACTCTTGGAGATTAGTCTAATGCCCTCACAGGAAGGCTCAGGAAAGGGAGCCCCAGAGGGTGCTCAGTCCCAGCATCTGTGCCCACCCGTTTCTTGGCTCTAGATCCCAAGCTCTTTCTGCTACAACAGAGCAAGGCAGGAAAAAGCATCTCAAGAATGATAAAAGCGGCAGCCGCCAGCACCTATGCTCTAATAAGCATGGGCCAGACTCGGTCCTAAGTATTTTTCACACATAAGCCTGACTTCACAGTAATTCCATGGCATATGAATTTTTTATTCTCTAGGTTTTACAGAGGAGAAAACCAAAGCAATAAGTGGCCAAATAAATGAATGATCTAAGGTCACACAAACTGGTAAATGATAGAACCAGGATATTTTTTGAGTGAAATTTTCTTGATTTTAACGTATTTTATTTTTGTTTTTTACAAACTCAGTCATTCTAAACAAAGCAAATAAAATTCACTGTCCAAGTTTTATCCTTTATTATTTCATGTTCTGAGACAAACTAATACTTTAGGTCAGCCGTTCTCCCTCAGGGAATTTGTGAAGTCAAAACTATTTTCACAATATTCCAGACCTTATTTTTGTTAAAATGTACTGTGTTCATCGTTGCTATCTAGAGGAATTGACAAATATGTACTTAATGACTTTTAGGGCTCACATTTTCAACATGGTAAACACTGATGGTTATAACCCACATAAACAAAAGCTCTGCAGAGACTCCAGTAAGCCCAAAAGTATAAAGAAGGCTGGAGACCAAAGAAGCCTGAGATTCAAAGGTGTAAAACAAACTGCTCTTATTTCCTTGTAAAAGAAAAGCATCTGCATAATCGTCTTCCTCTGTCACTACTGCTCCTAGTATAGATCCAACTACTCATATTAATTAACTTTAGCCAGGTTAACTAACTTCTATTTCACAGAGAAAACCGAGGAGTAGGGATGACAAACTGAGAACTGTCTGGTATACTCAAGCACTTGGCAGACGATTAAAGCTGTGAGCAAACGTAACCATCTCTACAGCTACACATCCCTTTTTCATCTTCTTAAAGTGACAGAGCCAGGATTTAAATCCGGCAGGCTGGTCCTGAGCCCAGGGTCTTCACCACTAGACCTACTGTCTTTGAAGATATTGGTCCTCTCTGCACCTTTTCTTCTATATTACGTGTAGGTGAAGATCGTAGGCTGAGTGCAAACTCGTCAATGGGTAAAGAAACATCCAGAAAAACAGCACACCCTACGTTTCTTTGTTCATGGCAGAGAACCTCCACCTTACAGATTTCGTGGCTAATACACAGCACAAATGAATATTCTCCAAATGATATCACCATACAATGGCCTACAACAGATCTCCCTCAAGCAGCCATCCCTAACTGACAGCATACAACATCACGTCCCTTTTACGTTGTAGGTAAGAGCACAGTTAAAATAATGTTAACAGGTACTTATTGAGGTGTAGCCTTTGTACAGGTGCTTTAAATCCTTTCAGGTGTGTACAGAGAGGTTCCCCATTAAAGATCATAGGACTCTGGAAAGCAATTTGTTATCCCTCTTAACACCTCTCCTACTTTTTAGCCATGTGCTACGACTCCCAGACCAGTTTGTGTCTTGCAAGGAATGAGCCTTTTACAAGTTGTGGTCTGATTAACCCCAGGAACTTTCCACCAGTTCTGAAACAATGTCAACAATGGAGGGGGGTCCCTCCACCTTTCCTGCTTCTGTTTGGAATCAAATATGTTAGAATCATTACCATCTCATCTCGGCTGCAGAGAACCTCAGAATTCATATAGACCTCTGTAGTCTGCAAGTACCTACAACTAAAACAACTAAAAGGGTGTAGTGTCTGGATTCAGAAAACCTGGGACCAGATGCCAGCTCTGCCCTTGTGGGATGTCACCTTCCTTTGTCAGAGCTGTGCCAAGTGTTGGTAAAATGGATACGATACCTATTGCCAGAAGTGCTAGGGGTCTCAAAAAAAAAAAAAAAAAGGGAGACAATTGCGGTTCAATGGAAGAAGATATTAGAAAAGAGTCAGATGATCTGAGTTCAAATCTCATGTTCTCCTAACCCACATCAATGTGCAACATGCGGTGACGCCATTTAACCTGAGTCTCAGTTTCATCCTCTGCAAAAAATGATGCACATTATTTTAAGAGTTGCTTTGGGAAGAAGGAGACTAAAACCCACTTCTCTTCAGGTCAAGCCAATGCCATTTAGACTACAGCTGGCCTTGAAGTTTGCGGTCTGAGGCAAATTAGAGAGCACACGCCCCATTAAAGGGGCCCCACACAAACGAACTTATCTACAAAACAGAAACAGACTTACAGATGTAGAGAACAGACTTGTGGTTACCAAGGGCGGGCTGGGGAGGGGAGGGATGGATTGGGAGTTTGGGGGTTAGTAGATGCAAACTATTACATACAGAATGGATAAAAACAAGGTCCCACTGTAGAGCACAGGGAATTATATCCAATATCCTGGGATAAACCATATGGAAGAGAATATGAAAAAGAATGTATATATGTGTATAACTGAGTCACTTTGCTAGACAGCAGAAATTAACAGAGCACTGTAAATCAACTATACTTCAATAAAAAATAAATTTAAAAAAATAGTAAAGGTGCCCCAGAAGACTACTGCCACAGCGAACTGCAAGCCCAGTGCTGGTAAGCCTTCCAATTTTTCTACCTAAGCACTGAATCCAGATTTTTATGTGGAATCTCCCAATTATTAGAGTTTGCAATTAATTCAATTTTTTAAAGTATTGAACAGACATAGAAAACTTGTCTGCAGGTTACAGAAGAATCACAGCACCCTCTGAGGATAACAGCCCCAAACAACCTCAGGAGAGCCTGAGCATCTTTGATAACTTAGATTAAAACTGCCCCCCCGACTCAAGGAAAACACCCCCCATGCAAATCAATACTCAGAGAAGTTTGCCCCCGGTTCCCTGGAGCTGCGTAAACCCCCCAAAGCCCATCCACATCCCCCGAGGTTAGGACAGCATTTTTCCAGTGTTCTGACTCTTGCCCAAACAATCTAGAGCAGAAAAGTCACACTAAAGGACTCCCTAGTCTTACTCTTAAAAATAAAGCCTCAAAGGACTAAAGACTAATTCCAGAGAAGCATTCATTTTAGAAAACACTAGCAAGAGAATCTCATAATTTAAGATTAAACACTTTAAAGCATCACTAACTCATCACTGAGCCCTCACATTAACCTGGTAAAGTGTATTTTTGTAATTTGCTCCAATGAATTGAACTTCATTTGCCCAGGTTCCTTTTCTAATAATAGATGCAAAGGGTCCACAGAGACAGAATGAAAAAACCTTCAGTGGGCTTTAGAATCAACCAATCCGCATGTCAGAGCCGGGTCTTCAGGCAACAACTGTTTCTCATGAGCCTCAGTTTCTCACCCGTGAACGGTGCTAATAATAACTACCATGCAAGAGTTGGTAGAATTAAATCATGTATGGCAAGTAATTGGGTCAGAAAACATTTGTGGGGCTTCCCTGGTGGCGCAGTGGTTGAGAGTCCGCCTGCCGATGCAGGGGACACGGGTTCGTGCCCCGGTCCGGGAAGATCCCACGTGCCGCAGAGCGGCTGGGCCCGTGAGCCATGGCCGCTGAGCCTGCGCGTCCGGAGCCTGTGCTCCGCAATGGGAGAGGCCACGGCAGTGAGAGGCCTGCGTACCCAACAACAACAACAAAAAAAACAAAACATTTGTGATGGTTGTCACTTTCCTGTTGTTTTAACTACAGACTGAGCTGGTTCATTTATGTTTCGCCCATAATAGTGCTGTTGAAATTCTTATTATTATTTTTACATTTATTTAGGTAATCAAATAGAAAATGTATTCACATGGTTCAAAACTATCCTAGTGGGAAAATAATTCCTTTCCAATTGTGTCTCTCATCTGCCAGTCTGGCCCTTCCCACCATGGGGAATCACTACCAATCGTCTCTTGGATATTAGAAAAAATATGTCATTTTCCCTCCAACCAATCCCATGACAATTATAGCATATTACACTCTAGATACAGACTTACTTGTTTTCACTTACTGTATCATGGAGATTTCTACAAATGAATACATGATGATATTCAATACCATTTTTCCATGACTACACAGTATTCCACAGTATAAATGAAGCACATATACTTACTGAGACACACATTGAATAGGTTGTTTCCAATCTTCTGTTGTTAAAAACAAAAGTATATTAAAAGAAAAGTTGTTTTAGTCAAGTTACTTAATTTCTTCCTGCCTCCACTGTCTTGTTTAGAAACGGAAACACTATTAATCCCACCTCACAGAGTTGTTTTAAGAATGAAATGAGTTGAAAATATACAAAATCCTTCGTTCCTGAAATCAGGTAAGGGCTCAGCAAGTGTGGCTTTTCTTAATTACATAGGTCATCTCATACCTATGTAGGTATATCTGTAGGATAAATTCCAGTAGTGGAGCTACCAGGACATTTAAAAGGAAATGGGGAATGGATGTTAATGGTGAAAATCCCAGAAGATTGGGGAAATCAACATGAGAAATGAGGTGTCCACTGACTTCGCTGGAGGAGAAAAAGGCCAGAGGTTACAACAGGGACTTCAGAAGTCTACAAGTCCTTTCTGGGGGAAGTGGCTCTTGAACTGCTTTGGGAAAATAACCTCACGTCTCAGATTCTAAACTCTTCTCCATTCTTTGCATAAACCACCAAAGTGTCCTGGAAATGCCCGATCCTTGGCAGCCAAGCTACATTCCCCAGATTACCTCTCAATCCTAGAGGAAACATCAAAAACTTGGCCAAGATCACATGTCCCTATTTTCAGTACTGGAAAATGAGGCTGCAGGAGTTTGGTGGCTCTGGGCCACAGAGTTCGAGAAAAGGACATGGAGAAAGAGAGTCAAAGCAAGTAATGGCCAGACGCCGGCCAACATTTGCAAGCTCAGCAACTGCAAGGCATACTGTCTATGCCAACACTGGGTCCACAGCTGCCTACACCAAAAGCACATTTAGTCCAAAACAAAGGGAGGGACAGGCTGATGAGAATATCAAGTTCTAGGAGTTGCAAACAGGCTTCAGAACTACTGAAGGCAAACCCCTGAGCAAGAGAAGCTATACGAGAGTTAAGTTAGAACAATCTCTGCTCCATTGTGTTTTCATCTGCCTATCAAAAGATGGATGTCAGAGGCTTCCCTGGTGGCTCAGTGGTTGAGAGTCCGCCTGCCGATGCAGGGGACACGGGTTCGTGCCCTGGTCCGGGAGGATCCCACATGCTGCGGAGCGGCTGGGCCCGTGAGCCATGGCCACTGAGCCTGTGCGTCCGGAACCTGTGCTCTGCAACGGGAGAGGCCACAACAGTGAGAGGCCCGCTTACCGCAACAACAACAAAAAAGATGGCTGTCAGGGCTTCCAGTGGGCAGGATCCGTGTACATTTGCAGACTTGGCTTCCTTTACTCCACCTCCTGCCCGCCCTGCTCCTAACCTCTACTTCACCTCCCCCCAGATCTCAGCAAAATAACAAGGGAAAAACAGCACTTGGACCACCAGCTGGGAAGAATTCCAACTTCGGCTGCTGACAAAGAAAACCAACATAAATTCGCTTTGAATGTGTTACACAGACATCCTGAAATCCATCTCACCTAGTTAAAAGGAGGAGCTTTAGAGCAGTTACTCCTGACGTAGCACTGAGGACCTTCAGGAGGGTATTTGCAGAGCCCGTCAGCTTGCAAGGAGCCTTCCACTGCCTTGGGCTGAAGGCATCAATCCTCACGAACAACGGAGGGGCCTCCAAGTGTTCTCGCAGGCTCTATGGAACCTCATGAAAGCTTTAAGAACTCTCTCAGCTCACATCTCACTTTTTCTCACCCTGTCGCATCTCAGGCTTCAGTTCCTCTTGTTTCCAGAAGTTACTTCCACAGCCAACTCTCACGGTGCCAAGGCTTACAGTAACACCCCGATGGAAGAGCCACGTCGATGAAAGCTTTCTGTGGGGTAATTCAATTCTGCCCAGTAATATGATGCTGGGAGGACAAGGTAGAGGAAGGGAGAGAGGAGGGGTAAGGAAAAGAGAGAGCCATAAAGATGCACGAAAGAAAGTGTATGCACCGTGGGGGAGAGACTTACCCACCCAGTCATGGCTATGTGTCATTTCAGCATGGCAGCCACTCACCACAAGACAGTGTTATGATGCTCAAGTATCACCTCCTCAGAGAGGCCCTCACTGGCCACCACAGCCAAATACCCTCGGATTCCCTTCCCCGCCTGCTTTGTGTTCAACGTGCTACCTGACATTAAAAGTACACTCCACCTGACTTGCCTGTTCACCGTGGCCCTGCCTAGTGTGGAAGCTGCAAAGGGGCATGAATCGCGCCTGTCCCATTCATACTCTATCCCCAGCGGCTTGAAGAGTGCCAGGAACAGAGGAGGCGCCCAGAAACATTCATGAATGAACAGCTGAAATTAGACGACAGCTATTTTATTCATTTAAAAAACTGCCTATACAAGGAAACAGATTCTCCCCTGAAGCCTCCAGAAGGAAACAACCTTGCTGACACTTTGCATTAGATTTCTGACCCCCAGAACTGTAAGAGAATATATTTGTATTTTTTTTGTTGTTGCTGTTGTTGTTGTTGTTTTTGCGGTATGCGGGCCTCTCACTGCTGTGGCCTCTCCCGTGGCGGAGCACAGGCTCTGGACGCGCAGGCCCAGCGGCCATGGCTCACGGGCCCAGCCGCTCCGCGGCATGTGGGATCTTCCCGGACCGGGGCATGAACCCACGTCCCCTGCGTTGGCAGGCGGACTCTCAACCACTGCACCACCAGGGAAGCCCTATTTGTATTGTTTTTTAAAAAATTAAAAATTAAAATTATAAAGCTGCCTATAAAGTGAAATTTCTATAAATCAAAACCCATTTTCCCACTGCCATATTATGATGTGGAGAGGGGGAAAAAAAGCACTGAGCCAATACTGGGTCCAAGTCAGCCTGGCCTTTCATGTGAAATACTTCACATAATTCCCAGGACTCTCTGAGATAAGCATTATTAACACTGTTGCAGATCAGGAAAACTGAGGTTCTGAGAAGCTAAGACAACTTATTACAAATGTGGAAGGTGACATTTCTTGTGTGATTCCAAAATTCCCTGTACCTCTTACCTCCCACTTCCCCCCTTTTCTGACTCAGAAGGCTTTCGTTTGCATTTCAAAGGATCTGGTTTCCCTCTGCCATACTCCGGAGGCACACAATTAATATTCACTTAAGGATAAATTCCAAACAGCATCTATGATCTCACTATTTCAAGGAACCCTTTTAATCACTTCAGAAAATGGGAAGAGTCTGTTTTTATAAATGATTCTGGAAGGGAGGACACGTGTCCTCCTCAGAGTACCAGACAGGACAAGAGGACATCAGCCGCTGGTAGCCCTGGTGCAAAGGGAGATGCTCACGGACGCAGAAGCAGAAGCACAGGGGACCGCTTCAAAGACCCGCTCTCTGTCTCCACATTTCTCCTTCACACAACTGCCCCCACAAACATTATTTCTTGTCTTCAAAGCGCTTCGTTATCATTTACCAATAAAGGAAAACTCATAGATGTAAGTTTTCAACAACTCTGGCCTAAAAGCAGGGAACCATTATTGAAGTGCACGCCAGATGCTGGTTTTAATTCCAAAGCAACCCTGCAATCATCAAGCGTATTAAGAAGGCTTGCTGGAAGCTTCTGCTGTACACAGAAGACGTATGACAGTGTTTCTCCTGGGCTAAGGTCTAATTCCTGAAGAAGTCGTGACCTCCCAGTGTGCCACAGGTATCAAAAGGCACTTCGGGAGTGACCCTGCTCCTGGGGAGCTACTATGTCTAAAGCTAGAGGGAGTAAGCTGCTGGTGCCTGCATGTTCAGTCCTGAGTCCTCTGCTAGCACATCGGGCGGGGCCCACAGCATCCTTCAGGGCTGTGGGCTTCCCGAGCCCAGAGAACAGGTTCCTGCAAGGCCACCTGACAAGGCAGTCTGCAGTGGAAGAACTGTGCCCAGCTGGAAACTCTAGCATCAGTGGCAGCACAGGGCAATGAAGAACAGGGCTTGTAGGGTAGAGACAGCTGGCTGAAATCCCAGCTGTATGTCACCACTGTTACACCTGGGGCTTCGTACCTCACTTCTCTATTGGCCTCCTCATCTGTAAAATGGGAAGATAATACTTACTACCTCATAGGGCAGCCTGTAAAAATGATGTATAGAAACTGCCTGCCAAATAACAAGCACTCAATCTAACATTAACCAAAAGAATAATTATTTTTCTCACAAAAATTTTATCCCAGGAGCTATTTTTTTTTAACTTACCCTTATTGCTCTGACTTCAATTATACCCCAAATAAAAGCCTTTTCCTAAATCTGATGTAGCAGGTTGGTGGCCTGATTCTTTCTATCATTGCTAAGAAGGTACCTGACCCTGGTTCTTACTCTTGTCTCTAAAATTACCCTGGTTCTTACTCTTGTCTCTAAAATTAAGCAAATGAAGCTATCCATGCTGTGGGTGAAGAAAGTGTAAGCCATCTCTTTGTGTTCACTGGTTTGAGACAGACCCTATTCTCACCTGAGCTAGGCCTTACTGACCTAGGAAGAGAGAACTAGGGTAGATAAGCCATTCGCTAGACCCAAAGACAAAAGCAGAGAACATCTGATGGTAGGATACGATATGGCACTTAGAAAGGAGGGAATGGACTTGGAGTCAGAAGTCAGGAGAGTGTAATCCTACAACCTAAAACCCACGAGCCACATACAGGGTTGCCAGTTTAGCAAATAAAAATACCGGATGCCTAGTTAAATGTGAATCTCAGATAAACAACATGTTTTTTAGTATAACAATACCCACTAATTCTTTTTTTTTTTTGCCGTACGTGGGCCTCTCACTGTTGTGGCCTCTCCCGTTGCGGAGCACAGGCTCCGGACGCACAGGCTTAGCGGCCATGGCTCACGGGCCCAGCCGCTCCGCGGCACGTGGGATCCTCCTGGACCGGGGCACAAACCCGCGTCCCCTGCATCGGCAGGTGGACTCTCAACCACTGCGCACCAGGGAAGCCCCCCACTAATTTTTAAAGTATAAGTATATCCCATTAAATTTTTAGTATATCTCAAGGACTTTATGGGCCATACTAAAAATATTCATTGTTTATCTGAAATTCAGATTTAACTGGCCATCCTGTATTTTATCTAGCAATTCTAGCCACATAAAGATCTTGAATCTACCTGATGTAGTAAAAAGGTCATGGATTTTGGAGTTAAACAGAGCTGTGTGTGAATCCCAGCTCGACCACAAACTAAATGTGTAATTCCGGCAAGTTATTTGAACTACCCTACTCTCACATTCCATATCTGTAAATGGCAATGCTAACATCTCACAGGGCTGTTCTATAATGCACATGAAATAAAGATAATGATAATAACTACTAATATGGCTGCTGCTTCACTGATTAAGTGCTCAACCAATGTCAGTTTTCTTTGCTCTTTGAGCCTCAAGTCTTTCCCTCCATAAAATGGGCTTAAGGGTATTGGTAATAGAATTCATATATATTTTCTGGTAAGAATGATCCTTTGCCTTCCTCCCACAGATCTCCAGAAATCTTAATAACTAATTTGGGGGCGCTTGACAAAATATCCCCTTTCCCACTCAAAAAAAGTAACTTTTGGTCCACCTGGTTGTGATAAATGTATTTGATGGGAAATTGTCTTGAGTTTCTTGTCAGAAGTTCCCGTATTCTCCCCCTCACATCCCCTAAACCAGTATTTCTTTAAAATGTGGTGTGAGAACGTCAGTAGAAGAACCACCAGTGGTTACGAAGGACTTTCCTGGGTCCCAACCACAGTCCTAACAAATCAGAGTTTCTGGGATGGACCCAAAAAGCATCCTTCCTAACAGCCCTCTTGGGTGATTGTTAAACACACTGAAGTTTGGGCACCATCACCCCAAAACCTCAACCCTGAGCCTAGGAGCTCTACCAGCAGATTCATCTTTCCCAAAGTTTACATGCTCAAGGAAAATTAACAGGCCCTGAACATTCCATGAAGGAGGGCAATGGAACATTCTAGAATGACACAGGAATGGAAGTTTCAAAGCTTTTTTATGAGGAGCAGATCAGCTCATCCAACACTCTGTTTTGGAGTATTTATGTCAAATTGACATTCCAATTTCAAAACCATATATAAAACTCTATTCAATTATTTAGTACCGTACAGATTTTACATAACTCTTGAAGTTACTGACTCCATTCATTTTCCTTCGGTCTACGAGACAGATTAATCTAAAATGAATTAAGACAGGCAACCAGAAGTAATGTTACCGTGGCCAGTAAAGCGTCTTTAAACTGTTGGATCAGTAAGCTGCTTAGGGTCCTGGAGAGAATCAGAAGCCACATCTGCTCAGCAGTCGTATGCTTTCAAGAAAAGGATTTAGAAACCGTGTTCGTCCACAATGACAAAAACTCAAGAGAAGGGGTGATGCTTAACCCAAGCTTTTGCTTTTAGCGCTTCCTCCCCCCAAAAGAGAGACGATGAAGACGACTAAGGTACCAATATTTCAAGTTATCTCAAAATGAATAAATGCTTCCACATTACTGTAATGTAACACTTCCAATAATTCAAAAACAAATAGTTCTAAAATACTCTAAATTATCCCTGACATCAGGTTGCTTAGGGTAGAGCAGAGAATGAAAATAAAGAAACAATTATAAGATATGCTAAGAAGTATTAAAACGAGGGAGTTGTGGTATCAAAAGGGACAGCAAAGCCGGACGCTGGAGAAAAGGAACATCACAGAAAATTTCCTGGGGAAGGTGACGTCTAAACCAAGAGGGAGGGAAAAGTAGGTGTTATGGGTTGAAATGAGTCCCCCAGAAAGATGCTGAAGTCCTAACTCCAATACTTCAGAACGTGATCTGTTCAGAAACAAGGCTGTTAGAGATATAATTCGTTAAAATGAGATCATACTAGGGTAGGTTGGGCCCTTAATCCAATATGACTGGAGTCCTTTCAAGAAGCGGAAAAAGACACAGAGAGGAGAATGCCATGTGAAGGCAAAGAGACACAAGACACAGTGGGAAGATATCCATGTGAAAATCATACAAACCAAGGACACCTGGGGATACCAGAAAGACACAAGAAAAGAAGCCTAGAGGCTTCAGAAGGAACATGGCCCTGCCAACACCGTAACTCTGGACTTCCAGCCTCCAGACCTATAGGAGAACAAATGTCTGTTGCTTAAAGCGTGTGATACTTTATTATGACAACCCTAGGAAACTAACAGAATAGGAGTGAGCCAAAGGGGATGGACGGGCTCCTGGCAGGGACAACAACAAAGGTAAGACATGGAGGTAAAGGAGAAGATGGCCTTGGTTCCAAGGCACCACAGGAATTCAGCTTGGTGGGGGGAAGCAAAGGCAGGCAGTGGCTGGAGGACACTGCCTGGGGCAGTAAAGTCCGTCTTCTGCTCTGTGTCACACCAATCAGAAGGCTCCACTCTAAGGATTAAACCCAACCTCCAGGAGGGTGTACAAGAAGCATGAAAATGCTGCCAGTAAAAATTAACTGACAACTAGAAAACAACACCAAGATGGAAGTGTGCTCTCAAAAATCATCAGTACTGGGGCTTCCCTGGTGGTGCAGTGGTTAAGAATCCACCTGCCAGTGCAGGGGACACGGGTTCGAGCCCTGGTCCGGGAAGATCCCACATGCCGCAGAGCAACTAAGCCCACGTGCCACAACTACTGAGCCTGCGCTCTAGAGCCCATGAGCCACAACTACTGAGCCCGTGTGCCACAACTACTGAAGCCCACACGCCTAGAGCCCATGTTCCACAACAAGAGAAGCCACCGCAATGAAAAGCCTGTGCACCTCAACAAAGAGTAGCCCCCGCTCGCCGCAACTAGAGAAAGCCCACGCGCAGCAATGAAGACCCAACGCAGCCAAAAATAAATAAATTTTTTTAATTTAAAAAAAATCATCAGTATTTACTGCTGGTAAAAACAAGCTTTCAACACAATCACAAAACCTGGAGTGAGTGACTGGAAGAGACACAGCAGCCTTTCCAGGGTTCTGTCTCTATCTGCGTGCTGGTTCCACAGATGAGTTCACTCCATGAAAAATCATCAAGCTGAGTCCCTGTGACTTGTGAACTTCTCTGTATGCACAGTATGTTTATAAAATTTCCAGTGAAAGAGGGAAAATGCAATACGTAGCATCCTGTTCCCCCAGATGGACTGGTATGATCCTATTTATAAGGACAAGATGTCCACCACCTTGAACTTAAGTTACTTCTATACATTTGTCTCCTTGAATCCAAATCTCATCACCTTAGGATAAATTTTAAACCTCCAAGACATTACTAAGTAAAATGGCCTCCACTCTCCTTACACATTCTCCTCTCTTTTGTAGGCTAATTAAAGAGCATGTCTTGGCTGGCCTGGGTAAATAATAGAATATGACTTCATATTTAAACAACAGATCTCACTTTTGAAAGGTTTTGTCTCTTGCAAAACCTCAGGTTTTGGATGCAGTGGAAGAGTTACTTGATACTTGTTTTTACCTGGGTTGCTAAAGTAAACAGTAATAAAGCCAAAATTGGGTCCTCAAGAAAGCTGAGGTCAGGGCCAAAGATTCAGGATTCTGCCTCTATCCCCGCTCACCTGGATGGCAAGCAAACACCCTCACCATTGCTTTAGAAAGTAGATGAAAAATACTTGAACTGAGCCTGCAGTTTAACGAACAAAACAGGTATCAGCTAGAAAACCTCCTAATTGGAAGATTACATTTCTAGTTATAACCCCAAAACGTCTTTTGCAAATTACCAAAGCAACTCAAATCTGCACAATCTTAATTTAAAGCAACATAATTTGAGACCGCGAGGAACCTAATTGCCAGCTAAGTGACTGTTTCCAACCATAATTGGCTTCACACAACCCTGCACACAATAGTGTACACACATGCCTAAACCACCGGAGGTGGAGGCCTCTGGACTAAGCACAGGACTGCCAAAAGAATCTTTGGAAGAATGCAACAGAAGGAATGATCACTCGCACGTGATTTTCCATGCATTGGCTTAGAGCAATTTCACCTTCCAGAACGCTTCCCTGAAATGTCAAGAAGGAAATTAGTGCAGTTCATTGCACAAGGAATTTTTTCCTTCTTGCAACTCATGCCCACGCTTCCTGGAAATTCTCAACAACTTATAGCAGAACATTATGATATACACATATACCAATAAAGACAAGTCAGTTGAATAATGTCCCCCGAAACACATACGCTTCAACCCCAGTACCTTGGAATGTGATCTTATTTGGAAATAGGGTCGTTGTAGATGTAATTAGTTAGGTCGGGATGAGGTCATACTGGAGCAGAGTGAGCCCTTAATTCGGTGTGACTACTGTCCTTATAAAGAAGAGGAAATTTGGACACGGACACACACACAGACACACACACACAGACACACACACACACACACACACACACACACACAGAGAGAGAGAGAGAGAGAGAGAGAGAGAGAGAGAGAGAGAGAGAGAGAGAGAGAGAGAGAGAGAGAGAACACCATGTTAAGATTAAGGCAAAGATTGGGGCAAGGCTTCAATAAGCCAAGAAACACCAAAGGTTGCCAGCAAACCACCAGAAGCTAAGTGAGACACATGAAACTGATTCTCTCTAACAGCCCGCAGAAGGAACCCTGCTAACACCTTGATCTTGGACATCTGGCCTCCAGAACGGTGAGGTCTATGTTGTTCACACCATCAAGTTTATGGATCCTGCTATGGCAGCCCTAACAAACTAATACCATGTACGTCTACCAAATGTTTAACTAAAAATCTTCGTGTGCCCCTGTGTCCTATTTGTCTGTGCACGTATATAGTTACTCACCAGTGAATAACCTTAAGATTACTAACCCCTTGGTTGTCTGATCTGCAATAGTTGTGGGTATATGAGGTTAATCACAGGACTGGGGAAGTTCTGACTCACAATTTCCAAAGGCTGAAGTTCCAAATTTTGTCATGCAGCCCTGAATTCACTTCAGCTCTGGGAAACCTCAAATCCCAAAGACAAACATGATCTGGTATTCTCTCGCTTCTTTCCAATACAGGTGCAGGTATAATTTAATAACAGTGCCCTGCTTCCCAAGTGCAATTAAAAATGGCCTTCATTACTCCTCTGAATGTGTTTTATAATACTGCAATCTATGGTTCAATAAAAAAGCAAGTACTGCACCTATCATGGCAACGCTGTAAAAAGTGATCAATGTGCTTTTGGTAGCTCCAGAGGCCGAGGGAAAAAAAAAAGACTTAAAGAAATATACACAAAATAATCTAGTCCAATGTGAGTGGCTTTAGAAATCCATGTTTCTTCATTTCTGAAACCTATGATTTCCCTAACTTTAATTAATTCCTTTCTCTTTCACCTAGGAAGGAGTAAGGTCAGGCAGTAACAAAAAAGGGAGATGGAAATGGGAGAAATAGATTCAAATGTCTATACAGAGGGGGCCCCAAGTCTTGAGTACATGTAACTCCAAGGAGTTCTCTGAACTGCTATGCTCAAAAAAAAACAAGCATGTGTGCATGTGTGTGTGTGTGTGTGTGTGTGTGTGTGTGTGTGTAGAAAGAGAGAGAGAGAGAGGAAGAAAAAGAATGTGAATCAGAGACATGCTGGTCAGAAGAGGAATAATGATTAATACGAGTAACCCAGCATTAAATTGTTAGCAGAACCGCAAGTAAATGGTGGGTTCTACTGCAGGAAAGATTCATTTCCGTAATTATTCATCCCGCATCCCCTCGACCCAGAAAAGGACTCCCTACATCTTCATAGGGATGGAATGGTCATCTCCCAGGCCTTACGGTCCCCAGAGTCTTTATCTTTCTTTCCCCCATCCCCAACCATTCTTAACAAGGTGATCTGAACAGGCTGAAGGTTTCTGTGTGTCAGGCACTATTTTAAGTACTGGATATGAAATATTGTTAACATCCTCTTTTTAGATTTGCAAAGGTTCAACAACTGCCCCAAATTACTTACCCTGGTTAGTAAGCGGCACAGCCAGGACTGGAACCCACGCATCCAGGTTCCAGGTTCTGGTCTCTTCACCACCACCAACACTGCTTTCTAGTAAACAGTGGTTAAATAACCAAAAGTCATACATCCAATGCTTGAGGAACGCTTTTTATAGTCTCGTGTTTCAGACCTCTGACTAGTCCAACATGGAAAAGATACTGCAGCAACGCCAGCTAGTCAACCCAGTTCATCAATTTGGGGGGTTATTCACAGTCTCCGATTCTCTTCCACCTCTACTGGCACTTATTATTTTAGTGTTCTCCCAACAGCTTCAGGGGAAAAAAAAAAAATGTATTTTGTTTTTATAAAGGAAGAAAACCTAAAATCTCTATTTGGGGCTTTATTTGTAATCCTTATAAAACCGCTTGTCTGGAGAGAATCTTAACAAAATTTTATATGGAGATATTCAACAGACGCAATCATCTGGTCTCAGTTCCTACAGCCACAGAAAATGGAAACATTTCGCTCTAACTATTGAGTTTACTCTGACACTATTAGAGATTCTATTTACAAATCTCCCCCCTTGCTAGATTTAGAAAGAGACAGCTCGAGGTCTTTTCTCTATACACCTTTGCTTTTAACTTTTGTGCTACGTTTTTATCCAGACCTAGTTATTGATGGAGGTGTCCAAGGTAGAGGTGGTTTTAAAAGCATCGAGTGAAATCAGAGCTGTTTTAATTGTGTTATCTAAAACACACTGCAGATGCTATGATAATCCTCTATAAAACAATGCTTGGCGTATTATCTGATCAAAGATACAAATATAGAGCATCTTCAAATTTTCAGCTACCCAGCATCATCCAAAGGAACCAGGGCAAGCTAAGCCTGGCTGTCACAGTCTTCTTTGATTAAAACACAGCGTATGTCCTTCAGCATTAAGCACTGTCTGAGGTTATTTCGGGAGCATGCCTGATCGAATAGTATTATATTATGGGTTAGCGTGGCTGAGGGGAAAGAGACCTGGATTCGTGAGTCACAGAATCTGTGTGTTCTTAGGTCCTCACTTTGCTGTCTCGGTGACCTTCCAAGCCACTTAGCCTCTCTGCACCATAGCTCCCTTGCCTATAAAACACGGATGGTAATACCTACCCTCCTTCTGACTTGAGGGGGTAGTTCCACAGCTCAAATAAGGCGATATATGTAAAAAGTACTTTGCAAAACGTTCAGCATCAAAGTTATTACTGAGCCATGTGGGGAAGAAAGAGTTAAACCAAATCTACACCCTTGAATGTAGCCTAACTTTTCAGTGATAAACATTTTACAGCTTCCAGGATATTTCTGTATGTTAGAACACTATTTATGAGTTCACTTCAAAGCTTCTAATTTCAGTTAGACTCGGCGGAAAGCTTACACATTAAAATTTCTCTATAAATCATTTATTGTGAAAATATGAACTTTTATTAAAAAATTTTTTAAAAGAGGGAGGCTTTAATTGGTAAGGACTGCCTAACTATACACTTTGGGTTGCTTCTACGAACATCTTTTTCATACGGCGGGCAGTTAATAATGTATCACAAAGGTTTTGTTATGGCCACTAAAATATGAGATCTTTAGGTATCTCTCCCCGAAGTCTTATGAAAGTACTTCCAATCAGAAAATCCTCATTGGGTTAAAGTCATTTGGTAGCTAAGGTATAAGATATATATATTTAATCTCTCTTTCGGACTAAACATTTAGCTAATAATTGTCAGGAAGTTTTCGACATGAAAAATTTATGACTCAAATAAAATTTCTCTGTTAGAAGTTCAGGTACTGAGATATGAGCACAGTCAAATGGACACTTCTGGAAGATGGCCAATTTTAAGAACATAAAAATTGTCACCCTGGGTCAGACCAAAAGTCTCGTTTCTATCAGGCTGTATGGCATCCAATGGCAGACAATGGCATCAAAACCTACTTGTACAACAGAATTGTTTGCCCGTGTGATGATGGACTCAGAGGCTGGGGTGCTGTCTGGATGTTGAGAAGCCATCAATGGGCTTTGCCTAAAGCATCCCTGAACACACGCCCTGGCATTTCAGACAGCACATGCACTTGGGAGTAATGAGCTCGATATGCCTGCTACCGGGTGGGCAAAGCCATTCCATTTCCCTTTATTTGAACTAAAACTACCTCCTTCCAGCTTAAAGAGGTGCCCTTTTGTTCCAGCATCCTGGGACTTGGTAAGGAAGTCCACATTCCACCTGTCCATACCCTACACATCTCCCTTTATCCTACCACTCTCCTCCTACCGCTCTCAAGTCCTCATCTTTTTGCTCTTTACTTTATCTGGAAACCACACCATCCTCTTGATCACTTTAGTTGCCCTGATCAACCCATTTTAATGAATGTAGAGAGAGATCTGGGTTTTCCACCTGAAATCAAATAGACACTTGGCTGAAAACCAAGAATTTCCATAAGTCTCCCAACTCACAAAATTCCAGGTAAACTGACCATCAGTGAAACCTCAGTCACGGCTTTCATATTAGGTACAGATTGTGTTAACTAAGGGCAATAACTTGTTTGGTATCTGTGAAGCTGATATATATGAATATATTGATACAATGGGGGAAACAGAAAGAAAGAAGGATGGGGGGAGGAATATAGAAAAAAGGATACATGCTTAATTTCCCTTAAGATTAGATCCCAAGGTTAAGCCAATAGTGTCTGTAATTGTTGCTCATTATTTCAATAATTTCAGAGATTTATTACTTTCCGGAATGCAGCTGGGTAGATTAAAAGAAACAACTAATTACTTTTCATGGCTGAAAGAGTGTCCTATCATTTATGGAGGTAAACGCATGTGGGAAACAGTGAGGGTCAAAGACTTTGAACCCTGGATCTTTCATAGCATGAGGCTTGGCACCCAGGCATATCTTGATATGTGAGAATTGTATCTAAAGTCAAAAGTCAAATGAATGAAGGGAAGGAAAAGAGGAACAGATGGGTAGGGGATTCAAGCCTGTCGCTTCCATCTGGTGTCATAAACCAAGTCATAAGCCACACGAAATTTCAGGGTAAGGTCCCATTATTTCCTGGAAAGTAACTGAATGTGACATAAGTGTTCGACATGTTTCATAAAAGAGCAAAATAGTTTCGCTACTTAGGATGAGTTAAGGTTAGGTTGGCATTTGTGATTAGCTAAGGAAAAAGGAAGTTTGTGGGCAATAGGGTAAATAAGGAGAAATTTACTTAAGAGAGATTTTCAAGCACTTCAAATACGATAACAAACAAGCAATGGGCTAAATTATAAATAACTCAAGAACTCTTATTAAGAAGGAATTTTCCTGACCATTGGCGATTAAGTACGGTGCTGCCACAATCCACACAATGGGAGATAGCAACAAATAAGCCTTCTCTGGCTCTGGCGTAGAAGAAAGTTCAGTCAGCAGAAGGGGAGCTTCAGATAGGAATACCTTGACTCCCTTGGCCATCTGAGATGCAAGAAGTGGACTGATGTAAATGTAAACTGAATCCCAGCCTACGAGGAAAATAGGATGGTCAACCTTCAGAAATGAATGAGCACCAAATCCAGATGCAGAGCTGTACCTAAAAATTCATCGCTCCATCTCTGCCCCAAACACTCCCTATATTTTCAGTCATTTTCAAGACAAAAGATTTAAAACTCAAGAGTTAGAGGAAAACACTAAAAAGGAAAAAAGTGATGGTAAATTTGAAAGAAAAAGTGGCTGTAGCGTAAGTAATATAGATCTCCAGTAGCTTATTAGACTCAAGACTTTAGCAAAGAAACAGAGCGGCTCATTCATGATAATGTCAGCTCCGGAGTTCGCAGTGCCATTTCTTCCTTTCTGCCTGCATGTTTGTTCATCGTCCCACTGCGGCTCCATTTCAGGTACTAAGCACTTAACTTGTGCCAGATGTTAGGAACACAGG
Organism: Delphinus delphis; assembly: GCF_949987515.2. NCBI lineage: Eukaryota > Metazoa > Chordata > Mammalia > Artiodactyla > Delphinidae > Delphinus > Delphinus delphis. The sequence goes on from NC_082699.1 coordinate 60,232,383, forward strand.
GATCTGACATGAGTCTCACCTTCAGTGGACCAGAGGTCCAGCATGGAAGTCACTCCTTTCCCTCCTCGTCTCTCTAATCTACCCTTATTTTCTAGATGCCTCATTAAGAAATGACCACGTAGGGGCTTCCCTGGTGGCGCAGTGGTTGAGAGTCCGCCTGCCGATGCAGGGAACACGGGTTCGTGCCCCGGTCCGGGAAGATCCCACGTGCCGCGGAACGGCTGGACCCGTGAGCCATGGCCGCTGAGCCTGCGCGTCCGGAGCCTGTTGCTCCGCAACGGGAGAGGCCACAACAGTGAGAGGCCCGCGTACCGCAAAAAAAAAAATGACCACGTGGAAGAATTTTCCAAATAAAAACAGGGGTGTAAATACCCTATTTAACCACCATGGTTTTTCTTGACTGCTTTATGTCAACCTTTCTAGGATGGCTGACTTCTTAGGAATTGGTTAGAAACAAACAAACAAAAAAGAAAGTGCCCAGCGTCTACAGATAAAAAATGTGTTTGATAGTAAAGTGCAACTGTTTTCCGGAAGGCAGCATTTCCTTCCTACCCAAAGGAAGCTTCCACCTCATACATTCGTCCATCCAGCCAGCCATTTGTTTGTCATTCATTATGGATTCATGCAACCGTGATCTATGGTGATTCTACCACATATGTTTCAGGCAAAGCACAGTCTCCACGGATAAAAGGACTTGAAAAAAAGGAAGGGAGGGAGGGAGGAAGGAAGGAGAGCAAAGCAAAGCTTCCCGTCTTCATGGAACTTGGAGTTTAGCAGAAGAGGAAAGATGTTATTCAAATAGTCATACAAATATAGAATTTTTAAATTCTGATGCATGCTATAAATGAACAGGCCAGGAAACTATGCAGCACAGAGCAGGGTAACTGGGCTAATGTGAGGGAGCAGGGAAGGCTTCTGTTTGAGGGACTAACAGAAGAACGGGGGTGTGTGTCTGGAGAACCGAGAAAGAGGAAGACTGGTGCTAATGAGCTGCAGAGTCAGAGGGGAACCAGGTCACACGGGGCATGTCCTTGCAGGACATAAGGAGGCTGTCTTTCATCTAAATAGCAGGAGGGAGACGACAGATATTAATGTGTTTTAAACAGTACCATGAGAAGTCCAGATTTATGAGTTCAAACTTTATCTTGATGTTTGAATATGTATGTGCGTTTCTATGTGTGTGTATTAGTGAATCCTTGTATGTGAGTGCAATATCTCTAAAAGGATACAAAAGAAACTGGTATTAGTGATTGCTTCTGGGGAAGGAAACAGAAACTATAAGCTAGGGTAAAAGAAAGGCTTCTTTGTCATTGTACCCTGGGGACAGAGTGGGAAGGAAAAGAAGTCAGTTGCTATAAATATTTTTCACTGAATTAGAGGCACAGGACTGAGGTGGGCAAAAATAAAACAAAATAAAATGAAATAAAACAGAAAAGAAAAGAAAAGAAAAAATAACCAACAAAATCAACTCTATATACGAAGGGACCGGATCCATCACTGACTGATGTTTGCTGCCTTAACTATGAAAAGAACGGCAAAGTGCAGAAGCAGATTTCTAGGCTGTGAAAGCAGCCAAGGACCTGAAGAGCTGACATTCCAGCCAAAGCATGTTGTGGAATAAAAACAAAAACAAAATAAACCAACACCAGGTTTAAGATAACGGAAAGAGCTTGATACTATCAATGCAAGCCTCACTCAGATGTGCCTTGAAAGACGTCTGACGGAAAAGCTTAGAAACTTTCTCTGAGGTGCTACTTTCAACAGCTTTTACCCTCTGGACCAGAAAAGGCCCAAATAAGCAAAATACGAGGCGCGGTAAATGCAGGCAGAAGACTGTAAAAGGAGAGCGAGGAGATGGGTTTGCAAGGTCAGCAAGTCACTGAGTGGCTAAATGATGGCGCTGTGAACCTCCAGCAGAGCAGTTTGGGGCTCAGAAAAAAAAACTGTGATAAAGGAGCCCTGTTTTTTTCTTTCTCCCATTGTTGCTGTTTTCGCAGAAACATGACTTCAATCAAAGTTTTGACAATTATGAAACATGTCAGCTGATAGTGAGAATTCATCAAATGTGCCATAAAGGACAAGAAATGAGAAGCCGAATCCTGAAATTGGACGGGCTTCAAAAGTCCCTGACAATCACTGCCATAAATCATCCAGGCACATCAATCTTTGGCTGGAAGAAGTTTTCAGAGAACAAAAAATGCAAGACAAAAGCACATGCCAAAAAGAGATGCCACACTCTGGACGGGAAAGGATGACACGTTACGGTCAGGATCGTCTCGTGAACTGCAGAGGCTACAGTCATGCAGAGGCTAAGAGCTACCACTTGTCCCCATCACCGTAATGAAAATACACGCAGGTCTCCACCTGTGCGCAATAGGCACAGGGACCCCTTGTAGCCAAGCCCTACAGTCTTCTCAGGATCCACGCTGGCTCTGCTAAGAGAATTCAGCCTCCAGCTCAGAGAGGATGCCCACTCCCCTGTCCAGGACACCCTCAGTGCTCAGTTGAAATGAGGACTGGAGGAGAAAACAATACATCCACAGTATTTATTTCATTAGCACCCCAAGATGAAAAGCTTGGGCTATCACTGTTTATTTACTCAGTCTATAGTATAATCTTGATAAAGACTTTCAAAGGTAACAATCTCTTCTAGACTCTTCTCTTTCAACTCTGCTACTTTTATTTCTTTGAATGCAATTAAATATAACAAACCTGCCTCCTACTTGTAGGTTTTTAAAGTATTCATTTAAACTGTCAAATTTTCAAAAGGGTAAAATAAACTTCTGAGATCTCTCCTTGAAGGACACGATACATTCATCTTACTCCTGATCTTGAGGGGTCTAACCCGTGTTAAGCCACTAGGAAAGAACGCCTTGAAGAGTAGCAGCACCTTGACTTTCATTTGATTTCCAGCTCTGCCATAAATGCCGTTACAGTCAACTTAATTGTTGGGGGGGGAGGGTCTTTTATCTTTGGGGGGAAAATGGTGAGAGCTACTAAAGACAACAGTTAGCCATTGATTCATCGGATTCTTGGGCTACGTCTAACACCTTCAACAGCCCATTAGTCACACATTCTAGACAGTGCCTTTTCTAAGCCCAAGAGGGTTTATCTGGAACACAGAGAACGAGATCTTCTCAGGCATCAGATTGCCCAAAGTAATGACCCAACGCAAGCCACAGGAATCTGGGTTACCAAAAAAAGGCACTTCCAGCCCCAGACAGTAGGTCATAAACTGACTTTTTAATAATTTTTTTTAAAGAGAGAAACTACAAGCACTACTCAGGGGTGGTATTTTGAAAGAACCTCGAGTATAAAGAATAGATTTACAGTGATGCATCCCCTGGGTCCACTTGTCTCATCAGAAAATTAAGAAAGGGCAGGTATCTAGTTTCCTCACACTTAAAGAGTTTACAAAGTGGTGTTTCATATCCTACATTATCTCATGGAATGCTCATAACAGCCCTAACAAAGGAGCTACATTCTACAAATGTCAAAGAACTGAAGTTCAGTGAATTGAATGGCTCTGGTTCAGGGCATTCAGCTAAGAGACAGAGCCAGCCTCAAGCCCAAGTCTTCTGATTTATCCACATCCTCTTCTCCTTCTACAAGCGTTTGCTTTGAGTATCGGCTTACGTGAAATGTGGATCCAAAAGGCAAGCATACAAGGTTTGACCGTACAAGGTTTCTGCTGGGCTGCAACCTTCTGAGAAGCACTTGCCACGGCATTCTGAGCCCTTAGCAATGATCTGAAAAAAACATCTGCCCCATCGGCAGTCACCCTGTCCCCATACTGACACAGTCTCCAATCTCCAATCACCCTTACTTAGTCCAAAAAGACTTCCCAATGCATTATCAGCTCTCAGATCAGTTCTCGCTCACTTAAACGTGGCCAAACGTGGCAAAACTGCAAGAGCCGAATCTGCAGTCATCCTCAGCTCCCTTCCTGGCTGTCTTGGGAATTATTACCTTTTATTAGTGCAATCTCAGAGTTTACAGTTACCAACAATATGCAATTAACAACACACATTAGCCAGGCTGTTGGATGCTGGAGGCTACTCTTCCATTAATAGAAACACTGCACTTTCTAAATGAATTATAGTGGGAATTCGTGGTTGCCAAAGTGAGTTTCCACCTACAAGTGAAAGCTTTACAACTAATTATACAGCTGTAACGGGAGAATGAGAGGGAGAGTTGTGGCCCCAATCCTCAAAGGCCCTTGCGGCGAGGACAACATCTAAAGCACGAAAAGTCTACAAAAATGGACAGATGGTGGCTGCCCCAATGCTGGGGCCCTGAAGCAGCCGCTCTCTTCCCAGAGCTACCAATACTCCACTCATGGCCCAGAGCCGCTCAGACAAAGGGCAAGGTCGCATCTGGCCTCGAGGAAAAAGAAATCCTTAATAAAAGCACACTTCCAGGTTAACTGGGAGAGTACCAGGAAGTCACCAGAAAACTGATGCATGAGAGAAGTCTCAATGGAAAATCTAACATGCTCCATTCACCAGATGCTGTGCTTTTTACAGAACATAGGAATCTGCCTACTCTATTTAGGTGGGAGTCTGAAAACCTAGGGTCTTCCAATTTTCCTAAATGAGAGAAGAACTTAAAATATTTATTTCCCTATATATATGGCTGGTTGGTGGATAAATCGACTACAAGAAGGAAAAAAGAAAAAGAAAGTGAAGGCATAAAGCTATGTGTTATAAAGTAAGAGGAACTCACCATAATATATACATCAATATTCATTAAAAATCAAAATACGTTCAGGCCATGTCAGATAGACTGTGTGTGCTAAGCAATATCTAAAAAGCTTTATGAAGCCAGTTTAAAATAGTAAACTTTTATAGAGATGCATTTGTAGATTCAACACGCATGAGTATAAAAAATACAACCTACAAGAAATCCTCTTCCAAGGGCAATGACGTATACAGATAATTTGTGATGGCAAAGGTGGGCTCAGGTAAAGCTGCATTCAAGGCCTGGCACCCCTTCACACGTGAGTTGCGAGACCACCACAGAGTAACTGATTCCTCTAAGGGTCAGGTTTTCCATCTCACAAGTGAGACTCCTGACAGTGCTAAATTCCTGTATTATACCATGTGGCACAAAGTGAATGCTGAATAAATCCCACTGATTATTCATCTGTGGATAAACTTGACTTGAACATCCTAAGACAAGGAGCCAGTAGCAGTGATCCTTAGCAAGTCAACGTGCCCAACATCTCTCCCTGCCCTTGACAAATGCCACCCGGTACTACCTTTAGCTGAAAAGTAGGGCTCTCAGAGTGCAGGGCAACCTACTGCCTGTTCCTTATTGATTTTGAGCACAAATATTTTCCCACCAGTATTTGTTTACTCCCCCCTCCCAGGTTAAATTACAAGTTCAACCAAACTCTTGAAACATATCATTTAAATTTCACTGAACAATTTTGGACTCCGCACAATGTGGGTGGCCTAAATTCTGCACACTGTCAAAACTTAAGAATGATGTTTATCCAGAAAATTCCCAGGGATATTTCCTCACGAAAGTTGCCAAAGTATTTAGCTCTCAATCTGATAATGATCAGATTTAAATCCGGGCTTTTCTGTCTGAGACCCTTAGAACATCTTCCTCACGCTATCACCCTCAAATAAAATAACTACAGTGTGGTTCAGGCAAGTCAAAGATTTTGTGAGAAGGATTTTCTTCTGCTCTGTGTTTTCCCATAGTCACAGAAGCTAAGGATGGAAAAACCAACCTGGGCAGGGCAGATTCAAGATGCTGAGAGAAAATGGGAAAAGAAACACTGAAGTGACCAATAATTAGCAGGATTCAAAAAAGTGTTTATACCATATAAACAATAATTAAACCACGGAGGAGCAAGTATTCTCTTATCAGGAATATCGTCATCTAGATCCCAGGTCTATAGTTTAGAAAGAGAGATTAGAGGGTTCTCTGGGTCTTAGATTCTGTTTCTAGAAAGTATAACTCCGCTTTCCTCCTCTCCCGCTCCCCAACTAAAGGGACAGCGGGGGGATGAAAACACAGAAGAAGGAGCAAAAACGAGATACCTGACCACTTTCACTTTTCAATTTGTAAAGGTCCTTCAAGGTGACCAAACGCTCCCCTTCTGCCCACTGGCATTTGTACCCATGAAGGAGGATGTATATTCTCCTGGGTTTGCGTCTTCAATTTGTAAAGGTCCTTCAAGGTGACCAAACGCTCCCCTTCTGCCCACTGGCATTTGTACCCATGAAGGAGGATGTATATTCTCCTGGGTTTGCATCTTCAAGTGGTGCAGAGGGCATAACTAGCCAGCACTAGTCAGTATGAATGTCGATGGATGAGGAAGGTCCAAGGGTAGCATAGCTGAGAGCCTAGGGAAAGGATGGACTGGAAAGGTCCTGCCCAGTCTACATGGGGAACAGGCAGAGGAGGAAGCAGCAGCTAAGCAGCTCCAGCTAATGGCTGATGAGTAAGAATCTGGGCCTGGAGTTGCCACAATTGCTAACTTTTCGTCCAATAAAAGATAGAAATTTAGACTTTTTTATATGCAAAATCTCAGTAAGTCAGCAAATAATTCAAAATTAAAAGGCTCTAGAGCCAATAAAACTCCTCTGTGGACAGCCCGTCTATGACTTTTGAACTATAGTGCCTACCCCCCCTCCCCCGCCAACTAGAATCATCTTCATCGGACCACCCAGGGTGTAAATAAGAATTTATTTTTTATACCTCTCCATACCTGACCCTCAAAGAGATGTGAAAAGTCTGTCTCACGTAAGGTTAAATTAATTTTCTTCCTCCCTTCCTTCCTTTTCCTTTTTTCACGTATGAACCCTTTTTTGCTGGGGGCGGTAAGAAGAATTGGGATCTACTGTCTTCACAACTCTCAAGTATATGATACACTACTATTAACTATGGTCACCATGCTGCACATGAGATCCCCAGAACTTATTCATCTTATAACTGAAAGCTTCTACCCGTCGACCTGTATCTCTTCATTTCCCCCCCAGCCAGCCCCTGATAACCTCAATTCTATGTACTGCTTCTGTGAGTATGACTTAGTTAGAGTCTGTGTATAATGATACCATACAGTATTTGTCTTTCTCCATCTAGATTATTTCACTTACCATAATACCCTCGAGGTTTATCTATGTTGTTGCAAATTACAGGATTTCTTTCCTTTTCATGGCTGAATGATATTCCATTGTATATACATAGCACATTTTTACCATTCATCCGCTAATGGACACTAAGGTTGTCTCCATACCATGGCTATTATGAAAAATGCTGCCACGAACATACGAGTGTAGACATCTCTTTCAGGAACTGATTTCATTTCCTTTGGGTATATACCCAGAACTGGGATTGCTGAGTCATAGGATAGTTCTAGTTTTCATTTTTGAGAAACCTCCATACTGGCTGTTTTCCATTCTGGCAGTACGAACTTATATCCCACCAATAGCGCACAAGGGTTGCCTTTCCTTAAGGTTAAATTTCAACATGACCTTTGACACTTCCTTATGATTCAGGTCTGTGCTGAAGATGATTGTTAAATTTTCAGAAATTTTACACAAGATGATTGTTGTGATATTGGTAGCTTTAAACTGACCAAGATGGGAGTATTTGCACCACTCAAACTGGCAACAGTACAAATTAGGGCTGCTCCTCAACCTTAAAGCCAATTTTTCAACAAAGACCAGCCACCACTGCTTACGATGTTCTACCTAAGGGCCACAGTCTTCAAGTGACTGGCTGAGCAAGTAGGTTGAGGATAAAATAAAAGTACCAAGTTAAATGGAATACTGATATTAAATAAAGTAAACCGTTGGGTTTCCTTTAATTCAGTGGTCCTCAAAGCACAGCTTCTGGGGCAGCATCAGCAACATCTCCTGCAAACTTGTTAGAAATGCAAAATCTCAGGCTCCACCCGATACCCAGTGAATCACAAATTTCAGAAATTTCAGGGCGAGGCCCAGCACCCTGTTGCAAGAAGCCCTCCAGGTGATTCTGGGGCCTGCTGCAGTTTGAGAACCACTGCTTTCGGACAATACAGATTTGTTTCAGGGTCTGTGCTCACTTTCGTGACTCTAAGAATATAAGTATCTTTAAAATCCCATCAAAGTTTCATAGGGTCTTTCATAGACAATGAGAATTGAACTTTTAAACTAAGATGAAATTGCATTCCCAGGTATATAATTTAATTAATAACGAGGCATCAGGTGTAAAAGTTGCTCTCAAGTGAAAGTTCTATGTACACTTCTTTCCACTTCAATGTCTTTAATTACTAAACATATCACTTCAGAAAAATACAGCACAAATTCAGTTTTCAGCTTATTATAAGAAAGTTTAAGGCAGGGGCTGCTACCCATCTGGCTGTCAAGAGTCCTTCCAGAGGTTAAGTAACTTCAGGTATTTGTACCCACTGCAATTTACCAAATACCTGCCCACTTCTTGTTCTTTTATAACAGACCAGTTTACGTATTTGTAAAGACTGCCTGGTTGCTGTAACATGTGAGGTTGAGACTTTTGCATTCAGGACTATCCCAATCCTTCTGCTGTTTGTAAATTCAGTATTTTTTTTCCTGTTGTCCAGTACTCAGAAATCTTTTGTAACAAAAAGCAATGTTAAAATGGTATTGGTGATCATACTGCATGATCTGTACCAATAATGCTCAGGTCTTTGTGTCAAGAACATTACCAAAATGTGTATATTCAGATTCAGGGCGTGACTTCTGCCTCTAAGTAACTCTTCCTTGATTCAGTTTCTCATTCGTTGAAAGAAAAGTTTGTATCTGATTATCTTCTAAATCAACTCCAGTTTCTACGATTCTACACAAGACGCATGTATTAGCAAACTCCATATGCAAGCTGGGTAGGTGCTGAACTGAACCAACACTCTATAATTTTAATCACTGACATTTACAAAAGAGGTGGAGAGAATCTAAAGATTAATTGGGAATAAGAGGCAAACGAAGAAGAAGAAGAAGAATACAAATAATAAGGCATGAGCAGAGGAAAGTTTACTCCAGTAAGATTTATGCAATATCTGCTATAATGGATGTAAGACTCAGATTATTCCAATGCTAGAATATTACACCCACAATGTATTGGGTTGTTCTTCTAAACAGCGCATTTTTAAAGCAGCAGTTCTTCATGTACTTTGTTAATTCTTGATACAGTTTCTGGAAGTGACCTAGTTTAATTTCAAATCCCTTTGGAATCTTGCTGTGGGTGATTCTGAGACAATCCCCCAAAGGTACTATCGTTTTTTTAAAGGAAGCTTTGCAACAGGGACATGTTTCCTTGGTTACCAGCATCACAAGCATATGTGCCATTTCAAACACTTCCTTCCAGCTATCTTAAGACAACATTTCTGGAACCTGAGCAGAGTCTATCTTCTCCTCAAAGAGAAGAGTTATAAAGGTCGACAGCATCTCTCAGAGTTCTAGATGGTGGGCTGTTTGGGGCTACGTTTTTAGGCACAGAACAAGAGCAGCCCTGACAATGATGGAAAAGCAAAAGGGCATTTAGATCACACAGATATGAATGTGACAGTGCCTCGGCTTCACATACACTCCCAAAGTCACGGCAGTCCTGATGACATGCAGATTCACGGAGCAGAGTGGCACTGGATAGAATTCTCGCTGGGTTCCTGATGGGGTCTACATTTCCAGGCTGCTGTGACATTCAGGATAACTACCAATTCGCACAGGGGACTATGCCAGGGACCCCTGTGATTCTATCCTTGCCACGGGCCGCAGAGGCGGGAGAAATAATTGCACCAACGGCCAAAGCATGACACTCATCGTGCTCTGTTTGGACACAGGGAACTCACTGCTGAGAGAGCAGAGATCCAGCTGCCACCAGAAAAGGAGAGATAGAAACCAGCCCCGCCCCCCAGCCATAATCCTTAGCAGCAAAAAGTGAGTTTATAAAGCTAAAAAGCTTTCAAGTTTTAATGAAAAAGCTAAGTTAGAAATTATAAACTACACCATATGCTTTGGGAAACATGGTTTCTGGCAATATATTTAGTATCATGTTAAAATAGTGTTACAAAAGGAACTTAACTGAAACAGAGAATGAATTTTGGGGGGGGAAGGAGAGAATAGAAAGGGAAGGGACATTTTTTGAATACCAACGCTGGGCAGGTTAGAACTGGGCTTGGGTGTTCATGCAGAGTGTAACTTAATCCTCAAACCATTCCCTGCAATGTGTGTTGCTATCCTCACTTGCAAACAGGAGGCTAGAGCCCAGAGGCCCTAAGTCACCTCCAAGAGTCTGTAAGTGGCAGCACTTGGAAGCAAACTGTGTCTGAAGCCATGAAAAGTCAGTGTATTTTCCAAAACCACACTATTGAGAATCTGCCACAAATCCACTGACAATACAGCTATTGTAAATTTTAAAAATAAATTTGCGTTTTTTTTAAGCTCCAACTTTGCAAACGATGATACAGTGCTTGTCATTTCTTCCTACTCTAGAATATTTAGAGGAATAAAGAGAAAAAAAATTTATTTCCAAATGGAAATGCCCTCCAGGAGACAAATGAATGATTTCGGATATAACTTCTATGAACTCAATTCAAACACACACACACACACACACACACACACACACACACACACACACACACACACACACACACACACACACACACACACACCCAGCAGCAAATCCAAAACTCATAATAGTCACAGTTTTTCAGTGCAACATTTAAAAATGTATCCTCATCAGAAACATGATTTCTTTCACCACATAGCTATGGGAATGACCATAGCTGGAATCTAAACTTAACATTTCTCTAAATTCGTAAATATTCTGTATTTGGATTTCGTTCAAGTTTAAAAACAAAAACAAGAAAGTTGACATGATAGCTCCTTTAGGAATTTTCTACTTTTTCAGCATGAGAAGTTAAATTTGATGAATTCATGAGAACAGATCCTATAACCTCTTTGTGACCTAGGGAGATAACTTATCCACCCCTCTCCACCACCGCAATCTGAGTGTGGCCCTTATCTCATAAAGCCTTACAAACAAAAGCACTTAAGCAGTTATGACCCATTTTACTATTGTTTCTCTTGCCTCCCTCACTCTGTATCTCTTTTTTTTTTTTTCATGTCTCGGTGGCTTCCAAATCCATATTCTTAAATCCCAACTCACTCCTAAATTCCACTTTCACAATTCCAGAAGGCTAATGGACATTTTCATCCCCACGTCCCCCCTGGGCACTTTGAAGTTGACATGTCTCCAACCATAGGATCCGCCACCAAATTCCTAAGTGTCCTTAATGACACCACGGCCCAGCCAGTTAACCCAGCCAGAAACTGCAGAGGCCCCTCTGATTCCCTCCACCTTTTTCACTCCTCCATGGCCTTTCCATTCCACTGTCTACATATCTCTTGGTGGCCTCCCCTTTTCTGCATCCTCCCATGCCTTAGTTTAGAGCCTCATTCATCTCCTGCCTGGGGTACTGAAATGGCATCACATCTTATCTCTAAGTTGGAGGCTTTCCCCACTGCATTCCATCCTATCTACCACCAGAGATATAACTCTAAATCACTCATCTGATTCACCAGACACTTTACAACAGTAATTTCATTGGAGTTGGACAGGGTAGAATTATGGGAACATTTCCTTTGAGGATCAATTTATTATAAAATGTTTCCATTTTTAATGGACAAATATTACTTTTGTGATCATCAATAAGGACAAAAAATGTACACATTGAATAAGGGAGTGGGTCCACAATGAAGTTAAAACTCTTGAGCCTTACTTACCACCCCACACCAGTCAGAATGGCCATCATCAAAAAATCTACAAACAATAAATGCTGGAGAGAGTGTGGAGAAAAGGGAACCCTCTTGCACTGTTGGTGGGAATGTAAATTGATATAGCCACTATGGAGAATAGTATGGAGGTTCCTCAAAAAACTAAAAATAGAACTACCATACGACCCAGCAATCCCACTACTGGGCATATACCCTGAGAAAACCATAATTCAAAAAGAGTCATGTACCACAATGTTCATTGCAGCTCTGTTTACAATAGCCAGGACATGGAAGCAACCTAAGTGTCCATCGACAGACGAATGGATAAAGAAGATGTGGCACATATAGACAATGGAATATTACTCAGCCATAAAAAGAAACGAAATTGAGTTATTTGTAGTGAGGTGGATGGACCTGGAGTCTGTCATACAGAGTGAAGTAAGTCAGAAAGAGAAAAACAAATACGTATGCTAACACATATATATGGAATCTAAAAAAAAAAAAATGGTCATGAAGAACCCAGGGGCAAGACGGGAATAAAGACGCAAACCTACTAGAGAATGGACTTGAGGATATGGGGAGGGGGAAAGGTAAGCTGGGACAAAGTGAGAGAGTGGCATGGACATATATACACTACCAAATGTAAAATAGACAGCTAGTGGGAAGCAGCCGCATAGCACAGGGAGATCAGCTTGGTGCTTTGTGACCACCTAGAGGGGTGGGATAGGGAGGGTGGGAGGGAGGGAGATGCAAGAGAGAAGAGATATGGGAACATATGTATATGTATAACTGATTCACTTTGCTATAAAGCAGAAACTAACACACCATTGTAAAGCAATCATACTCCAATAAAGATGTTAAAAAAAAACAACTCTTGAGCCTTGAACACAAGGCCCTTAACGATGTATCTGTCAATTACCTACTGGGGTTCATCTTCCCCACCCCACCACTCACACCCCTGAGGCACACACCCGCTTCTCCAGGGCTCTTTTGAACCTGCAAGACTTTACCGACTCTGCTCCCTATTCCTGCAATACCTTTCAAGTGAACTTTTATGTTATTCCCCTCTTCTTAACTTCCTGTGTGTCCCAAATCTGCTTTATCATAGCCAGACCAAGTCAATTAGAATCTCTGGGGGAAAAACCTCGCAATCCAAATTTTGCTCCCCACGTGATGCTTATATTCAAGCAAGAGTAGGAAAAAATGGCCTCGAAAACTGCTCACGAGAAATTGGGAAAGGGAATTTAAATTCCTTTCTCAGCATCACTTTACAGGTCAAATTTCCTAACTTTATGATCAGTGCAGATGGCTCTCTTCAGAATTTTCTCCAGAATTACCTGAGTTAAATGCCTGTGAGGAACAACCCCCGCGGACCTCAGGATGTACAAGTGTGTGTTAGGTAAATGCATGAGAAGCGGCCATGAGCTTGCACAGGCACACACGTGAACACACACGTGCACACACATCTCAAGACCCAAAGGTCTGCCCTCAAGCACCTTACGATTTTCAGTTGAAAAGATGCTTAAAAGCGTCCCCTCTTCCAACAAACCAGAAAAAGGAAATGTGTGTTTATTTTCTCTTACACACGCACACTTTAATGATTTGACTGCTCCTAAGCAGCCTGCGCACACATTATTGAGTGTGCTCTACCCAATCTTACACATTAGTTAAAATCAAACGTGAGTTCTCCACCGAAAACTGAAAGGTCCAAAATCTATTCTCTTCTCTGTAACCAACTGGCTAAATAACCTTGGATGAGTTTGTTTTTATTTAGTCTTTCAATTTCACTCCTTTGAAAGAATTCCAGATCTCTCATTATACTGAGAAGAGATTTTAAAGGAAGTAAAAAAAAAAATAAATAAGCTGGAAAAGCAGAATTTGAGTTCTGGGTCCCAAAATCATTTTGTTTTAATGAAGAAGAAGGATAGATAAATCCTAACAGTATTTAAAACATATAATATGTAAAAAAAAGAAACAAACAAAAAAAAACCTTGCTGAATAACGACAAATTACAAAAAGAACGACTTACATTGGAGGCTTATTTGTTCCCTTAATGGATTAAATATGAATTCAGTTTAAACATATAACTAAATTCAGTTTAAAATAACAGATGTGGGAAACAAACTTATGGTTACCAAGGGTGGGAGTATAAATTGGGAGACTGAGACTGACATATTCACACTACTATATATAAAAATAGATAACTAATAAGAACCTACTGTATAGCACAGGGAACTCTACTCAATACTCTGTAATGACCTATATGGGAAAAGAATCTAAAAAAGAGTGGATATATATATATATGTATAACTGATTCACTTTGCTGTACAGCAGAAACTAACACAACATGCAAATCAACTATAATCCAATAAAAATTAATTTTAAAAATTCAGTTTAATAAAAAGTCAACAGTTATCTGCATATTTGTGGAGTGCTTCGTCTGTGCCAGGGCCTGTGCATGATGCCCTAGGAGGGGCTGGACCAGCACGTCAGGCTGGGGGAGGGGTGGAACTCAGAGGTCACCACATCCAGCTGCCCTCTCTGTGTTTGACTCTCTTATTTCAACACAGCCTCCAGGACTTCCCCCTGCTAGCAGCTGAATTAAACCCGGTAGTTTGAGTTTTCATTTATGATCGGCCACATCCCCTTCTTCCAAAGTTGTATTCATCGAGGACTTACCTATACATAGGACACCTAACACTCATAAGAGCACTGACCTTTTACTGAGCATGGGCTGCACCCAGAACCCTGTGCTTGTCTTTACTCCTTTTAACAACTCTGCAGGGCAGAGATTACTTCTCCTTACTGCTGAGAGGCCATCTAAGAAGTAAAGCTGAGATTTGAAGTTAGCATTGTCTCATTTTAAGCCATTACACTTTGTTTTGTCCACTTGGGCTGCTATATCAGAATGCCATAGAGTGGGTGGCTTATAACAGTGGACAGTTACCTCTCACAGTTCTGGAGAATGGGAAGTCCAAAATCGAAGTTCTAGCAGGGTTCAGTGTCTGGTGAGAACCCACTTTATAGTTCATATACAGCTGTGTTCTTGCTGTGTCCTCACATGAGCAAAGAGGCAAGGGATCTCTCTGGGGTCTCTTTTATAAGTACACTAATCCCATTAACAAGTGATCCACCCTCGTGACCTAATCACCTTGCAAAGCCACACCTCCAAGTACTATCCCACTGGGAATTAGGTTTCAACATGAAATCTGGGGGGACACACGTTTATAGTACTCTTCTTTGAACTATACCAAAAAGATCCTAGCACATCTGCCCACTCACTGTCCCCATCCACTTCAGAAAAGGACCCTTTGAACACTGACCATGACCTGAACATGCAGTTCCCCCATCTTAGCCTCCTTCCTTTGAAAGGGACCATTTGTTCCTTCCATAGAACTTGCTATAGTCTGAAATGATCTTGCTAATTTATTAAATTATCTATCTTCTCTACACACACACACACAGAGCAAGAAGAATGCAGGCCCCTTTAGGGCAGTGATTTTGAATGCCTAGTTCACTCTCTTATATCTCACTATCTGGAATGCTGGGTTCAATAAATATTTGTAGAGATGAATAAATAACTCATCAGGCTTTGTGGCATTATCTCATTCCAAACGGTGGAAGTGTGTTTATACATATATTTTGTTTTTTAATGTACGTTGGGCTAGATATGCTCAGATAGTTTATGTGCTAATTCTTTCTTTCACTCTAAGGTTAAGCTTATATTCTGTTTTAACATTAAGAACTAGGAAGTACAAAGAAAAGGCCACCAACTGGTAATATCAAGTCAAAATGCCAGAAAAAATGAGAATTTTTAAAGAAAATGATGATGAACTGTTTTCACTGAACACCCAAGCAGGCGCCAGTAATTCACATGAATTCTGAGTGAAGGTGAAAG
This sequence comes from Delphinus delphis, assembly GCF_949987515.2. Taxonomy (NCBI): domain Eukaryota; kingdom Metazoa; phylum Chordata; class Mammalia; order Artiodactyla; family Delphinidae; genus Delphinus; species Delphinus delphis. Next base: position 60,248,031 of record NC_082699.1, read on the forward strand.
AGTTTGAAAGTTCCTTCAGTTGGGCTGGTGAGATGGGGCACTGACTAAGCAGGCTTGATGGTCTTTTTCCAAAAATAAATGAACACACCAAAACCACAAAACCCCTCAAGTAGAAAGGCAGATAATAGCACGTCTGCTACTGGTGTTTACTATGTTAGCATTTTCATTTTGCATTTTCATCCTGAAGTGCAGTTACATTTCAAAAATCCTGCGAAAGCACAACAGCCCCCAAAACGCATAGTCTACTAACATTGAAACTGCTATTTGATGAAGAAGCTTTCTGGCTCATGAAAATCTCAAATGAGAAGTAGAAGGAGCCAATGTTTGACCTCTGAAACGTTCCTTCTCGTTATGGTGTGAAACCAGATTTTGGGGTGTGTGTGTGTGTGTGTGTGTGTGTGTGTGTGTGTGTGTGTGTGTGTGTGTGTGTGTGTGTGTGTGTGTGTGTGTGTGTCTGGCTCATGAAAATCTCAAATGAGAAGTAGAAGGAGCCGATGTTTGACCTCTGAAACGTTCCTTCTCGTTATGGTGAGAAACCAGATTTTGGGGAGTGTGTGTGTGTGTGTGTGTGTGTGTGTGTGTGTGTGTGTGTGTGTTTATCATTATTTTTAACAAATTGCTCTATAGTCAAAAAAAACCTGCTGGCCTCATCACCAGTCCTCAAACCACAGATTCACACAAACCCTTATAGCAACTGTCTCTTCCTACAAATGTCTTCGTTGCCCAGAGATGGGAACCCCAAGTGTTATTAAAGTGATGGAGGGCTGTGGCAAACTATCTTTATGTATCTTTATGAAACTACCTGTTGGTTACCTACATCTTCCCTTCATCACCTCCTTCCCTTTGTCTATGTTTTGCTTTGTTTCCATAAATTGGATCACAAGCCTACTGGACCAGGGCCACATTCAACTCTTATCAATGGAAGCTTCCTTTTGGGTTTCCCTCGAGATCACCCGTATTATGTTGTTCTTTCAGATCCAGGACCACAGAAGAGCCTGTGAGGCAGCCATCCAGAGTCCATCCCTTCTCTCCTCCAAGCTCTTGTAGCTTCAGTTAAAGTTCTTCCCACATTCTGCCCCATTTCCATGAGTTTCACCTCCTCCAGCAGACAAGAAGCTCCCTGGGGCAAAGAACTTTCTCATTTCTCACAGTCCACAGGACAAGGCCTGAGAAAACGTCTGTGGATGGAATGGCCTGTCCTTGCGCAATAAGGAGCAACAGCCAATGTTGACATGAGTTCTGGCGGCTGATCTCCTAAACTTCCAACTGTAGGGCCTGTCCAGACTCAGGCCTGACCCAGACTCTAGGCGAGGGTTCAGGCTCCAAGCCACAAGTTTCCCAATCTGTCAGCTTTGGAGTCAGGTTATTACAGGGAACCCCGTTCTTGTGCAAAAGCAAGCATTGTCAGTAGATGGAAATTAGGAAAAGTGCACACACACGTTGTTGCAAATGTATAAAAAACAAAGCCATTTCTAAACAGTACCTGATTTATTCTAACTTCTTTATCCACATCAAATTAAAGAATGACCAGAAGTATCTGTGTGAGGCATTCCACAGCCAGAACATTAAAAAGGAGACCTCAAGTCTGAAAAACATTGCAATTTCCTCCTTTAGGCAGAAGGGAGGTAGTATTGTGCAGGGTGAAGAATCCAGACTTTGAAGTAATTCAGTAACGGTCTTTAATTCCTACACAGAACCAGTATGACTTGGTCAAATTATGTCTGCCCTCAATTAATCTTTTCAAAATCCAGCATCTACTGTGTGCCAGGCACCTTTCTAGGCATGGGAGATACAGCAAGGAACAAAACAGATGAAGTTCCCGCCTCAAAACAATAGGGTAGGGATTAAAATAGCACCTATCTCATTGGACTATTATAAGAATTCCACACCAAGTACTACAGGTGAAGCCCTTAGAACGGGGTCTGGCACATGAATCACCTCCCTCAGTGAATAGTAGCTGTTATTTAAAGCAGGAAATGTCAATTTCTACAAGCTGTAGGAAGTATGCTGGATGTATTAAAACAAAAAAAAAGGATACATTGGCCAAATGTCACGTCTGGCACCGCTGAACCAGGGTTGGGTGAGGAGATCTGGCCGGCTGCATGGATGAGGCCTGTCCTCTCTCTTTCCCCAGTGTTTGCCCTGTTAAAAAACTCACTTTCCCCATTAAGGGTGGGGACACCCCCTACAGTCTTTGATACTTAGGGCACACGAAGGAATTCTGAGAAATTGTGGTCCCTGCATCAACCAACATTCAAAAGCCATCTGCAAAGGTGGTCCGGGTATTTGTATCAATGACCCTTCTCTTGAGCCTTTCACTCCAATCCCAAAGGGCTTGTAAGTGTCCTCCAAATCTGCCGTGTTCTTTAAAGCCACCATGGCTTTGCCCAGCTCTTCCTGTTATGAGGTATGCACTTCCCTTTTCTCCATGCCTTGATATACCTGGTTTAATTCCACCCATCCTTGAAGACCAAGTTCATACAAGCACATCTGAAGACTTCCTGAACCACAAGACGGAGAGTTGGTTCTCTCACCTCTTCCCATCTGATAACTTATCACAGCCCCACCTACTGCATTATTCTCACTTGGTTCATGTCCATTCTGTCATTAGACTACTCTGCTCAAATGCCCAATATCAAATTTAGGGCAAAGGGCCCACCTCAAATATTTCTTTTGCTCACTTATTCAGAAAATATTTATTGAGCTCTGACTCTGTGGCACACTCGGTTCCAGTATGCCGGGTATATGGTAATATCCCCAAATGCCCGCCTGGCCTATGGAACTGCCATCCTAGTGGAGAAACTGTTCCTCACCCCTCTTTGCCCATCACCCTTCTCACCACATCACCCTGACCACCCACAACAAGAATTCCAGGCACGAGTACCAGTTGTGTGTGGCATGTTTTCATGAATAAATAAATCACCCTCACTGTTAGGTCCTTTGAAGTGTGAAGCAAACCCAATGCCTAGAGCCATGACTGTTCCCCTGGGCTGTCACCATAAAGTCCCACCCTCTACATCACTGCCTTGGTGATTTGGTACCGTTTTTAAAACGAGGGGACACTTTATTCAACAAAAATCAAACTCAATGCCTATAGGGAACAGGGCAGAATTACTTCCTAGCAAAGAGATCTTCCCAGACGAGATGAACTACACTCACAAGGGCCCCATCCAGATTTTTCTTCTCGAAGCTTCCACTGGTTAACACCATCGGATAGGACTTTTTTTCTCACAGTGAATTCCCTTGGGACTTTACACGGGGGGAGGGAGGGGGGCTGCATCACACAAGCCTTCACTTATTTATTTACTTATTTCACTTATTTACATACTGCCTCAGCATTGTGCCCAGCTCTTTCAAACATGGGTGTATGTCTCTTGCAACTCCACTGGGAGCTCCACGATTACAGAAACGCCCTCTGCAGTCACGACACCTCCCACAATGTGAACATACAGCAGGTGCTCAATAAGTGCTTGTCACATTTCATATTGAGAAATTATTCCTTACACCTCAGCTATCATGGGGGAGGGGAAGCCCAACTCTACACCCCCCAAAATAGGTAAAAGTCTCTAACTCACTTCCAAAAAGGGAATGACAAAATTTCCAAGAAGAAAAACCATTCAAAGAATAAACAACATTGGCCACGTGGAGCTTTCCACGATCTCATCAACTTTTTCTAGTCTGTTAAAAGCCAACATATCACTAGTTTACATCTATTCCTCGTGGAGTTGTGATCTTACATGGCCCTTCAAAAATTGTGCTTCGCTGGTCTCTCCTTCTTACCTTAAAATAATTGCAATCAAACCTCAGGATTACTGTATAATGCGGACTGAAACGGACTGTTTTTATTTCTCCCCCCCGCCTTTAGCTAACATTTTCTATGTCCTTACTATGTCTGGCAACTCTGCAAAACTACTTGTGTGATCTCATTTAACACCAAAATAACCCCCATGAAGCGGTTTCTTCTACTGATCCCATTTTACAGTTGATAATATGGAGACGCAGAGAGGTTAAGTTACACAGCTGAGAACGGGCCAATCAAACCAAGAACTGCTGGCCCTACAGCTCACATACTATGCCAGGCATCAGAAAACTCTGGCCTGAGGGCCACATCCAGCCTACCACATGTACTTGTAAACAAAGTTTCATTGGAACATGGCAAAGCTCATTTGTTTATATACTGTCTATGGCTGCTTTCATATACCAACAGCAGAGCTGAGCACTTACGACAGAGGCTCGATGGCCCACAAAGCCTAAAATATTTACTATCTGGCACTCTGCAGAACAAGTTTGCCAACCCCTGGTCCAGGCTACATTGGCAAAGATAAAATGTTTAAGTCATAGCAATCTCCTAAAAGTCTCAACACGTAGTTCACAAAGTACAGAGCTTGCAATAAAAACGGAAGCTTTCCAATGACCTTAAAAATCTCGAGTGGGAACAGTCTTTGCAAGTCATCTGCCTTCTGTTTCTGAATGATAAGTTGAGCCTGGCATTAGTAAATGCCTTACGACTCCAACTCCCATTTAGAAATAAATATACTCGGAATATCAGAAGTATTTATTGCTTACAGAACTGTCTGGTAACAAGGAAATTGCCCCGTCGGTCAAATAGCAACAGAAGATTTATCCATTCCCTATGCAAAGTAGTATACTTAGACCTACACAAACCACGATAAGAAAGCACAAGTTCAACATAAAGGACAGATAGGGGGGGTTTCCCTCGTGGCGCAGTGGTTGAGAGTCCACCTGCCGATGCAGGGGACACAGGTTCGTGCCCCTGTCCGGGAAGATCCCACATGCCGCGGAATGGCTGGGCCCGTGAGCCATGGCCGCTGAGCCTGCGCGTCTGGAGCCTGTGCTCCGCAACGGGAGAGGCCACAACAGTGAGAGGCCCGCGTACCGCAAAAAAAAAAAAAAAAAAAGGACAGATGGGATGCTAGTAGTGGGATGAACCTGTCTTCATGCAAGATCTTAAACCAGCAGAAGTTAGACAGAGAGAGAGTCTACATTATCCCCAAACATGCAATCACAGCACGAACAAAATAACGTGGAACGTGGCACTGCTTTGCTTGTGATGAAGGCTGTAATGTAACTCTGCCAGGAACCTCATTCACCATCCTTTTCCCCTTAACAATCAGCCTCTCATCCTGTGCTGTCCGTCTGTGAATGTCACCGTTGGGACTGGAAGCTCAGTCCCTCTCTCCCCGTCCACCACATGTAATGCATATCTGAGTCCTTGTACCAAAAGCCATCCCTTCTTTCTATTTCTGCTGCCTTCTGGCTTGAATATCCTTTTATTTTTTAGCCAAGCCAGGTAAGAGAGAGCTGGTAGCTCACACTGACCGAGCTTTCACCCTGGGCCGGTCAGCTGTGTGCACTCCACAGGCAGAAACTAACTCTTGCCTCCCATCAAAGGACTGGAATATCCACTGTGTCAACGAGGGCAGGGGGACTGAGCGGGCAGCAGGTAAGTGATGGGGCAGGAATTCAAACCAAGGCGACAGAGGGACTTCCCTGGCCGTCCAGTGGTTAGGACTCCACACTTCCAATGCAGGGGCACCAGTCCGAGCCCTGGTCAGGGAACTAAGATCACATGCCACATGGCACGGCCAAAAAAAAAAAAAAAACCCAAGGCAGCACACTACAAAGGTCACCCCTCACTCCACTGCCCCCTGCCTCTGCCACCTCTAAATTCCTTAATACTTTGTCCTCCTCCAAAGTGACTTTTAGAAAAATTAAACCTAGAATTACATTTATATACTTCCCTTCCAAAATTGAAAACTCCTGGAGGTAGTGGTCTAGTTTTATTAATCTGTGGACCTCCTCACATACCCAGCCTGGTACCCAGCTGGAGCTAAATGCGGAACAAAGGGATATTCCCTCCTCTAGGAAGTCTAATGGGTGAATGAAAAAGAAAAGATCACTTAGAAAATCCATCAACAGAATACCCTCAAGAGGTCTTTGTGGTTTGTTTATACCCCAACATATATTCACCAGGACTTCCTGAAAATAATTTTGAGGAAACAAAAAACCATGAAAAATTAGCTGCCAGATTTGGAATGGTGAGTTTCTGTGGAGGAGGAAAAACTAAAGGAACAGGCACACAGAGCGACTAGATGTCCTAAGGAGAGTAATTCATTTCACTCCAAAATGGGCTAAAGCCACTGCTCTCAACCCTGGTTGCACACTAGAATCGCCTGGGGAAGTTTTGAAAGTTCTGAGAGCTGGGCCAGTCTCAGACCATGCAAATCCAACTCTCTGGGGGTAGGCCCCGGTTATCTGTGGTTTTTAAAGCTCTCCAGGGAGGTCCAATGTGCAGCTGAAGTAAAAACTGCTGGAGTGAAGGGAGTTTCACGGGAATCCTGGCTCCATAATTACAAATTATGTGACCTGGAACAAAACATTCCCCACCCATCCTTCTTCTTCAACCCCAAACAATCCCTTAACTAGCTATAGGACCTCAGCTCAGATTCCCCCCTTGTAAAATGAGGGTTGGTACTTAACCCTCGTACGGTTATTGTCGGCACTGAATGAGGATACATCAAACTTCTCAGAACAGTGCCCAGAACATGGAAGGCATTTAATAAGTGTTAGCTATTTTAATCAGCAAAGGTATAAAGGGTTTACAATACAGTCGGCCCTCCATAACCTCGGGTTCTGCATCCGTGGATTCAACCGAGGATCGAAAATATCTGAAAATTTAAAAATTCCAGAAAGTTCCAAAATGCAAACCTTGAATTTGCCATGCACCGGGCAACTATTTTCATAGCATTTACCTTGTATTTATAACTACTTACATAGTATTTATATTGTGTTCAGTATTTTAAGTAATCTAGAGATGATTTAAAGTATACAGGAAGACGTGCACAGGTTATATGCAAACACGACACCACTTTATATAAAGGACTCAAGCATCCGCAGATTTTGATATGCAAAGGAGTCCCACAGATACTGAGGGATGACTGTACCTATCTCACAAGCTGAGGACTAACTACAAAGGATTTGATATTTAAAAAATGCTTAATAAATGGCATTCTCTTTTCCCATTCTTAATTCCACTCACAATTATCTCTGAATACCTGATCTAACTCGGGGGCCCTCAGTACAGAGAAACCTAGCTCCCCAGCACTCACCTAGGGTTGCCAGATAAAAGACAGGGGCATATTCAATATGATCAAATATAATAAATACAGTATAATTAAAAAATCATTCGCTGTTTATCTGAAATTCAAATTTACCTAGCTACACTCTATTTTCATTCATTAAATACTACATTCACCTGTTATTGAAATTCAGGCTAAAATTGAGGTGCGGAAGCAGAGTCTAGTCCATGGGGACACACACACATATGCAAAAAAAATCAGTACCTTGAACCTTTACTGCTTCGCTCCCTAGTAGCCAAAAGACACGTTACTACAATTTATGAGCAACAAGCTAGCTCCCCTACATCAGGCAAGTTAATGCATTGTTCAGATGAACAAAATGCAGGAGGAAACCATTCAAAGGCAAAGGACAGCCACAAGGGAGAAAGCTTTCCCAAACTGACCCCTCTGTTGTTTTTTCTTAATAATTTTTTATTTTTATTTTTATTTATTTTTGGCTGCATTGGGTCTTCGTTGCTGCGCGCAGGCTTTCTCTAGTTGCAGCAAGCAGGGGCTACTCTTCATTGTGGTGCGCGGGCTCCTCATTGCGGTGGCTTCTCGTTGCGCAGCACAGGCTCTAGGAGCGCAGGCTTCGGTAGTTGTGGCACACAGCCTCAGTAGTTGTGGCACACAGGCTCAGTAGTTGTGGCACGCAGGCTCTAGAGCGCAGACTCAAGTAGTTGTGGTGCACGGGCTTACTTGCTCTGCGGCATGTGGGAGCTTCCCGGACCAGGGCTCGAACCCGTGTCCCCTGCATTGGCCTGCAGATTCTTAACCACTGAGCCACCAGGGAAGCCTTGACCCCCTCTATTTTGCAGTCACTTATCTTATCCATCAATCAAGTGAACTGCAGATTTGAAGAGAAACCCTAGCCTCCTGGTGGAACGCGCTGCAACCATCGCACAGGGCAAAAGCTTAATTATAAATTATTTAGCCTGTAAATGATGCAATATCAAAACCCAAAGCCACGTTATAGACTTTGAGAGTTCTGTGGAATACAGACCTCTAATGTGTTACATGTTTTGTTTCATGTTTTATTTGTTTTAACCCTCCCTTTTAAAAAAGCTAAGTTTATTTTACTTTTTCAAAGCACGTTTCTTCTATGAGAAAAAAAAAAACAGAAAAAACAGACCCATCAGAAAACAACATTCTTGAAACCCATTTCACAGGTATTTATTTTGAATTCCCAGAGCAAAGTCTCTGCGGAAATGTTAAGTTCTGAACTGTGTCCACTATAATACTGGTGGATGTGGAAGAAACTAAAGATTAAAATACTACAGAAGAAGCTAAGAAGCGTTAAACGCCAATGAGTCAGCTAGTTCTGTAAGAAATGAATTAAATCAGCCACTAGATTGCTCATTGATGATCACAAATAGCGAAAGCTCTCCTGCAAAGGCATGGTTTCCAGTTCACTTGGCTAATCCCTTCTGAACAAGGATTCAAGGAATGAATATTATTTATCCAATGGCAAGCTGCACAAATTAATCACACCCAAGCACCACGCTGGCAGCCAAACACAATAACTTCAGACCATCATCATAAGCCAATAACAAGAACAAAAGCTCTGTTATCCACACCCCCCAAAAAATGGCAAGTATCAAAAGGTCTGAAATTATACCTCCTTAACCTCTTTACAGCCAACTAATTAGGATGGTAGGTCACATGAAAATAACTTTCAAAGAAGAGAAAGATAGAAGTTATTTTTTTTTTTAACAGTAAGAAAAGTAAAAGGTCAAATGGGCACATCAGTCACCAGTCCGGACAAAATTCACATGAAAAGCCAAACTGTAATGAGCACACAGCATCAGCTTCACACCCAGTTTACTTAGGTGAGTTACCACCTATCCTAATCACCTAAATGAGTTTGATACAATCTGATTCAATTTTTTTTTCCTACGAACAGTAGTAAAACTAACTTTTCCCTGGACAACCAGCAAGATTCAGACAGCGACCCACGGGATCCAGAAGCCAGTGGTTGGCAACGTTCTGACTTCACAAGGTGGCTGATAATAGATTGTACAGAGACAGCACAGAGGGCAAGAAGGCCAGGAGGACAAGAAATGCCCCATTAATGATGCCCTGCATCCCTGGCACAGCCGACTTGAATGCTGCTCTTATGAGGCTGCCAACTTTGAGAGTAAAAGAAAAGGGGGAGAAAATACGTGTAACTTAAGCCAGAAAGAAGGGAGTTCTCTGTTTGCTGTGCTCGCTAAGGGACAGAGGAAGACACTGCCAGAGAACCTTCATCTTCACATGGGGCTGCTCTGTATTTCCTTTTGGCCCATGGAGATACAGTTTATAAGGCAGCCACGTCGGCTTACCATGAAGTGTGTTAACTGGAAAAAAACAGAGCTGGTAGGTGGAGGAGGCCACGTGAGCGCGAAGGGGGCTCCCTGGCGTCCATAGGGGAGACACTGGGCTCCGGGCTCAGCATGTCACTGTCACATGCGAAACTCCCCTCTGGAAATCAATGCTCTAAGTTCCCCTATAACAGTGCTTCCCCTCAAGTTCCACCGACTGGAGGATGCCTGGCGTGCGTTCCTTTCATTCCAGGTCAAGACCAATTCTGTATACCTATTCACTTCAAGGTAAAATGCATTTCGCTGCCCTCAAGGGCTGAACGCCACCAGTTTTGTGGAGGAAAGAAAGACGCTGCGGAATAAAAGAAGGAGGAGGGTGAGAGTGAGAAATGCTGTTTCTAACTCTCCAGCTGCTGTCAGGCTCGGAAAAGGGTATTTTCGGCTACCGTTCTGTTAACAGGTGACTTGGGGTAAGAAAATGAGCTTGAAAATTTGGTAACACTGAAAGGGAAAGGCACAGGCACCAGACTGAGTATCTGCGAGGCATACATATATACACACAAAAATACTATATATATTATTATATGTAATATAGCTATATGTAGTTTATATATATTATACATAATATTATATCTATTATACTAATAAATGTAGATAGATAATATTACAGATTATTCCACTTCACCTATACATATATAGTATGTTTACATAAAGTATTATATATGATATAGTTATATATATCACGTATGTATTATTTTATATCATATATATCATATATAATATATATTATTTTATATACACACACACACACTTTACACTCATTATCTCATTTCATCTTCACCAAAACCCTCTGAAGTAGAACAATCTGTAGTTTTATTGGGTTGGCCAAAAAGTTGGTTCGGGTTTTTCCATAAGATGTTACGGAAAACGCGAACGAACTTTTTGGCCAACCCAGTACCTTTGAGGAAAGCAAGGCATGGACTTCATCCTGCCTGCCGCTAAAGCTTGTGCTCTTTCTCTTACTGACGGTTCTCAATTTTCAATCTGCCTCCACACCAGGGGCAGGCACTCTTCCATGAAGAGACAGAGAGTAAACATTCTAGGCTGTGCTGACTGTGAAGTCTCTGTTGCAAGGACTCCTCTCTACCACTGTCAGGGGAGATCAGCCAGAGAAAACAAGTAAAGCAATGTGCACGCCTGGGTTCCAGTAAACCTTTATGTATGGACACCGCTATTGGAATTGCAGGTAACTTTCACATGTCACAAAACGTTTTTCTTCTCTTGATTATTTTAACCATTTAATAATGTGAAAGTCATTCTCAGGCCACAGGCCAGAGTTTGCCAGCTGTGCTCTACAGCATTCATAGATAACATCTGGATTCATTTCAGAGAAGGTAAAGAGAAAGTGAGATTATACTGCCCTAAGAATTAGATGAGAGAATCGGGGGAAGATGTCCTGTGTTGTTTAATACTGTTGAAAACCTCATTCCCACTTCAAGACATGTCAAGTGTCTTCTCCACCACACCACACAGAGAGAATGTAAAAAAACCCCAGCCGTTGACACTGGCAGAGAAAGGATAATCTATACATGCAGATTTGGTGATGTTTAATTAAAATGAACTCAGTTCATACACTAGCGTACAATTTCGAAATTCATCCTTTTTTTTTTTAATCTCTGAAGCATCCTATACATTCAGTTTGCTTCCTGGGCACAACTGCCTCTCCATCGTTATTCTGGTGGGAAAAGAAGACTGAATAAAACCAGCTGAAAATCACAAAAGTAAGAGATGATTTGGTTGAGCAGGGAAAACAAAGTAGAGAGAAGCTCATGTGACTGGGCAGGAAACCAAAGGCGACCCTGGCCAGAGATTAGCAAGCTCTATTACACTATGTCTAACAACTTTGCAAGTTAGCAAGGGCGGGCTGATTTCCTAATTTTAGAGTGTGGAGTTAACTTACCAACTAATCAATGTATTGTCTCCCATGATTTTTCGCAAAAACAGAGTTCTGCTGGCTAGTTGCTGCAGATAAGCCTAGTCAGCTATAAACACTACCCTAGCAGTATCCGTAAGATCAATCATGCGCTAAATTGCTCCTGAAAATATACTGTCTCCTCCGGCTTTATTTCTCCACGTGGCTGGCCTGCTGTTTTCTGCTATGCATTCCCAACATAAAGTGTAACCACGATTTGAAGTCAGACACGGCCTTGCCATTGGCCTTTGGAAAGGCGGTTACCATACCGCATGCTTCCTGAAACGTAAATGCATGCTAGCGGGTGGGAGCATTTCAAAGTGTCAGAAACAATTGTGAGGAGAATAGAGGAAATGAGACTTTGAAGCGAGGAGTCTTTGCGCTCTCAGTGTCTTTCTAGAACAAGGTCATATGTGAATCATGTCCACTAACCCTTAGCATCGTCCAACCTTTAACAATGGGAAAAGAGGGAAAAGAATCTAAAAAAGAGCAGATATACGTACATGTATAACTGATTCACTTTGCTGTACAGCAGAATCTAACACAACACTGTAAATCAACTAGACTTCAATAAAAAATTTTTTTAATAAAAAATAAAGAAACAAGGAGAAAAGGATTTGCAAGTGAACATGATTAAGGCTACTCCCCAGAACCCAGAGACTAAGGTACCACAAAATGTTAGCCAGTAGGGAATATGGTCAATTTTTATTCTTTGTCTATCAGATTAAAATGATTGGGAAAGACTGTCCAAGAAAAATCCTCAGGACATTCCCTCCTGATACTCGGATTCTGATTTTTTAAATTTTTGCACTTTTTACTTTTAATCAATAGGTCTGAACAACAAGACAGGGACAAAGATTTAGCTTTTATTTCAGTATCTGCTATTCAGATTTTTTCTTTTGGGGTTGCTTGTACTTCTACAGTTTTTCTCCTTCGATTCAGCCCTAACCCCAATAAACTCAACAAGCACGTCAAATGAACCTGAATTCTTGGGAGGATTTTGCATACTTTTAAGACAACTGGGCTCACGTAAGTATTGTACTCACAGAATGCTGTGTGTTAGGCCCCAGAACAAGCCTCAACTCTTTGAGGTTAAAAGAAAAAAATCTTTAAACCCCGTTTAACATTCACCTCTCCAAAGGAAGTACTGAGCCAAAAGATTCTCACTTTGTTTTGGAACGTTTTAAATGATGTCCCAAAGCAGTTTAGATTCATGAGATTAGGTGAGTAAAGAAAGTTAATAAGAAGCAGCAAATGTTATTAAATAGTCTCTATTTAGGACAGAGGAGGCCCGTCTGTCTGTAGTGAAGGCTACACAAGAGCTTAAAAATAATCTGCCTTCCCCGGGGGGACATTAGTCCAGGACTAGGGTACCTCCTTTGTGTTTGGAATCTGAGGAATTTGGGAGAGAACCCTGGACTGCCGCAGTAGTGGGGGAGCCTTCTTTGAATGTGGGCTACAATGGGGCCAGCTGCCACTCATGACCTTGATAAGCCACTGCATCCGTCATTCTGCCAGGCTCTACGCTTCTCTCGCGTCGCTGGGATGGCGGGGAGGAAGTTCTCATTTGTTGAAGCCTGACACATCCCTAATAGCATTTCCTAAGCAGCCTCTAACACAAGAGTTATAAAAGCAGCAGAAAGCTCTGGCTGGGAAATGGTCCCAGGAGGCAATCTGGCCATCACACAGGGTCTCCACTGTCACTGAAAAGCTGGAATGGAGGCCCTTTCCGAGCCCTTTCGTGATCTGCTTTTGTATCTGCAAAGGTCTTCCTTCAGTTCCGAGAAGGAGATTTCCCTGAGGCCAAGGCCACGCCCAGAAGTTCCTTTCCAGGGCACAGCCACTCACCTCAAGGACAACCATCATGCCCTAGACATCATTTTCTGCTCTGCGGAAGGACACCCGGCTCTTACAAAATAACACAAGGATCTCTCCATGGGTTCGGGGAGGAAGAATCAGCGTGGAGACAAAGTACCGTTTTCCACATTTATCTTGCAATGCCTTCTTTTCAGACTAATTTCTTAACTAGTCTTTTCAAGAGATGGACACTTTAAAAATCAGCTCAAGACGGCTAGAGACAGGAAGACGTCATTGTCTTCCCATAGGTGGCTTTCACACTCTTTTGAAAAACAGAAGAAGTGCTAAGCTGTTTTCTTCAAGCAAATAATTCATGGTTTCAGTTACAAGTTATTTATTCTCACAACCATCCGACTGGAAGGTACTACAATTGCCCCCATTTTACAGATAAGGGAACCGAGGCACAAATAGGTTCTTTGCCAAACGCCGTGCAGCTTGTAAGTGATGGAGCCAGGATCTGAATCTGTTCTGACTCCTGATCAATGCTCTGAACCACTCTGCTTCTGCTAAACCAGCTACAACGGTTTATTCTATTATTGTACAAGTTCCGATCCTTCCTCCCTTCCAACGTGAAAAAGAAAATATCATCTTCAATGAAGCCTGGTCTAACCACGAGCACAGTGGTCCTCAGTGGCCCCTGGGGATACTTGACAGCCTGGAGATATTTGTGATTGTCATGACTGGGTAGGGGCCGGAGTGCTACTGGCAGCTTGGGTAGGGACGGCGGGTGGTGCTGCCAAACAGCCTACAGTGCGTAAGGCAGCTCCTACAACAACGAACTGCCCAGACCAAAATGCCAATAATTGCAACAGTCACATAAGAACCCTTGGGACACACATCTTTCTTCCCCCCATTCCTTTCCTTCACCATAGCCTTCAAGTCTGTATGCTATTTGCGCCCAAAACTATCTAGGAAAACATCTCTCTTAGCAAGCAGGCTTTCGTGCTCTTCCCACCCCAGCCCCCCAAAACTGATTCATCTAGGGCCATCTCTGCATTTTTTCTCCGCTCATTCCACTGGTCTAACTCCTGTACAGGCTTCAAAAGCTACTTCTTTTCCATCCAGCTTGTGGGATCTTAGTTCCCTGACCAGGGATCAAACTCGGGGCCCCCTGCAGTGTACGCACGGAGTCCTAACCACTGGACCACCAGGGAATTTCCATCAAAAGCTATTTCAGGGCTTCCCTGGTGGCGCAGTGGTTGAGAGTCCGCCTGCCGATGCAGGGGACACGGGTTCGTGCCCCGGTCCGGGAGGATCCCGCATGCCGCGGAGCAGCTGGGCCCGTGAGCCATGACCGCTGAGCCTGCGCGTCCGGAGCCTGTGCTCCACAACAGGAGAGGCCACAACAGTGAGAGGCCTGCGTACCGCAAAAAAAAAAAAAAAAAGAAAGCTATTTCAAGTGAAGTTTTGCCTGAGAAGACAAGCCCACAGCAACTCTTTCCTTCCCCTAGATTTTGCACCTCCGGTTTCCAAGTTACAATGCACCACCAGCTCATAAGGTTGATAATAATGAGCGTTGCCATTACACTCCTACCATGTGCCCCAGACTCTGAACAAACATTTGATATATATTTAGATACATATAAGATAACCCTGAAATAAAGATACTGTTATCTCCGTTTTCTCCACAACTGAAACTGAAGCTAAGAGAAGTTAAGGGAGTTCAAAGGCTTCATCCTAAAGATGTAGAATGGGCTCTTCTACTGGAAGCGCAAGCAGGCTTTCGTGCTCTTTCGTGCTCTTTCGAGCTCTTTCGAGCTCTTTCGAGCTCCTTTGGGCTCTTCTTTCTTCTACTTCGCCGTTCTCTTTACTTTCCCCTATTGCATGTATTTTTAACAGCTTTATGGAGGTGTAATTGACATACCATAAACTGCACATATTTAAATTGTACACTTTGGAAAGTTTGACATATATATCTGCTCATGAAATCAACTCCAAAATCAAGTTAATGATCTATCCATCACCTCGAAAGTTTCTTCCCAATCCTCCCTTTACCATCACCCCCAGCCACTCCCAGGCAACTGCTGATCTACTTTTTGTCATTGTAACTTAATTTGCATTTCCCAGCATTTTATATAAATGGCATCACATGGCACAGACACTCTTTTTTTCCTCTGGCTTCTTTTATTCAGCATAATATTTTGAGACGCATCCATGTTAGCGTGTATCAATAATTCATTCTCTCCTGTTGCTGGACAGTATTCCCTCGTGTGGATTTGCCACAGTCTCCCCATCCAAATGTTGAGGGGCACTGTGCTGTGACTAGTTTAGGTCTACAACAAATAAAGTTGCCACAAACATCTGTGTACAAGTTGCCATTCTCTTTTAAATTCATCTGCATCCAGAGAAAAACTTGGCCAGATCATAAAATCGTATTAAATTTTGAACCCTTTTTCTAGCATAAAGAAATGGAGATGAGAAACAAAACTGTGCTCTCTTACTGAGTGCATGTTGCAGATATAGCTAGGAACTTGTTCTTACAGGTAGATGGCCTTTCTTGTCATTTGGACCCATCGCTTAGTAATAATTTAACCTTATTTCTCTTTCCTGATGTATAAAATTGAGATAAAAGGATTTCCTTCATAGGAAATGATGATGATAATTACATATAATCGTAACCCTGCACCCAATGTATGGTAAGTATTCGATAAATATGGGATAAGATTACTGTTAATATGAGTATCTATCGCAAAAAATGACTAAGCCTCATCACACCTTCAAACAGGAATTCCTATTATTTCTGCCAAATTTCTCTAGACTGATTTTACCTTAAGTGATCACTCTACCACTTCCAAGGCAGACAGAAAAAAAAAAAGATGATCTAACACAGTGCTTCTCAAACCTTTTATAAACCATGTCTCCTTTGGGGGAAAAAATACATATTTAATAAAAATCTCAGAAGAACTGACACTTTGTGCCTAAAAACACATCCAATGGAAGCCTTTTTCCAAGGTCTAGTAGGACAGAACGAGTGAGAACATGTTGCAACCTTCAAACTAGTAGCTCTCTGTGAGTCACCTGATATTCACTCATCAGCGAGCAGGAAATGAATGCATTTAGCGAAACCCACCTAGCCCCTAGGAAGACTGTGATAAACGCTCCTTGCTACTTATTTACTTAGCCTGCCCCCCCTCCCCCGATCTACCCAGCCCCTACCATCCACCCCCTGTACCAGTACGTGTGCAGGCAAGTCTAAAAAAGGAGTGTTCGGAAGAGAGGCAGTTGGCCCCAGGTGAAGAAGAAACACGTTCTGTGATTTGAGCCTGGGCGTCATCTGCCAGGAAGCCAGGAAGGGATCCTGCTCTGGGCGGTCTGGCCCAGGCAGACAGTAAGCTTCCCACAAAGAGAGGACAGGCACCTAATTCAACATCGATGCCATCTGAAAAAATATGGTAGGATACGGCAGATTGTCAAGGAGCTCTACTAGAGAAGAGGGCCTGGACGGGAACGTTGTGTGAGTTTCCAACCTCAGCTGGGAACGTAGCACCTGGTGGGCTTGGCAGGTGTAGCTGGAGAGCTCAGGAGGCCAACTCGGTCAGCCCAGAGGAGAACAGCTCCTTAGACCAAAAGTCAATTATGCCCTGTTACCAAACAGCCCTGGAGGTGCGACTTAAGTTTCCCCCAAACCAGCCCTGGGATTTGGAGTAAGAACATCTTCAAGGACACTCTTCTTTCTTTCTTTCTTTTGTCTTTTTTTTTTTAATTTTTATTGGAGTATAGATGATTTACAATGTTGTGTTAGTTTCAGGTGTACAGCAAAGTGAATCAGTTATACGTATACATATATCCACTCTTTTTTAGATTCTTTTCCCATATAGGCCATTACAGCGTATTGAGTAGAGTTCCCTGTGCTCTACAATAGGTCCTTATTAGTTATCCATTTTATATATAGTAGTGTGTGTATGTCAATCCTAAGCTTTCAATTTATCCGTTCCCCCACCTTACCCCCTGGTAACCATAAGTTTGTTTTCTACATCTGTAACTCTCTGTTTTGTAGGGTGCTCTTCTTTCTGATTACAGCATGTAGAGGGCTACAGGAACCGCTTAATGCATATGCGGCAGACAGACTAGTCTCTTCTCCCAGTATATCTCCACCCCAAAGTCCTGTCTTCTCTAAAAAACCTCTCCCCCGACACCATGCCTACGTTCCCAGTTCGTGCTCCCATCACAACATCTAAGGCCCCTCAGAGCATTTATCATAGCAATAAGTGTATATATTTATTTGTATAATATTTATTTGTATAATCATGTGATTACTGTCTGTTTCCCAACTGCACTGTAAGCTTTGCTCACCACTAAACCTTTAGGACTCAGCTCAGTTCCTAAGGTATATAAGAGATGCTCAATAAAAATGTGGTAAATTAATGAATGTAATGGGCTGAATTCACAACTTCCATTCTTTTTTTTTTCTGCGGTACGCGGGCCTCTCACTGTTGTGGCCTCTCCCGTTGCGGAGCACAGGCTCCGGACGCGCAGGCTCAGCGGCCATGGCCCACGGGCCCAGCCGCTCCACGGCATGTGGGATCCTCCAGGACCGGGGCACGAACCCACGTCCCCTGCATCGGCAGGCGGACTCTCAACCACTGTGCCACCAGGGAAGCCCCCACAACTTCCATTCTTTTGTTTTGCACCTGAACCATGACAATTAGGCACTCTTCCCACTGAGTACCTAGGACGGCCAAGCACCCAGGTCAGTGCCCAGGACACGGAGGAGTTCACTATATCTCTGCTCTCTTGAAATAATCTAAAATGATCTGCCCCTGAGCAAACCACTACCTCTGCCCAGAATGTTCAGTGGCTTTGGGAGAATATTCCTTGAAGATAATCTCTCTCTCTACACTTCTACATCACATAACCCCCCCCCCCACACACACACACACACACACACATACAGTCATCAACACGCTCCAGAAACATCCAACAACAGGAGGAAAGATGGAGTTCGGTCATTTTTGCCGCAAGCAAAACTGACAAAAAAGCATCTACCAAATTGGAAGTAGGTGATAAAGGAAGAGTCGAGCTGCAGTTGTAGGAAATAAGGAGGGAAAACTTGTTGCTGTGCACTAGGTAACTTCCAAATTAATGTTCTAAGGTTTGAAAGCAATTCATCTTATCTTGCTCAGCAGTCATCCTACCTACCAGTCGAGAAGTAGAAGTAGGCAACTTCGCAATAAGAAGCTGAAGTATCACCTAAGAGCAGCCCACATTTCGGCAAAAATCGCCAGCTTCAGCCATAAACTTACACACATGCTTCCCCTGACTGCAAAGATGTGATTCTCTAACAACAACTCTGTAGTCAAAGTGTGGACAAATCAGGTAGCAGGAGTTCTCATTTCTCCTCGCATCTCCTCATACGGAGAGAAACCAATTACCTCACTGAATGGTTGAAAAGAGGCTGCCATCTATGACTCTTGAGTTTATTTTGTGTGAGAATTTCTAGAACTAAAATTTCTCTCTAAAGAGGATTACTATAGCTGCCTGATACAGAATACTTTCAACATAAGATGGTCAAAGACCCATAACAGTTTCCATTGAAAAGCTTTTGATATATGTGTTTATAGCAGGATATAGATTAGATAAATATACTGCATATACATTCAGATAGATAAATATGTAGATAAGTATATGGATATGGGCCAATATGAATAGATATTGATGGATGGATGAATGGATTGACTAACTGACTGACAGGCAGGTAGACAAAACTAAGAGGTAGGAAATTTATGCGTATTGGCCCAAGGCAAAAGTGAATTCAGCCTGCCTCAACCTAACCTCCAAAGTTTCTGTCTTTCTCCCCTCTGCTTCTCTGCATCATGGCCCCAAATACCCCTCTTTCCTCCAACCCACCAGACTAAAATTTTCCAGGAAGAAAGATCAGATAAAACAACCTTCGTGTACAAATAAGTGGCTCATAAAATGCTGGAAGGATCCTAAACAGAAACATACCTCCTTTGGCCTAGCCAAAGCGGGAATCCCTAAACCTGGTATTTCTGTCCCATGTTTCAGAGCCACAAGTCTTTTAAGGGCAGAGGAGAGAATTCAGCAGTTCTCAATAGCACAGTTCTAAGGATGTAGTCATTCTTAGTCATAGAGGATGATGATAGTACTGCGGTCAACTTGGTTGACTGGGAGCTCCAATTTGATAGAATACCCTTCCCCCTATGGTCCAATTACAGCTGGCCATATGAGGAGCTTGTGTGAGATTTGAAAAGTAGAAATGAAGTCCAGTCCATGACTCTCAGGAAGTCGATGGACAGATGGAAGGTGCCTGGTGGGGCCCGGCTTGTCCTTGCTTCTGCTGTCACACCCTTGTCTTCCCAGTTAATGGCCCTGCTGAGCAACAGTGGCCCCAGCCCACCACTAGGCACCTGACTGCAGACCACTGAGATGGCAACTACACAGACACAGAGGCAACGGCTTTCAGAGAACGCTCTTGGGCTTCCCTCTTATGATCCCTTTTTGAGACCAGGTAGAACTTTCTCTAAACCCTCTGACTACCCACCACAAGGCCTTCACTGCCCCCCAGTTCCTCTCGTATTTGAGAAAGGGCCAATTTCTATTAAAAAATTCCTTAATCCCCTAACACTTAACATGGTTCTGCTTCTTTGTCTGAAACTTGTTTGATAAGTAGGATAATACAAAGAAGAGGCCTCAGCCCACAGGCCCTGTGCCAACTACTGATCCACTTATGAAATCACATGCAATCTCATGCACCTGGGACACAGGGCCCAAACAACTATGCATTAAGAAACATGTTTCTACAGCCCCACACATATGACCCATCCAAACACTAGAACCACACTGAACCCCTGCAGATCTTCACAAAATAACATCATCGTCCCCAATGGCTCTCTACCAGGCACCAAGTGCCCCAAGACCGCTAAGTTTCTAATATTTTGCACCTCAACAACTCTTGAGTAATAATGCATAAGTGACCTCCTTCTTATGAGTTATGTTCCTACCCAAAAGATAAATCTTTCTCATGTTCCATTTAGTCAAGTACCAATAAGTCCATTCATCAACATGCCTTAAACCAGTGGTCACAAAGTGGGTTCCTGCAAGCTGATTCTGGCCCACAGGCGCGTTTGGTTGGGCCCTCTGACTTTTTCAAATGGTTGAATTAGTTCCAATTTTTGGAACTTGGGAGATTCCCCCTAAAATTCCACATTTCCAACCTCTCCTTGAAAGACCTGATGATCGTGTCCCCCTCCTGCCCCAGCCCCACTTTCCTTCAGGGCTGCCATCTCACCTCCCACCCTGCACTCCACTCACAGCACCTGCTAGGGCCTTGAGAACATTCCAGATTGCAGCCACCGACCTGTATTCTTAAGAAGCCAGCACTCATGGGCCGCGGAGCTCAAAGAGGTACGATGTTTGAGTTTTCTCAGTTGTTTCACCCTAGGATGTTTCTCAGTTGGTGACTTACGGTTTTGAGTAGTCGCCGCAGAAAGGGCCATGTACATTTTGGGTTGCTGGAAAGGCCTACAGTTTCCAGGTCCTAGTACGGCATAGCCCTCACGTCAAAGGAGAGGTGATTAAGAGGTACATACCTTGAGCAATTAAGGGGCTGTATCAACACATCCAAGAACAAGATGTACCACCACCCAGCTCAGCTGTTCCAGGTGAAAATCACACTGTCAGAGTCTGTGAAGCATGTCTGCTATTCTTCACGGAGGAGAGCCACTTGAGGAAGATATATGTATACCTGCTTGTTATTATTAAAAATACTGCCTAGTATCATTTTCTCTTTCTTTACGTCATGAGAGGGTGAAAGGAAAAGCAGAAATGGCTACACAACAGATGTTCTCAAGTGAAAGTGATTTGCAGGCAAGATGCCTGAGCCTGAAAGGAGAAAGCAGTGGTACTGTAGACACACACAGAAACTCCACAAAAAGTCCGTTTCTGCAAACTGTGGCCGGCGAACTGGGGGTAATCTACCTCCCTCCTCGCTGCCCTGGCTGCCTCAGCTAAAATCAGTCATTATAAGAGCACTGTAGTGAGAATGAATTAAACCCTGCCTACAAAGCACCTGTCAGAGGAGCTGGCACACACATTCAATAGAGGCTCAGATTACCGTTATTGTTTTATTATTATCAACAAAGACAACTCATGCCAAAATCAAAAGCACATTCAACCGAAGCAGGGGATTCCTTGGCAGCCACTCCGTGAAACAGAGACATTTATAAATCAAGAAGCTTTAAGCTGGGGGCTGTATGCGATGCAGTTTGGAAATTGTTTGTGTTTGGTTTGGTTCATGAGTAACCAGCAGATACATCTCCTAGAAAATGTGCTAATAAAACTATCCATCTGTGTAGAATCATGGCTCATTACACACCTAAACCCATTTCATAACCCACGAGGTTCAACACCCCAAGCTTTCTACCCAAATGCTCAAACATAAAATAAGGTAAATTCTCCAGGACTGCCTCAACTCACTGTGGGGTGAGGGGTAGGATTGGCTAGGTCTCTGGGGTAGTGTGAAAAGCTAAGAGGGAGCAAGCTAAGTAAAATACTGATATGTTTATAGTTGATCGGCCGAATAACATTCCAAGGTTTTAAAAGCACAGGCTGGTTTCTAGCAAAAAGTCCAATAAACTGAGTTGTTCATCTACACAGACGATTTGGAGATCAAATAATATTTCCATTCTGTCTCCCTCAAGATAAATTAGTAATAGCAAGGACATTATCCCCATTTTACAGGACAAACATCTGATAAAATGCTGCGACTGGATTTTAAGATTTCAAAACTCCCAAGTGTTATTACCTTGATAATGAAAGAAAAAAAATTCCACAGGAAACAGAGAAGAAAAAATAACTTGTAATGGTAGAGCTTTATTAAAAAAAAAAAAATTTTTTTTTTTCATTTAAAAAACAACAACAACAGGGCTTCCCTGGTGGCGCAGTGGTTGAGAGTCCGCCTGCCAATGCAGGGGACACGGGTTCATGCCCTGGTCCGGGAGGATCCCACATGCTGTGGAGCGGCTGGGCCCGTGAGCCATGGCCACTGAGCCTGTGCGTCCAGAGCCTGTGCTCTGCAATGGGAGAGGCCACAACAGTGAGAGGCCCGCATACCGTAAAAAAAAAAAAAAAAAACAACAACAAAAAACAATTCTCAGGTAGCATTCATTCATTCTTAGAGGTTAACTGAAGAGACGTCTACACACATTCACTGAAGTTTTTCTAGCTTCCTGGTCATGATGGTCTCTATATCTCCACAATCCTTCCGTCGTTGACACAGAGTAAACTTGGACTTGCTAAACTACTCCACTGAAGGTCATTCACTGACATGCTCAGTATTTAGGCAGAGGTCTAATGTGGGTCAAGCCGTGGCAGGCCTACAGTTCCAACATTACCTGTATTTGCAGGAGGGAGGCCGACTTGTAGACACAAACTTCCAACACAGTGAGTCACGCTTTACAAAACGCTCCCTCAAGAGCTCAGGAAGCAGAGGAGGAACTGACCAGGTCAGCCTTACCTGAGGCATGATCTCAACCAAAGTGAGGGCATTTGACCTAAGTCTACAGGAATCATCAGAATGTTACCAGCTGGTAGAAGGAGGCGATTTTTCAGGGCATTCAAAGCAGAAAGAATAGCATTTTACCAGCCCAGGGATGTAGACATTCATGAGTAAGAGAAGTAAAGGTGACCTCGGGGACTTCCCTGGTGGCGCAGTGGTTGAGAGTCCGCCTGCCGATGCAGGGGACAGGGTTCGTGTCCCGGTCTGGGAAGATCCCACATGCCGTGGAGCGGCTGGGCCCGTGAGCCATGGCCGCTGAGCCTGCGCGTCCGGAGCCTGTGCTCCGCAACGGGAGAGGTCACGACGGTGAGAGGCTCGCGTATCGCAAAAAAAAAAAAAAAAAAAAAAGATGACCTGGGAAGGATGGGGCCAATTTAGAAAGAACCATTCCTCAAAGTTTGATTTTTTTTTCCTACAGGAAAGGGCCAGGCACAGGAAGCTTTTAAATAAGAAGCTAGCCTAACTGGACCAGTGTTTTCAGGAAGGAAGTTACTCTATGTAGATTGAAGAAAGCAGGGAAACTGTATGCTAGACTGTTAAAAATAAGAATGTACAATTTATGCTGCTTACCATTTTTCTGTTACTTACCCATCCCCTCCAGGCCTAACCACCCCATAGCTATTACTAGGTTATTATAAATTCATAAACTCAAAATAATACGGATGCCTAGCTTTCTGGAACATCAAGCGTGCACGCAAATCTAGAAAACAGAAGCAGAAAATGTTTCATCTCTATCTTAAAGGAAAACTTTTCTTTTGCTTTTTTTAAATTTGAGTTACTTTTAAAACTTGCCATCACTGACAAGCACAGATTAGGTAGATTTTTTTTTCTCTGAAACAGACTAAAGATGGTAGAGATTAAGCAACTGGCAGTTATAGTAAAAAAAAAAAAAAAATCAAGTTCCCTTTTAAAACAAAGAAGTGCTTATTTGCTTAGTAACTATAGTGCTAATGAAGGCAATCACACATCATTCAAAATGATCACAAACCGGTATTTTCCACTGCAGTTCATGGAGGGTTTTGTACGGAAGGTATACACCTCAACAAGGCCTGCAATGTTCAATGAAAGCAGCTACTTAGTTATTTTTCTACCTCTCACAAAAGTGGATGAGGCATTTTCCTAAGCTGAAGTGCTAATCACCCCATCACAGTTTGGACAGATTTGAAACATGGCAACTGCTATGACCACCAAGTTCACTACATTTGCTGATGTTCCCACCACAGGCAGATAGATGTTTTGCTCTTCCGGGTCTTGAAAACAAATTGCTTGACTTCTCTGGGGGAATATGGAGGAGGCTGTTAACCAAGACAGACTAAAAACCCTCTTACAGATAACCCTGCAATATTTGCTACAAATTCTGGCCTTCAGTTTCCAACTGGCCTCCCCTGTGAGACCACAAGCCCGATTCAGGAGACCGTTTCGCTGCAGGTTTTACTTGAAGGATTTACTTCTCAGTTCTTACGTTACTATTATTACATGGAGACAAACAGCATACCCTTAAAAAGACCGAGCTACACGCTTTTAAATATGATTTAAAATATGCCTGCAGACGTCTTTGAAAAGACTCTCAATTCCCCAGGATTCCAGAGACTCTGTAAAGTGGACACAAGGAGCTAAATGGTAGCAACAAACAGACCAGAAAGACCAGGACCACCATGATTTCACAAAGTTGTGTCCATTCTCTATTTCTTCTCCAGCTTCAAGTCAGAATATTTTTAAGAGTTTGAATTCCCAGTCTTCACCAAATGAATCTGAGAATCTGGTACGTGTTATAAAACTGCATACTAAACGTAAGGTAGATAGCTAGTGGGAAGCAGCCGCATAGCACAGGGAGACCAGCTCGGTGCTTTGTGACCGCCTGGAGGGGTGGCATAGGGAGGGTGGGACGGAGGGAGACGCAAGAGGGAAGAGACATGGGAACATATGTATATGTATAACTGATTCACTTTGTTATAAAGCAGAAACTAACACACCATTGTAAAGCAATTATACACCAATAAAGATGTAAAAAATATATATATTAATTAAAAAAACAAAGAAACTGCACACTGTGTTAAGGCATTCAGCGGGGGAAAAAAAAGAACCTTGACATTTGAACTTACTCCTTGGGGATTTGCTTAAAATAAAAAGGGTAGTTTTAAACACACACTTTGCAAACCAAGCACAGCCGAAGATAAGTTTTTAAGAATTCGAGCATATTGGTGTATAGAGAAAATTAGGAAGATAAAATTTGGTGGGTGGGCCTTTTTTTAATACTTCTCTTGTCCCAATTCTTCCAACTGGACGGTGGAGCTGCAGAAAGGGGCTGAAGCCCTTGCTCTGTCACTAAACATCCACCTGAACTTGGACATGGGACTGAAATCTCTCTAGGTCCCACCTGTCACGTTGGGAGAGAAGGAAAGCTCATGAGAAGGAGGTGAGAAGAAACTGGACTGAAAGATTCTAAAGACCACACTAGGTCTACATCTAGTTCTAATAAGGTTACTGTCCTGAACTGTCTTCAAAGTTTTTCTCCACCACACCCGTTTGAAAATTAGATAATTTTATGGATGTGCTAATCACCTACTTGCAGATGGAGCTGAACTTTCTGGAAAAGTTTTAAAACTAAAACCTAATACCGTAGATGCTCTGCCATCTAATATTTGTTGGACAATTGTCTGCTCATAAATGATGAAGCCACGTGGGGAAATAGTAACTACCACCTCTAAGTCTCTGGTAGCTTGTTTTGCGACACAGTCATGAGAATTCTCTCCCTCCGCGCGTGACCTTAAGAAATTTCCTCCTTCACTGACTCTGGGTTTAGCCAGGTGACTTGCTTGGACCCAAAGAATGTAGTGGAAATGACATCGTAAGACTCTCAAGCATCAGCTGTGAGAAGCTTGCAGTTTCCACTCGTTGCGTTCTTGGGACATTCCTGCCACGTGGACCAGTCTGAGGCTTTCCTCCTGGAGTCTGTATACTCCTACCAGCACAATGTCTGGTTCACAGCAAGTGATCATGAAATGGCGTTCTGACTTAAGATGTAGCTTAGACTAGATGGAAGAAGCAAGGAACAGAAAGAGAATGAAACAGGCCACACTAGCAGGATGGAAGGAAGCTCTGTGGTCCTTACTGGCTGTTCCCTGCCCAGTGAACTGGCCAGTGTGGACCCAGCACATCACTGAGCCTAGTTTTAAACTAAACTATGCCCATCGCAGCTAAGGAAATAGGACCGAGACAAAGGGGTTTCATCTCAGACTAAAGCAGCAATCCGATCAATACTAATTGGAAATTATGGGCATTATCCTCCCCCAATTACTAAAATTGCAAAGCAACTATCCGGAGATCTTATCTCAGCAGGGATAAGGCCAGTTACATGCTGGCTGGTTTTCAGAAATTGCACGTTAAATCAGAGACCTTATCCTGCCATGGGTTACTTCTGCTAAACTCTCTTTAGCTTGCTAACATTTGTGTTGATCACAGTGTTATCATGACCCCATGCTGTAAGCATTGCAGGGCCGGATCAACCGAGTGACAACTAGGAAACGGAAGTAAATCATGTCTTTCCTCAGTGTGG
Source organism: Delphinus delphis (assembly GCF_949987515.2). Classification (NCBI taxonomy): domain Eukaryota; kingdom Metazoa; phylum Chordata; class Mammalia; order Artiodactyla; family Delphinidae; genus Delphinus; species Delphinus delphis. The sequence goes on from NC_082699.1 coordinate 60,274,372, forward strand.
AAGGTGAGCGTAAATCACCAGCTACAAGAAGCAGCCACCAGAGCGCTTTCCGTAACCATAACAATGGCGACTACAACCTTCTAACTACCTGACATGGCCCCCCATGTATTCCCATCTGTGGAAACACACTCTTATTTCATCTTTATAGCGACTTTCATGGAGCTATCAATTTCATTTTGTAGCTAAGCAAATAGGTTCAGCAAAGTTGCATGGGGCTGGACCCCAGGTCTGGCTGACTCCAAAGCCTGGGTTCTTAAACAACGCGGTCAGCCTCTTCCTGGCATCTTGAAAGAAAGCTCAAAAAGGTAGATGCACTTCTGAAATCGTACCTGTCTTAGAGAAAGATCATACTGGTTTTTATCCACATGTTATATAGTTTGGATAATGCAGTAACATTCAAGATAAACAGAAACTAGAAGTGATAAACTTGCATAACACCTGTATGTGAAAAAAATAGTGCCTCTTTTATAGGTGGCAGAATGTGTTCCAAAAACATGTTATTCCTGGTGCATTTGCCTGAAAACCAACAGACACTGCTTATAAAATGATTTTTTAAATAATCTTGAATGGTAAATATTTTTGATATTCCATGGACAAGAAAGAGATTTGTCTCAAATTTCCTAGAAGAGTTGTTTGCATTATTACTATTATTGTTTTGCTGTTGTTATTTGTTCAGTCCAAACCAAAACTACAAGAAGGCTTGCAGCTTCCACTCCTGCCCTCTTGGGACACTGCCACCATGTAAACAAGGCCAAATAGCCTGCTGGGAAGGACTGCCCCACGGATGCCCCCCGCCAGCACTGTATTTGGCTCCTAGCAAGTATCCACTAAATGGCAGCTCTTACTCAGAGAAACACAGGTTGGAGTAGCTGGAAGAAGCAAACAGTGTGATGAAACAAGAGAGAATGAGAAAGGACACACGAGTGGGATGGAAGTAAGCCACGGAGATCTCCCCATGGGAGAGCTTGCCCATGACTTGCCTTGGTCAGGATTTTGTAGCTGGGGTGAACTTCCCACGTGTAACACTTTACACAAAGTGAGGCAGCAACCCATCATCACTTTCAGCTTAAGGTTTCTTCAAACAGAACCAAAGGGCGGTCTCACACCTGTGACCACAGCATCAGTGCCTAACAGCTGCCTGCTAAAGTGATTTTCAGCCCAGTTCCCAGTCTGTTCCTGTTTTGTTATTCTGATTCCATTTCCTCCTCTCTGGACTGGCTATCTCAGAACTCCTGCTGGAGGCCAATCTCGCAAATCTAGCACCCTTTCCCACTTGCAAATCAAAATTTTCCTGTGTAGCTGAAAGGGGAGTGAAAATTACACTTCGGCAGAGTCCAGGTGGTAGAGTGAGAATTTGGAAGGACTACAGATTGGGAGTTAGTGGAGACAGACAGGAAAAGAGGTATGGCAGAAATCAAATGGACACCAAGAAAGGACAACCTATGGCCAAGTTCACTGTCAGGAAGAAACTTCACAGAAGGGTTGAAAGATTCTTTGTAGCGATGTCACGGGCATTTCTGAAAGGGTTATTTTAATCTACCTCTCTGTACCATGCACAGGACTTGGAAATGATTCATGATTAAGACCCAGGATGAAAGTCTACCTCTGGTGATAATGTAATAATTCAATGATCTTTCCCTACAGGTTAGCTACGATCCAGGCCCACTACAAAGGTTTGTACTATATTAGCTAATTTAATTCTCACAAGAACCTTATGAACTAGATGATAGCCTTACATATCTGTTATACCATGAGAATGAGGCTTTAAAGGAAAAAATGATCATTTACATATTGTCACTTTCGTCAAAAGTAGATGTATCTGATTGCTCCTCAAGTTTCAAGTAATCATAAAAGCTTTGGATTGTTTTCAAATTTCAGTAAATTTGATTTATACAGAAACGTAACATTGAAGGTGCACTTTTACTCCAGGAATGTTCTGAAATTTTTAATTTTATTTACTTGACTTTTTTCTGATAGTCCCAAGATTCGTAAAACACATCATAAATTTCTATATGTGTGTTTGTGTGTGCCATAAATGAACATGTGTGTATGTACACGTAAACACACACCTAGAGTAAGCATTACGGTTATTTCAAAAAATATCTACTAAGATATTGGAAGTTCTCTCTCTCCTTCTTAGGATTTTTGTTTATGTAATCAATCCCCTCAAATCAATCAGTGCTTGGCATAAGGATATTTTAAAGCAAATGTAACTTTAAAATTACTTTTCTTTTAGAAATCTTAGAAAGTGAGATTAACTGGGGATTACCCAAGAGTTTGAAAAATCAAAACTGAAAATAACTGATTTAAGAAAAATTGAAACTGATCTCTGAAGAAAGCCATACTTTCGGGGAAAGATTCCATTTTTGGATTCCAGTATCAATACAGATATAAATAATCTCTTAAACTTCAGGACTTAAGTCCAGACGAACTCTTTTATGGCTGCTAAGTGCAAACTCATTGGAATCGTATTTTATCATGTACAAATAATATACTGGAAGCATAAGAATGGTACCTATCAATGCAGTTAAGTGGAGAAAAAGACACAAAGGCTGGAACTTTCTGGTAATCTCCCTTGACGTAAATTAAACTGAAATTACTTACTGCAAATGGAGGCTAAGTGTAACTGTTCTCTCCAAACCAGCTAGAAAAGGGATCTCAAGAGGTCCAAGTGCTAAAAAGGGAAAAAAGACTTTACGTAAAATATCCAATCTAAATATAAAACCATATAAAATATTAAGCATGTGATTTGAATGTTCCTGAGGCTGTTTGAAAACCTCCATTTGCAATCTGACCCTTTCAGACTAAATGCTAATTTATTTGTTTTGAAGTAGCTTTTATAAACAAAACTGCCTCTCACGTCAGTCATCTAAGTGGGTGTTGCAAACATACTTAAGGTGCGAAATTCAAATACATAAAAGTAGTGTCAATTAAAAGCTACTTCAGTCTGCCAAAGATCCCGTCACTCAATTCCTATAAATTAGTAGGTAGTGCATTTTGCAGTATCCGTCAGCATTTCCATCTTTAGGATGGAATAAATAATTGAAGAATAAGTAACTGTGCCAGCGCTTGGTCTCAGGGGCCATGTTTATAGATTGCCATCTGATGATAGTACCTTCCTTCAGACAATGTATTAATATGGGGTAAAATTATATAGGTCTTTGTGTGCGTTCACACACTGTGATGGTACAACGTCCTTTACTATCATCTGGATTACAAGGCAGGAATTAATGATAAGGTGAGTTTTTACTGTTAAAATCTCCAAGACAAATCTCAAAGAGACAGCTTTGTTTGCTTGTGTTTTCCCAAGAAAAATAAGTCAGGTGGTGACGATTACCATCACAAATGGTGGAAGGTAAGGCTAAGAAAAGGACTGTTTTGATGAACAAATGATGAGAAAGACTAAGAATAACTCCATTGGAAAATGACAGGGCCTCTGCCTGCTACAGGAATGCTTCTGATCCCTGTCCTATTCTGTCCTTCCATCCATCCATTCCACAAATATTCCACAAAGGACTAACATTGTACTTGGTACTGGGGATTAAAAACTTAGCAAGACAGACATGTTCCTTTTCTCTACAATTCTAACAGGTCTCTTTGGGTGGAGCGTGTGATAATGATATTCTTATCATTGCTCTTAATAAACAACAGTTCCCATTCCTTGAGCATCTATTGAATAGAAGGTATTTAAATCCGGAAAACAATCCTGCCCCATTTTACAACTAAGAAGCTCTGACAGGTGAAGCAACTTGCCCAAGGTCCTACCTACACAGTTAAGTAGGTAACTAATTAAAAATTCAGAGTCTCGGGCTTCCCTGGTGGCACAGTGGTTAAGAATCCACCTGCCAATGCAGGGGACACGGGTGCGAGCCCTGGTCCGGGAAGATCCCACATGCCGCGGAGCAACTAAGCCCGTGCACCACAACTACTAAGCCTGCGCTCTACAGCCCATGAGCCACAACTACTGAGCCCAAGTGCTGCAACTACTGAAGCCTGCAAGCCTAGAGCCCGTGCTCCACAACGAGAAGCCACCGCAATGAGAAGCCCGCGCTCGCCGCAACTAGAGAAAACCTGCACAGCAACGAAGACCCAACGCTGCCAAAAATAAATAAATAAATAAATACTTTAAAAAAAAAATATATATATATATATATATATATAAATTAAGACCCGCGCCCAGAATGCAACCCCACCTGTCACCACCTACCCTCCTAACAAAAAGGAGGAAGGAATTAATCAGAGCTCACTTTGGGCAGGTATGAGCCTCCCCGCCTTGGTTTCCTCAGCCATAAAATGAAGTCAAGAAGCATATCCACCTCAAAGGTGTGTGGAGAGGATCAAATTAGTTGAGACCCGTTAAGTTCTTAGACCAATCTCCTGACATAACAGTAAGTACTTAGAACACGTTAACCGTTATCATTGCTCTGAGAAAGCAGAAAAGTTTCAATGGCAGTGAACAGCCTCAGAATAGAGGAGAGACCCTTGCATGAAACAGTTCTAAAATTCGTTCAAGACATCAGAAATTACATCCTATAATTTTTTCCCCATTCCATAATGCCTATAATCTGCTCTTCATAATTTAGCATTTATTCTATATTACTTTATATTGTTACCTAATTGTCTGATCCAGCAAGACTCTCACTTACACCAAGGAAGAGACCCCTTTTGTTTCTCTCCCTCCTCCCTGGTCCCCGGTGACCAGACCCTCAGCAGTTCTTGACATCACATTAATTATTATTTGCAGTGAAGAATCTTAATTACAGAAAACAGAACGGGAAGAGATCAAAAGCATTGTGGAAATTGGTTTATTCTAGAGACGGATCTGGCTATACATGTTTTCTGTTCATCCAGCCTAATCATACCAACATCTGTTCACAAGCGTGTCAAGATTTCAGCAAGGCATTTGAAAAGATCTTTCCAGTCAGCCTCATAGCATGATAAAGGAACGGAGAGGAAAACACTTAATGGAACACTAACCCAAAGGGACCTACTAATGGGCCTATGTCAACTCAAGGCAAGAAGGGCTACAGAGATGAACTGAAGGGCTCTTACCTACCATTGCTCTGTCAACATCGCCATCAAAGACCTGAGTGGTATGTTGACTAAATTGGAGGGAAGCCTGATGCTGAGAAAGAGGAAACTGATAGATTTCAGGGGCAGAATCCAAAATTATCTCATCAGATGGAATTTGGGGGCTTATCTATTTAGAAGGAATTTAATCTAGAAATGTATGTAGTTAAGTCCACCAAACAGGAAAGAAGAGGATAATTAGTAGTCCTTGTAGAAATCTTTCAGAGATTTTAGTTGATTACAACTACACTATGAATTAGTGAGCTAAGGTTACCTGCAAGCTAACTGATTCAAATTTTAGGTTACCCGAAGAGAAAAGAAGCAATACTCCCATCAATTAAGCACAAGGTGGTAGGCGTTCATCAGAGATAGATAAGCACTTAAGATCCAAGATCTAGTAAAAATAATTCATTCAAGAGAGAGGGAGCCACTCATATCCAAGGCCTGTCATGTGTTTCTAGCTTTTGTAGATGAATAAGCTTCCAGAAGATTAATCTTACTAGAGTTCCCATTCAGTTCCTCCATGTGCATCCGTATGGTTTATGCACTGAACTCATCAGGTAACAATTACCACGAGTCTCCTCCCTGGAAGGCAAACAGAATGATTCTATAAGAGCCTAAGGGCAGCCTAGCACAGACTCCTAAAGCATTTGCTTGGTAACCTTCTCTAAACTGCAACAAATTTTTCTCACTCTGTAAGAAACAACCCCTGGATATCCTAAAATAAATTTGACTTACACACAGGCCTGGTTCCACTATGAGATTTACAAAAAGTTTCACTGGGGAAACTAAAAGATAAATTAGCTATCACTCGGAACTCTGTATTTGCTGTGATGTTACATCTTTTAATAGCGTCTGCAATTAAAATTACGAGGAGGCACAGTGAGTTTTTACTGTTAGACACAGAGGAAGTGGGAGAGGTATGATGACCAGCGAAGTACTCTGCCCTCTGGGCCAGGAAGAAAGATTACTTTTGTGGTTTTATAAAATGTGCTTAGTGTGTAAAATCACATCAAAAAGAACCAAGATTAAAGTCTGATCCAGCAGGTAGAAGGAAGGAGAGGAGAGGCCCAGGATACATGGAAAAAGTGCAAAAGAAAAAGTGAAAGTCTGAAGCCAATAAAGAAAACTCTACGTTCATACTCGTTAGCTTTTTAACCAATGCAAAAAAAAAAAAAAGCTATATTTGTACATGTAAAGGATAAATAGAATCTAGCTCAGTCCCTCTAACATTATTCCATTCTACTAAAATGAATTAAATGGTAAAGATTTAGAACCCATATAAATTTTTGAGACCACAAGGAGGAATTTCAGAAAAATGAGTATAATGACATTAATTATAACATATAGCTGATTTTTATTGAGCAACTACTATAGTCAAATACTACATTAAACATTTTGTATGGATTTCCTGGTCCAATCTTTCAAGCAACCCTTTAGGGCAGGTACCTGGAGATGGGGCATTCAGACAGGCCTGACTTCACTGGGAGGGAGAAGGGGCTCCAGTGCCCTTAACCTTCCCCTGCAGAGAAGGATTTAATTCTTCAGTTCCCTCCGACAGATCCTTGCCTTTATGAGCCTCTCATTCCCCGGGCCCAGGAGGAGATAAAGCATAAAGGAAAAAAGGGAAGGGAAGGAGGGTGGGATGGGGTGAGAACCAAATGGGGAAATTCCCTAAGTAAACGCTGGGATCAGGGGAGGAAGGGAAGGAGGGTAGAAGGATGAGAAATGATCTAAGCCACCAGTAGGAAAAGTGCATTTTTCTGAGATAACAACCACAAAGTTCAGAGGTTGCTCTAGACACGGTAAATCTTTTAGCGTCTTCAAAAGTCATTTTCTGTCCCAGACATTCATCCTTTTTGCTGTTGCAAAGAGAAAAAGACCAGCGACCCGTGCAAGTGTCAGGAATGCATCCAAGGGAGCCCCAGCGAAGTTGCAGGGCAGCTATTGTGCTTCAGTGAAGTTCAAAGGAAAAGACCGGCCGGGGGTACTAGGGGGCGGCTGGTCTGCAGCGGGAGAGGAGGACGCTGGAGGCCTGGCGGAAGCAGAGCCCTACGCACGCCGGTCCCCCGCGCCACCCAAGCCACCGAGAAACGGACAGCAATTCCAGCGGGGAGAGGGGAGAGGAGACCGAAAGAGAACAAGGAAGGGAGAACCGGTGCAGAAAAGGAAAAAGAGAAAAGCCAGTCATTGCCTTACGGAGTCAAGGCTTTGAATTGAGAGAGCCCAGTGCCACTTTGGGATCGGGCCAGGGGTGCGAGGCTGAGATATTTACATTGCTCCTGGCTGGCGAGAGAGACGGGCAAGTCGGGGCGGGGGGCTGGGAAAGAAAGAAAAAAAAAAAAAAAACTGTACTCTCTATTAAATATTCATGACAGCAGCTTTGCTAAGACTAATGGAAAGCATATAAATCCCTTTACAACTTTGTTAAATGCAAAAAAGATGGATGAGGGCCACAGCATGCTCTGGGGCAAATTGGGAGGAATATGAAAATCTGGACCACAGGAGGTTGGGCTTCTCGGGGAGAGGAGAACTGGCTAGGCGTTTTATTTCGATCCATTCCAGTAGGTGTGTATACCAGTCCCATTCATTTCCAATGACTACAATAAAACACGACTGGGATGGTGCGGTTTCAATTTCCCCACACTCTTAAAGGGCATTTTTTTTTCTCCTGAAAGTTTTTTTTTTTCCTCTCAAATATAATGGCATGGTTAACATTTGACAAATGTTACTGTTTTAACCTTGACCAAGAAAATGGAGCTCCAATCATCTTTTATCTGCAACGCCTTTCCAGGGGCATCTGAAAAAGAATCTTTCACAAAGCACCCAAAGTCTTAGGCTCTGAGACACCAGGCTGTGCAGTGTTTGCATCTGACAAAGGAAAGAGCCAGGGAATTCTAACTTGAATCAAGACTTGGCTGGACCCAAGCGTCTGTACTTTTAGGAACCTCAGTTGTGTTGTGTCTCTACTCTCAGGTTTCCGCCATACGAAAGGAAAAGAAGCCAATCCATACATCTTAAGGAAGCCTCAGGAGTACATGGGAGGCATGGAAATGTTTATAATGAGGGGATGCTGTATACTAAGTAACGGTACTAAGGACCCCAGTTTCTCGTTACTTAAACAAAGTTCCTTTGAAGAAGGAGTTGGTATTTGTACTGTATGCGGCAGTTATTCTGTATTCTTTTACATTTTATACACTGAAAAGAGAAAATAAATACAACTAGCATTATGCTTTAGGTTGGGGGTAGATTTATATATCCCCACTATCATAATTCAGGGTCAAGGGAAGCATATTTCTGAAACAAAACATAAAATCATTCCAAAAGATTCTCGTAGAAAAGTCACCAGTTGATAATACAAGAATTGTAAGATCCCTAAATCCACGAAACACAAACTTGGTCGCTTTTAAATGTAAATGTTAGGTATCCTGCTTTCAAGAACAAATTTCACTTTCTCCTTTACATTCCCCTTCTAGAAGGGAAAGGAAATGGTGTCAATGATGGAGTTTTGAACCTCATCCACTGTAATCACTTTGGACTTTCATGCCAGAGAAGGTAGAGATGATTGGCTGCTTTGGATGAATTTTAACAACAAATGTAAACATTCAAGAGTTCTCAGCGTGTCCCTCTCTTTCTCTGTTACTTTCAAAGGCTTTGTATGCACTTCCGTTATCACTCAGTAATTATTCCTCCTGTGAATGTGTCTGTCTCGACCCCTCTCCCCACAGCATACTCTCCATCTTTGAGCATTTGGAGGCCGAAAGCTGTGTTACTCACCTGCATGCCCAAGAGCAGTTTGAATGCCTTGTAGATCCTGCAGGAGGCCCAATCCCTGGCACAGAGTAAGTGCTCAAAAAACATGAGCTACTATTATTATAAAGAAGTGTCTTGATGAATGAAGGTCCGATAGAATTTTTAGGAGCTAGAGACACCTCTCTTTTAGAAAAATTAATTATTTCCTGAAATTATTTTTATCTTGCAATTAGATTACAAAAGTGTGCAACCAAAGGGAAATTATACTGTAGTTTTTTACTTCCTATAGGCAGGAAGTCAAAATTATTAATAGGATAATAAAAATAGAATAATAATAATAAAAATAATTAAAGACTTCATATAGATTTCACTCTGGGGATTGTTTCTATTAAAATGTTTGGAAAGCGATGTTCCAATTTTCCCCCTTTTAAAACTAGAGAGAAGGGAAGGGAGACGAAAAATCCGTTTCCAGACAGAATTTTCAATTAAAGAAACAACACCTAGAAAAGTCCGAGCCATCGCAGTTAAATAAACAGGTTCAGTTTTCTTCCAAAAACTGCATTTTCGATTGTATTTTGAAAAATAATATAAACAAGGGATTCCGATGATGTCCGGAATTCCTAAGAGGCAATAAACTGTCTTTCAAGGTCGTATGTTAGGAATGCCAAGGGTTGTGCCACACAAGAAAAAGGTCACCCGTGAGCAGTAAGCTTCCAGCTTCAGGCTTTCACAAGTCGTCCACAACTGCCACCAGGCTCTGCACAGTCCCCTAGGGCCCAGCTCAGAGGTTTCCCTGTTGAAGATTCAGCTGAGCCCACGCTGGGCAAAATCCCACCAAATGGGGACAAAATGCATAAAGCCATAGACCCCAGTAATGCCGTTGTAGATGGAGCTCTATAAACTTTTAGAGCAAAAATAATGAATCCTTACTCATTGTTTTTACTTACTATTCCAGACTCTGTCCTGGGAGAGCCTTAGAAGCAGGGTTACCTTGTTGTATTTAACCACTGTAGCCCTAGTGCAAGGCATGGCACTGTGAAGATGCTCAATAACGCACAACTAATGACCAAAGCAAAAGAAATCACAAAATCAAGCAGGATTCAGCAGAAGACTTAGGTCTTAGTTATGCTGAAAAGCAATAAAATCAGAATTAACACAGAGACTCTAGTAATAAATAGCAAACAAAGCGATAGTAAATTTACTTCACAATTTAAAAAAATAATAGGGTCACTTTTCTAGCTAGTATCTCTGTTAGGTCCATACCTCAGAAAATATTCCATATATTTTTGTTAAGAACTCAGCACTGTCACATTAGCAACAATTAAAATCTGTACCTATAGCCTATAATCTGATTTCACTTGTGTTTTCTTTAAAAATTAGAATACGAATGAATACCAAAATGTTTCTGTCATAACATGAGTGTTCATTCTATGTACTACTGGCAACATATTTATAGATTACTTTTAAGTCATCATATTTTGCATTTCTTTATAGTTTTATCACCCAAGGATGCTTCCCAAATCACCCAAGACATGAAGATTTTGTCTTGCCCATTTTTAAAAACAAAATTTGTCAATCTTTTAAGTCCTTTTGACTCTACAAGTTTCCCTTCAAACCCTTTCTGATCTTACTATTTATCTGTTGAAGGATGAGGGGCATTTGATTAAATTTTTAAATTTTCATAATAAGCCTTCCTAGGTCAAGACCATTTTAGAAAAAAAAAAATCTCAGTCCCAAAGGTCATTATGGAAGGCATTTTACATAATAAATAAGTCATTTTTCTAAAAATGGAGGGTAAAGAAGAATGTAAAGTGAACAAATAGTGACCTCTGGTTACAATACACATCACATCAAACCATGCTGGAAAAATTTAAATCACTCTTTCTCATAAATAGGAAATGCTGAGTGATGGATGTGTTTAGCTTTTTTAAAAATTAAGAATAGGAAAGCCAAGCATGATACATTTCCCAATGCATAGAAAAAAACAACTCAGGAGTGAAGTGAAGGACACACTGAAACATGGCTTAGACGCTGAGAACATAAAGAATAGTCCAAATGTATTCAATTCAATGTTAAGAACCTACTATGTGCAAAAATTTGCTGCCAAAACGAGAGTCAAGATTTTAAATTCCATGACGAAAAGTTTTAGTTATGCTAAAAGCACACACACTTACTGATTCCTATTTTTGCTATAAAAGTTGTCATATGCTATAAAAATGCTACTAAAAACTTGTCCCTCGGAGTCAAGATTTTTCGTGAGTAGAATGAACACCATTAGATGTATTGAAGAATCAGGGGACTCAAGTCATTCAAAAAAAAAACCACTTTCATCAAATCCAATTTTACACAGGAAAAATAATTTTATGGGTATTAAAAGCAACATACTGAAAACCTAGGGAAATCTGACCTCTCCATCTTAAAAAACAAAAAACTATAATCCAAAGAAATTGAGCAAATGAAAGATACTAATTTTTCCATCATGTCCACAAGTCTGATGCTAATTTCCCTCTGTGCCTTAAGAGTATTAATTCCTTGAATAAAACTTTTTTTTGGTAAAGCGCAGAATTCCTTTTGATGTCAAAAAAGCAGAAAGTTCAAAGGTTACCCTGCCACTCAACATTATGACTCATCAAAACTCTGAACAGGAAACCCATTTCTGAACTTAGCCATACAAGGGATTGCAATCCCAAAGGGAGAGCCGCTGGTCATTGTTTGGCCCGCTGGTGTTTTTGTACTTTACTTAAGGATTTATTCAGAAGGGTGACAATCACCAAGGAAAAACATTCTTTCGGATACAAAGAATCGTAGCCATTTCTTCTAACACTTCCCCCCCCACACACTCACTAATTACTTTCTCAACATTCTGGAAGGCTAAAAGGGTCTAGTCGAGTTGAATAGCCCTGGGATTTAGCCCACATTATATTCTCTCTTGTACTTTACACCCTTTCAAAAATTAAAAAGGTAAAATAAAGCATGAGCCACATTGGGTATGGGGTTGGGGGGCAGTCAGAGGGGAGTGGGCACAACAAGATTTACGTGGAAATAAAAAATTACTTCAGCAGACAGGAAGAAGAGGAATGGCTAATTATATAAAAATAGTTCCATTTACAAAAGGTTACTAGGGCCCGTAAACTCAGTGAAGCCAGGTTTTGGCAGAAAGTGATTCATTCGTTTATTCAATGAACATTCACTACTGCCATCAGGCACCCCACAAGGCACTACGTAAAAAGATAAAAGGGGTCTCTGTCCCCAAAGAGCTGGAGGATTAATAGGAAAAAGAGACGACTAAACAGATGATTTTAGTGTAATTATAATACTGCACGGTAAGGGCCAGGAGAAGCAGCAAGAGTAAGGTGCTACGGAACCCCAAAGAGAGGGGTCTCGAACCCAGTATGGATGGACAGAGGAAGGCAAGAAGCGCTTTCTCAGGGGTGCTGCTATAGCTGAGTCTTGAAAGAGATAAAGGTGAGAAAAAATTAGGTTGGGGTGAGGCGAGCGGCAGAGGCTACAGCAGGCCGTGGAAGGAAATAGCAAATGCTATGATCTGAATTGGAAACATGAATATCAGTGTCTATTCGCCAGAGACCTCAGATAGTCACCAAAGCAATGCAGAAAACTGTATGGAGGATGTCACCACTGGTTCAAATCATCTGTGCTTCCTCAGTTATTCAGCTGATGAATGTCACTCACCTGTCAATGCCATTTATCAACGAGAACTTCACGCCATTCTGAAACCTGATGAAATAGCTATTTCCCTGAAGTACTGGGTTGGCCAAAAAGTTTGTTCAGGTTATCCCGTAAGATGGTATGGCAAAACCATTTAAGCACTGGGACATCTATTATCTAACATCACTTTTTAGATACAATATATCAAGTCTGTAAGTTAACAGATGAATTTTTTAAATAATTGCCTTTTCTTTTACCTCCCCATAAACTGGATCTGGCCATCAGCGAAACACACTGAGGTTCCCTTGAGGAAGGCCTGATGGAGACTGAAACGTTAGTCTTTAAGGGGAGATTGGTTTTAATCAAATACTTGCCCTTTTTTTTTTTTATCACTTGTTTAAATGGTGTTCTGCAGGCCTCGGGCATAATCAAAAAGGATGAGTTTTTCTCTGAAGGTACTTCTTTTAAAACTCAATGATAATACCTTCAAAAGAGCAGGGATTTCTGCCCCCAAAAGAACCTGAGCAATGGAAAACTTAAAACTATATTCTTAAATATATAAAAATCATACCTCATATGTAATAATAGGGGCTGGAAAAGGGGTTGAGGCCAAATGGAGAAGTTCATACAATCCCTATGAGCTGTGTAATACCCAGGAAAATGAGGCAGAATTCAATAGGGCACATACATCCTCCTTTACAAAATACAGAACAGCCTCATACTATGGGAGACACTACTATAGTCCAATGGGAAGCCATAGATTTGGATTCATTTTTCTTTTTAATTTATTTTATTTTATTTATTTTTGGCTACATTGGGTCTTTGTTGCTGCACGCGGGCTTTCTCCAGTTGCCATGAGCACGGGCAACTCTTCTTTGCGGTGCACGGGCTTCTCATTGTGGTGGCTTTTCTTACTGAGGAGCCAGGGCTCTAAGTGCACGGACTTCAGTAGTTGTGGCACACGGGTTCAGTAGTTGTGGCACACAGGCTTAGTTGCTCCACAGCATGTGGGATCTTTCCAGACCAGGGATCAAACCCATGTCCCCTGCATTGGCAGGCGGATTCTTAACCACTGCGCCACCAGGGAAGTCCATAGATTTGGATTCTAATTCTGGCTCTTCTACTAACTAATACATCATCTCTAGGTCTCAGCTTCCTCACAGTCTTACCCTTCAATAGGTAGATGAGACCACTTGTCTTTTTTTCGGGGGTGTGGGGTCCTAAAATTAAATTGATAATAATAGTAGTTGAGTTGGAGCAAGAGCCCATGACAGTGAGTGCATGGGAGGAGAGGAGCCTCAAGATGGCGGAAGAGTAAGACGTGATCACCTTCCTCCCCACAGATACATCAGAAATATATCTACACGTGGAACAACTCCTACAGAACACCTACTGAACGCTGGCAGAAGACCTCAGACTTCCCAAAAGGCCAGAAACTCCCCACTTACCCGGGTAGGGAAAAAGAAAAAACAGAGACAAAAGGATAGGTATGGGACCTGCACCAGTGGGAGGGAGCTGTGAAGGAGGAAAGGTTTCCACACACTAGAAGCCCCTTTGCGGGCGGAGACTGCAAGTGGCGCAGGAGGAAAGCTTCGGAGCCATGAAGGAGAGCGCAGCCACAGGGGTGCAGAGGACAAAGCAGAGAGATTCCCGCACAGAGGATCAGGGCCGACCGGCACTCACCAGCCTGAGAGGCTTGTCTGCTCACCCGCCGGGGCGGGTGGGGCGGGGAGTTGAGGCTCGGGCTTCGGTCGGAGCGCAGGAAGAGGACTGGGGTTGGCGGCGTGAACACAGCCTGAAAGGGGCTAGTGCGCCACGGCTAGCCGGGAAGGAGTCTGGGAAAAGGTCTGGAACTGCCGAAGAGGCAAGAGACGTTTTCTTCTCTCTTTGTTTCCTGGTGCGTGAGGAGAGGGGATTAAGAGCGCTGCTTAAAGGAGCTCCAGAGACGGGCGCGAGCCGCGGCTATCAGCGCAGACCCCAGAGACGGGCATGAGATGCTAAGGCTGCTGCTGTCGCCACCAAGAAGCCTGTGTGCGAACACAGGTCACTATCCACACCTCCCCTCCCGGGAGCCTGTGCAGCCCGCCACTGCCAGGGTCCTGTGACCCTGGGACAACATACCCGGGAGAACGCACAGCACGCCTCAGGCTGGTGCAACGTCCAGCCGGCCGCTGTCGCCGCAGGCTCGCCCCGCACTCTGTACCCCTCCCTCCACCCGACCTGAGTGAGCCAGAGCCCCCAGATCAGCTGCTCCTTTAACCCCATCCTGTCTGAGCAAAGAACAGGTGCCCTCAGGCGACCTACACGCAGAGGCGGGGCCAAATCCAAAGCTGAACCCCAGGAGATGTGCAAACAAAGAAGAGAAAGGGAAATCTCCCCCAGCAGGCTCAGGAGCAGTGGATTAAATCTCCACAATCAACTTGATGTACCTGCATCTGTGGAACACCTGAATAGACAACCAATCATCCCAAATTGAGGAGGTGGACTTTGGGAGCAACGATGTATATATATTTTTCCTTTTTCTCTTTTTTGTGAGTGTGAACGTGTATGCTTCTGTGTGTGATTTTGTCTGTATAGCTTTGCTTTTACCATTTGTCCTACGGTTCTCTCTGTCCGGTTTTTTGTTTGTTTGTTTTACTATAGTTTTTAGCGCTTGTTATCGTTGGTGGATTTGTTTCTTGGTTTGGTTGCTCTCTTTTTTTTTATTACTTAAAAATTTTTTTAATTATTTTTTCTTTTAATAACTTTATTTTATTTTTTCTTCTTCTTTCTTTCTTTCTTTCTTTTTTTCTCCTTTTTATTCTGAGCCGTGTGGATGATACGCTGTTGGTACTCCAGCCAGCTGTCAGGGCTGTGCCTCTGAGGTGGGACAGCCAAGTTCAGGACATTGGTCCACAAGAGACCTCCCAGCTCCATGTAATATCAAACAGCAAAAATCTCCTAGAGATCTCCATCTCAACGCCAAGACCCAGCTCCACTCAATGACCAGCAAGGTGCTGGACACCCCATGCCAAACAATGAGCAAGACAGGAACACAACCCCATCCATTAGCAGAGGGGCTGCCTAAAATCATAATAAGTCCACAAACACCCCAAAACACACCACCAGACGTGGACCTGCCCACCAGAAAGACAAGATCCAGCCACATCCACCAGAACACAGGCACTAGACCCCTCCACCAGGAAGCCTGCACAACCCACTGAACCAACCTTAGCCACTGGGGACAGACAACAAAAACAATGTGAACTACAAACCTGCAGCCTGCGAAAAGGAGACCCCAAACACAGTACGTTAAGCAAAATGAGAAGACAGAGAAACACTCAGCAGATGAAGGAGCAAGGTGAAAACCTATCAGACCAAACGAAGAGGAAATAGGTAGCCTACCTGAAAAAGAATTCAGAGTAATGATACTGAAGATGATCCAAAATCTTGGAAAGAGAATGGACAAAATGCAAGAAACATTTAACAAGGACCTAGAAGAACTAAAGATGAAACAAACAAGGATGAACAACTCAATAAATGAAATTAAAAATACTCTAGAAGGGATCAATAGCAGAATAACTGAGGCAGAAGAATGGTAACTGACCTGTAAGATAAAATAGTGGAAATAATTACCACAGAGCAGAATAAAGAAAAAAAAAAATGAAAAGAATTGAGGACAGTCTCAGCGACATCTGGGACAACATTAAATGCACCAACATTCGAATTATAGGGGTCCCAGAAGAAAAAGAGAAAAAGAAAGGGACTGAGAAAATATTTGAACAGCTTATAGGTGAAAACTTCCCTAATATGGGAAAGGAAATAGTTAATCAAATCCGGGAAGCACAGAGAGTCCCATACAAGATAAATCCAAGGAGAAGCATGTCAAGACACATATTAATCAAACTATCAAAAATTAAATACAAAGAAAAAATATTAAAAACAGCAAGGGAAAAACAACAAATAACATACAAGGGAATCCCCATAAGGTTAACAGCTGATCTTTTAGCAGAAACGCTGCAAGCCAGAAGGGACTGACAGGACAAGCTTAAAGTGATGAAAGGGAAAACACCTACAACCAAGATTACCCTACCCAGCAAGGATCTCATTCAGATTTGACAGAGAAATTAAAACCTTTACAGACAAGCAAAAGCTAAGAGAATTCAGCACCACCAACCCAGCTTTACAAGAAATGATAAAGGAACTTCTCTAGGCAGGAAACACAAGAGAAGGAAAAGACCTACAATAACAAACCCAAAACAATTAAATTTAAATGGATAAATGATCCAACCAAAAGACATAGACTGGCTGAATGGATACAAAAACAAGACCCATATATAAGCTGTCTACAAGAGACCCACTTCAAACCTAGGGACACATACAGACTGAAAGTAAGGGGATGGAAAAAGATATTCCATGCAAATGGAAATCACAAGAAAGCTAGAGTAGCAATTCTCATATCAGACAAAATGCACTTTAAAACAAAGACTATTACAAGAGACAAAGAAGGACACTACATACTGATGAAGGGATCAATCCCAAAAAAAAGATATAACAGTAGAAAACATTTATGCACCCAACATAAGAGCACCTCAATACATAAGGCAAATACTAACAGCCATAAAAGGGGAAATCGACAGTAACACAATCATAGTAGGGAACTTTAACACCCCACTTTCACCAATGGAGAGATCATCTAAAATGAAAATAAATAAGGAAACACAAGCTTTAAATGATACATTAAACAAGATGGACTTAATTGATATTTATAGGACATTCCATCCAAAAACAACAGAATACACTTTCTTCTCAAGTGCTCACGGAACATTCTCTAGGATAGATCATACCTTGGGTCACAAATCAAGCCTTGGTAAATTTAAGAAAATTAAATCGTATCAAGTATCTTTTCTGACAACAATGTTATGAGACTAGATATCAATTACAGGAAAAACTCTGTAAAAAATACAAACACATGGAGGCTAAACAATACACTACTTAATAACCAAGAGATCACTGAAGAAATCAAAGAGGAAATAAAAAAATACCTAAAAACAAATGACAATGGAAACACTATGGCCCAAAACCTATGGGATGCAGCAAAAGCAGTTCTAAGAGGGAAGTTTATAGCTATACAATCCTGCCTTGAGAAACAAGAAACATCTCAAATAAACAACCTAACCTTACACCTAAAGCAATTAGAGAAAGAAAAACAAAAATATCCCAAAGTTAGCAGAAGGAAAGAAATCATAAAGATCAGATCAGAAATAGATGAAAAAGACATGAAGGAAACTACACCAAAGATCAATAAAACTAAAAGCTGGTTCTTTGAGAAGAGAAACAAAATTGATAAACCATTAGCCAGACTCAAGAAAAAAAGGGAGAAGACTCAAATCCACAGAATTAAAAATGAAAAAGGAAAAGTAACAACTGACACTGCAGAAATACAAAGGATCATGAGAGATTACTACAAGCAACGATATGCCAAAGCAATGAATAACCTGGAAGAAATGGACAAATTCTTAGAAATGCACACCCTTCTGAGACTAAACCAGGAAGAAACAGAAAATATAAGCAGACCAATCACAAGCACTGAAATTGAAACTGTGATTAAAAATCTTCCAACAAACAAAAGCCCAGGACCAGATGGCTTCACAGGCGAATTCTATGTAACATTTAGAGAAGACCTAACACCTATCCTTCTCAAACTCTTCCAAAATATAGCAGAAGGAGGAACACTGCCAAACTCATTCTACGAGGCCACCATCACCCTGATACCGAAACCAAAGATGTCACAAAGAAAGAAAACTACAGGCCAATATCACTGATGAACATAGATGCAAAAATCCTCAACAAAATACTAGCAAACACAATCCGACAGCACATTAAAAGGATCATACACCATGATCAAGTGGGGTTTATCCCAGGAATGCAAGGATTCTTCAGTATAGGCAAATCAATCAATGTGATACACCACATTAACAAACTGAAAGAGAAAAACCATATGATCATCTCAATAGATGCAGAGAAAGCTGTCGACAAAATGCAACACCCATTTATGATAAAAACCCTCCAGAAAGTAGGCATAGAGGGAACTTTCCTCAACATAATAAAGGCCATATATGACAAACCCACAGCCAACATCATTCTCAACAGTGAAAAACTGAAACCATTTCCTCTAAGATCAGGAACAAGACAAGGTTGTCCACTCTAACCACTATTATTCAACATAGTTTTGGAATTTTTAGCCACAGCAATCAATCAGAGAAGAAAAAGTAATAAAAGGAATCCAAATCGGAAAAGAAGAAGTAAAGCTGTCACTGTTTGCAGATCACATGATACTATACATAGGGAATCCTAAAGATGCTACCAGAAAACTACTAGAGCTAATCAATGAATATGGTAAAGTAGCAGGAAACAAAATTAATGCACAGAAATCGCTTGCATTCCTGTACATTAATGATGAAAAATCTGAAAGTGAAATTAAGAAAACACTCCCATTTACCATCGCAACAAAAAGAATAAAATATCTAGGAATAAACCTACCTAAGGAGACAAAAGACCTGTATGCAGAAAATTATAAGACACTGATGAAAGAAATTAAAGATGATACAGATAGATGGAGAGATATACCATGTTCTTAGATTGGAAGAATCAACATTGTGAAAATGACTATACTACCCAAAGCAATCTACAGATTCAATGCAATCCCTATCAAACTACCAATGGCATTTTTCACGGAGCTAGAACAAAAAATTTCACAATTTGTATGGAAACACAAAAGAGCCTGAAAAGCCAAAGCAATCTTGAGAAACAAAAACAGAGCTGGAGGAATCAGGCTCCCTGACTTCAGACTATACTACAAAGCTACAGTAATCAAGACAGTATGGTACTGGCACAAAAACAGACATATAGATCAATGGAACAGGATAGAAAGCCCAGAGATAAATATGGTCACCTTATCTTTAATAAAGGAGGCAAGAATATACAATGGACAAAAGACAGCCTCCTCAATAAGTGGTGCTGGGAAAACTGGACAGCTACATTTAAAAGAATGAAATTAGAACACTTCCTAACACCATACACAAAAATCAACTCAAAATAGATTAAAGACCTAAATATAAGGCCAGATAGTATAAAACTCTTCGAGGATAACATAGGCAGAATACTCTATGATATAAATCACAGCCAGATCCCTTTTGACCCACCTCCTAGAGAAATGGAAATAAAAACCAAAAATAAACAAATGGGACCTAATGAAACTTAAAAGCTTTTGCACAACAAAGAAAACAATAAACAAGACGAAAAGACAACCCTCAGAATGTGAGAAAATATTTGCCAATGCAGCAACTGACAAAGGATTAATCTCCAAAATTTACATGCAGTTCATGCAGCTCAATATCAAAAAAACAAACAACCCAATCCAAAAATGGGCAGAAGACCTAAATAGACATTTTTCCAAAGAAGATATACAGATTGCCAACAAACACATGAAAGGATGTTCAACATCATTAATCATTAGAGAAATGCAAGTCAAAACTACAATGAGATATCATCTCACACTGGTCAGAATGGCCATCATCAAAAAAACTACAAACAATATATGCAGAGAGGGTGTGGAGAAAAGGGAACCCTCTTGCATTGTTGGTGGGAATGTAAATTGATACAGCCACTATAAAGAACAGTATGGACATTCCTTAAAAAACTAAAAATAGGGCTTCCCTAGTGGCGCAGTGGTTGAGAGTCCGCCTGCCGATGCAGGGGACACGGGTTCGTGCCCCGGTCCGGGAAGATCCCACATGCCACGGAGCTGCTAGGCCCGTGAGCCATGGCCGCTGAGCCTGTGTGTCCGGAGCTTGTGCTCCGCAGCAGGAGAGGCCACAACAGTGAGAGGCCCACGTACAGCAAAAAAAAAAAAAAAAAAAAAAACACTAAAAATAGAACTACCATATGACCCAGCAATCCCACTACTGGGCATATACCCTGAGAAAACCATAATTCAAAAAAGTCATGTACCACAATGTTCGTTGCAGCTCTATTTACAATAGCCAGGACATGGAAGCAAACTAAGTGTCCATTGACAGATGAATGGATAAAGAAGATATGGCACATACATACAATGGAATATTACTCAGCCATAAAAAGAAACGAAACTGAGTTATTTGTATTGAGGTGGATGGACCTAGAGTCTGTCATACAAAGTAAGTCAGAAAGAGAAAAACTAATACGTATGCTAACACATATATATGGAATCTAAAAAAAAAAAATGGTCATGAAGAACCCAGGGGCAAGATGGGAATAAAGACGCAAACCTACTAGAGAATGGACTTGAGGATATGGGGACGGGGAAAGGTAAGCTGGGACAAAGTGAGAGAGTGGCATGGACGTATATACACTACCAATTGTAAAACAGATAGCTAGTGGGAAGCAGCCGCATAGCACAGGGAGATCAGCTCGGTGCTTTGTGAGCACCTAGAGGGGTGGGATAGGGAGGGAGGGAGATGCAAGAGGGAAGAGATATGGGGATATATGTATATGTATAACTGATTCACTTTGTTATAAAGCAGAAACTAACACACCATTGTAAAGCAATTATACTCCAATAAAGATGTTTAAAAAAAAAAGTAGTTAATATTTAGGGGGCACTTACCCTGTGCCAGGCACTGTGCTAAACGCTTTCCATTCTGTATCTCATTTAATCTCACAAAGCAATGATAATGAGACATATACTATTATAGAATCCCATTTTACCCATAAGGAAACGGGGCGGGGGGTGGCGGTGGGAGGTGGGATATTCTTAGATAGTTAAGTGACATGAAAAAAAGATGCCAGGTCAGAATCTTTACTACGCCGTTTGATATCCAACACGCTTAACCACTAAACTCAAGCCTTAAAGTTCTAAGTGATACAGGTAATCAGATTCCAACTGATTTTTAAAACACATCATTTTCCTAAGAAAGAAACATTTTTGAAGTTTTTTACGTAAGATTGGCAAATACAAAATTCAGTGTTCTTTTGGAGTAAAAAGGTTCTAACCCAAAATTTCCCACAAAACTCACTTGGTTTTATCGCCAAGCAGATTTCTTCTACACAGGTATCTGCTTATAAAGCCTAGTGCACTTTGGAGCACACCAACAGATGGTCCCCGAGGATGCCCTACCTTCATCCCCATTGTCTACAGATGAAAATAGGTATGGGGGGGGGGGGCTTTACCCTCATGAAGTGTTTTCATCAATCAGCCAAGGTAGGGAGTGAGGGAGCGAGCATCTGAGTGACTGTGGCTCTTCCCTGACAGTCTTTGCACTCCTGAGTCCCAGGAGGAGAAAAACGGAAAGGAGCTTACAAAGAAATCACAACTGTCATGTAATGAATTGACGCAGGCGTGCTTTTAATAGCCCCCATTTAATTGTACAGTGGTATCTTCTGCACAAGCCCTCCCACCACTAATGTATTAACAAGCTCTTACTCTGTCCCTGGGGGATTCCAACTGCTCCATTTTCTCCTCTTTCAGCCCAACCTCTACACTACTTGCCTTCCTCTTAACACTGTCACAAAAGCTGAGAACAAAACAAAACATTACAGGATTCCAGCCAGGTATTACTTAGGTGTATTAAGTGATGTCATTAACTTCCAGGGGAGGGGGGTAGTTCTTGGAAAGAGGAGTGTGATTAGTAGCATAAAAATGATAGAGGGCTGCCATCATAATCCTGGGGACAAGAAATGTTAATTTTTAGTTATTTTAAAACCATAACATCATCAAGTCCGTTATAGAGAAATGAGGGCTATATCTGACCTCAGACTAAGGCAAGTGGGTGGCTTTTCTCATGCGAAAAGAACATGACAGGCCCAAAATAGCAAAATGCATTAAAAATAGTGAATGTCTTAACGGAATCCTGTTGTGTCCAGAGGTGTGTTTATTTCTAAACCTTCACCTCATGCACCATAATACAAGGCAAAAAAGGACAATCTCATGTGGTACGTCTCACCACTGTCCTAAGAAGCATTGTTCTTCACACCTGGCAGAAAAATATCTGTTTCTAAAACTAGACACCATGAGAAGACGTCTTAAGATTACAACTAGAAATCTTCTGACTTTATTATTTGAAACATTCTCCATTTTTTCCCAATAAGACCTATCTGCTGTTTCTCAATCATACCAATGTGAATAAAACTCTCCAGAAAGAAAACCATTATAAAGTCATAGTAAGACTGAGTATGCTAAAACAGGGAGCTTTTGTCAGAGGCCTATGGCTTCTTTTAGCAAGAAAAAGATGGGCTAATTTTTTAAAATGTGGGTGTCAATATTCTCTTCAACCAAAAAGTTCCAAACTTACAGAAAATGCAGTGCAAGACCCCATTTGCAGCTAAATGTTAATTACAACACTGCATAATGAGCTGACCACATTTTTAAAAATCCAGCTTCAAATAACTTTCTCACAAGTTGTCCCTATATCCACACCACCAGTGACATGTTTGCTGGTTCTCCCAACTTCATTTTAATTTCTCTCACACATTCCAAAGTTCTTCTGAAATTGAAAGCAGAGAACAAAGAATTAAGTTGGTGGTGAAGGAAGGAAACCTGAAATCTCAGAAGAGTGAGGGTAGCACTAATGATTAAACTTCTCTTCCAATCAGTGTTTTAATCTGTGTTACCAGGATATGCAATGGAGTACAGTACTTATGGCTCAAGAAATTTTTGTACCTCCTAGAGCTGACTGGCAAGACCAATCAGTAGTAGAACTGGTGGAATTTGGCAGATGGAGAGAAAGACTTTCCCCCTTACAGTAAGATTATCATTTGATAAAATTCCTTGTGGTATAAAACAATGCCTTTAGCTAAACTCTGAACTTGAGGCATCTAAGAACCAAGTTTGAAATTTAAAGACTTCTGAACGAGCCTGGCACATTGCAGGCTCCAAGCACTTTGCATCCATCTCCCTGACCTGACTACAGGCTCCAAGATCGTGGGGATCAGACCTTTGTTCAGCAGTTCAACAACCAAGCAAGAAACTAAACTGGGCATGTTAAACAGAATTCAGCCATTGTCAAGGCCTGACAGAGCATCAGGGTCACTGGTGAAACCTTCAAGACACAGACGCCCAGAGTCCAGCTCCTTGAGATGCTGAATCCTTGCATATCAGTATTTTGCAAAGTCCCTGGATGACTCTGAAAGCACAGCCCAGGCTGAGACCTGGGGTGTGGTGTTAGTTACGCGTCCAGGGTCCAGAGCCCAATCTGAGCTGGGGTCAAATGCTGACCCTGCCTTATTCTTTGAGTGACTCTGGGCAAATCATTTAACAAGTCTAAGCCTCCCTGTCCTGTAAAATAGAGACTGGCCTAATATATACCACGCGGAGCCTTTGCAAGGATTAGATGAGACGGCGTGTGTTAAGCATAGTTCCCTCCCGATGATACACACTTAGTGTTTAATCCATGTCAGGTATTTAGGCTGGGGGCCCAAAGGAGGGCCTTCTACAATCCACATTGCACCACAGTCGACATTAATTGAAAGGAACTGAGATGAGATTCTATCGCCAACAGTGTGGGTGTTTCAACCACTAGGCATTATGCATCACCCACTAGCACTCCTCACGCAAAGATCTTGGAACAAACTGGTGAAGGGTTAGGAGAAAATGTTTTTTGAAAGAGGTGAGTATATCCAACTTACATCTTCAAGTTAAAACAACACTTGGAGGTCAAGTTTATACAGTACAGAGACACGGATGCTGAGGCTGTTAAAATAACCTATTAGCTTAAATCCTTGGTGACGGTTCTCTCTCCCAAGGGAACAATGGGAGGAAGGGTGAAGAAAAAGGGCAACACCTTCAGAATTGGGATACTACTGTGTGTCACCATTTTATTATTAAAGTCATACACCATAGCTTAACTATGACACTATGACAGCCTATACTTTGAGCATCAGTCAGAAGCTTCATCGGAAAGTTCATGTTTCCTTTATATTTATGGTATTGAAAGGGTTTTTCTCTCTTCTCCCCTCCCCCCACCCCCCGCCTTTCTTTCTTTCTTCTTGGTATTCTTACCTGAGAACACATTACATTCACAGCTGAGTGGAAGACAACACCATTTCTACAACAGAAGTTACAGGGAAAAAGGGTTTGCTTAATAGACATTCACTTTCCTGCAAACTTTAATGAAAGGCATCTATTATATAATTGGCAAATAAAAGACACATGCTCACATACACGTAGCTATACTGTGTTACTCAGGTGTGTATGTGACTTCACTAAGGCAAAAAGCAGTGTTTTTACTTAAATAAAATGAATCTTTTCCGTTGCAAAGCATTTAAAACGAAAAGGCTTATCTGTCCTGCATTTTCACCGCCAACAAATTTTGTGTCACTCTATATCTTCCCTGATGATCTATTTTAAAGGAACAGTTCAATCACCAGAGAAATAAAAGAATAATATCCCTTAGGTGAATCTGACTTGTAAATAAGGAAAGCTATCAAATGCTTAGTGTGTGTTTGGAGTCTATCATACACACTATAAATAATCTCAGAATGTACAGCTCATCTGGCTCTACCCAGTGAGACTGAATTATTTTGTAAGGAACAATACCATATCTGGCGAATTCTCTGGCACCTAACCCTTATCTCTTTAAAAATAAAATACAAGGTGGGAGGAGTGAGGCTGTCAATCAGATAAAGCGTCTAGGAACTTAAGCAACTCTTGTATAATGGTTGTATATTGTTCATTACATGGCTAGTTATGGCTATCAATTACCTAAAATTTTGTGAAAGCACAGAACCAAATTTTTTTTCACACCATCAGTAGTTTTACAGAGTTGGAAGCCTCTTTAGGTAAACCATTTGAAGAGCCAGAGTACAGAAATAATCCATCCTGAAAATGCCTTCTATTCTAAGCTCCTGGCATAAAGCTACTGTGTCCAGTGATTTCATATTATGGCCTTCCACACATAAAGGAAATGCTCTGAATCCTAAGGACTAATTGCACACCCGCAGACTTCCTCTTTCCACAGAGCTTTCTAATTGGGTACTTTAAGTTGCCAAGTATGTTCAAAAATGGTATTTCAAATAAGCACACAAAGTAACTGCCGATCTAGAATTGGAATATTCAGCCTCCCTCTGGATGAGGAACTGATGCTCTTATTTTAAGCTATTCTTTCTCCAGTAGATGACAACAGAGAAACCAAGTATTAAGTCTTTTTAATTCACCTGCACTCACAATAATATGAATGTGTCAGTATAATTTCAGTGCCAAAAGGTAAGGTAAAAAAGGGTTAGAAGTCTAGAATTAGAAATCATTACTCAAGCTGGATATAAGTGTATGTACTATATAATAGATATATGTACTTTACTACTTCCTGTAAGCAATTAGTTTAATAATAGACAGAATGGGATAACTATTTAGGGGCTTAATTTTGTGGTAGACTCAGTTATTTCTGAAGCCTCCCTTCTCCAATAAAACCCTGGGCTTTGACTCAAAAGAAAAGGGTCGATATCACACACAATACTCCGCAGCATCACACAACCACATAAAACTGTCACTGTGAAATACTGCGCTGCATGATTTTGTTACTGCTTCTTTTTTTCTTGCAGCAATGGACACACAACCTCAGAGGATGAATTCACCACTTCAAGGCTCATGCCCAGCAGTGGATAGGAACAATCAAAACAGTCTTGGGAACAGGAGCCCCCAGGGATATAGGCACTACCATCCAATGTGACAGCAAATCCACCTCTGAATTAATAATTTTTATACTTCCCAAAATCTGAGGGTTTTTTTTCTCAGACAGGAGTACTCCTCCATTCCTAGAAAGAAGCCCAACCCTGAAATGAAATCCAATGCTGCAAAACCATTGAGCAAATTCCTTTCATCAGATATTCATATACTGAAGGTAACACTTTAGCTTCAGATATTTTTTTTTTGATGTGCACCATTTTTAAAGTCTTTATTTAATTTGTTACAATATTGCTTCTGTTTTATGTTTGGGTTTCTTTTATTTTTGGCCACCAGGTATGTGGGATCTTAGCTCCCAACCAGGGACCGAACCTGCACCCCCTGCATCGGAAGGCAAAGTCTTAAACACTGGACCACCAAGGGAAGTCCCTTAGCTTCAGATTATAACTACAGTTTTCAAAATAATTATCAGGCATTGGCAGGGGCCTTTACCCAAAGATCAGAAAATATGCAAACCCTATCAAAATGTATGCAAAAGTTTGACGTGCACTTTTTTGAAAGGAAGGTTTTAGAATCTACAGAGTGGTCTGTGACCTGAAAAAAAAATCAAAAACAAAACAAACAAACAAACAAAAAAACAAACCAATAAAACCCAGTTAACCAGAACACACACACAAAAAAAATCAACACCTGATATAACATTGTTTCTTTAATGATGGGGAAAAAATAATAAATATAGCTATACCAATTGAACAGACTATCAAACAGGAAGTGAATATTTCCTAATATTCAGACCAATGTGTTTACCTACAGAGAAAACTAGGTAAACTAGGTAAACACATGACAAACTTTTGTCATCCACACTATAACAGAAAAAAAAATGTGTTTAATAAAAGATAAGTTGGATTCATGCATTTAATTGGGAAGCTTTTCTTGTTATTGTTGTTATGTATTAATGTACAAAGGGATTCTTTATTGTATGAGTAGAACTTAAAAAGCTGGTAGAAACAAGCCCATTCTCAGGCTTACAAAACAAGCCTTTACAGATCATTATGTTTCATTACTCTTCATTTTATGGGGATTGTATTATACAAAACAAATACCAGATGTCTATTTGTTTTATTCATTTCAGGGAAAAAAAATCATACAAGTACCTCTGCCAATAGGACTGCTTTTAATTAAACACAATGCACAAGGAGCACATAAAAATTAATACTGTTTGAAGCCAGCAGGTAGAAAGTAAATGCATCGAAAAGCAACTGCAGAAGAGCCCCCTTCCCCTCTTTGCTGAGCTGAGAAAGAAAACATTCCCTGGCTTCTTACTTGGGAGTTGAAATCAGCAACAGATACTACAGCAAGGCCATTCATAGGCTTGTTTGGGGTAAATTAAAGCCAATGTTCACGGAAACATAAACCCTAGAGGTGAAGGGGGGAAAATGGCACCTGTATTAAACCAGACCCCACATTAGCCCTCCTTTTTGAAATCAGGCAGGTCTACTCTAAACCATTTGGGTAAAGCTGTTGAGATGGAATGAACCAGGTTCATTTCTGCTCCACCGGAAAAATGCCAAGTGATTTTTGGCACGGTTCTGACTTAATCTACAAACACCACAGAAGGACATGTCAAACAGTGGCTTCTATCTGATTAATACAGCCAAGCTTAAGAAAAAAAAAAAAGTGGGGAAGACAGAGAAAACGACAGTCAAACTAAAATTTGACAGTTTCTTCCTGACCCCTAAGACATAAATCATATCTGTTTAACTGTCAGTTCTAATCAGAAAGTGAAAATTCAGCATGTAGCATTTTAGTCCCACAATGAGAAAATTTTAACTTTTTTTTCCATTTGCTTTGCTTTGTTTGCTTTTGATCAGAGTAAGACCCACTCTCTACCCTGGTCCCAGACTTTGACATCATCTAACCAGTTATGATTTGTACTCACTTGTGCCAAGAGAGAAAATAAACAGACATTTTGAAAGCACTATGTGAAGTAGTGCTAGAAACCTTTTCCAAATCACACTTATTTAAGGGGTCACACCCCGAATTTCACTGTCTGCAATTCTGAATCACAGAGTAGTCCTCATTCTGGGAAAGCTTTACTCCTTTACATGAGACTTATGTCTTTTCGGTTAATGGACTTTGGTCCTTTAGTTAAATTGACAAACTAAACTGTATATTATTTTTATATTTAAAAAAGCAATTAAAATCCTAAGGCTTTTTAACCTTTAAAATAGATTTTTAAACAGGTATGGACAACTGAGAAAACAGAACATTTAAACTAGTTATCCCCCCCAAAAAAACTCACTATGCTAAAAGTATACTTAGTATATTCCTTTTTCTCAGACCAAGAATGGAGGGTAAATATACAGAAAGACAGACTGTGATCAGGAGTCAAATGCCACATTTTATACTCTACTGTAACCTAATCAAAGAATTATTTTCACAACGGAATACCTTATAGCTGTTAAAATGAGGGAGATATTTATATGTACTGACATGGCACAATGCTGGATATATAATTCAGTGATTAAAAAAAGAAATTACAGGGCTTCCCTGGTGACGCAGTGGTTGAGAGTCCGCCTGCCGATGCAGGGGACATGGGTTCGTGCCCTGGTCCGGGAAGATCCCACATGCAGCAGAGCGGCTAGGCCTGTGAGCCATGGCCGCGGAGCCTGCTCATCCCGGAGCCTGTGCTGTGCTCTGCAACAGGAGAGGCCACGGCAGTGAGAGGCCCGCGTACCAACCAAAAAAAAAAAAAAAAAAATACAAAGAAGGAGATATGTGTGTGTGTATAAAATAATCCTATTTTCAAGAAAATAAATAATATGTCACCTGCCTAGAAAAAAAGAAATATACACCCAACCATTCAAGATGATATATGAGTGTTACAGGTAAGTTTCACTTTCTATAACGTTTGCACTTTGAACAATGCTCAAATATTACTTCTGCAATCTGCAATCACAAAAAGAAAATTTCCCAAACGTTCACTGGATTATGGTTTACGCTGTGCCCTTGGGTGGCTCTCCCTTAAAAGTTAAATGTAAACTCGAGCTTCTGAGATAAGAACCCTTAAGAGCTAGAACAGCTTGATGTGAATGGCAGTAGGAGGGGTGACGTAGGGTTAGGGAATCAGGGAACAGGAAGAGAGAGTGTGTGCACGCGTGTGCACACATGTGAACACAGCCTTCACAGGAGGGAGGGAGGGTTACTGAAAAAAGACTGACTAAAAGGAAGCAGCAGAGAGTAGGGCGGGGTGTCTGAGACTGTAGGGAGGGCTTTTGTGGACAGCCACAAAGAAAGGTCTCTGATGGTCCCTTGTTAACAGCTAGAGAGTACCCAGGAAAAAGAGGTATGTAAAATCCATCCTCGTCAAGTGGGAGTGCGAGGTGCCAGGAGCTGCTCTGCAGAGACGTAAGTGGCAACAGAAGACCTGTAAAAAAGAACGAAGTAGCCTAGGGATGAACCCTGGAAGCTGCAGCCCACCTGTGGGAAGCCGCCTCTGGTGGATGAGGCCACAGAACTGTACCCCTGGGCCTCCTCTGTATGGTCCCTGCGATGGGATTAGATTCCAGGAAAGCTGATGGCACCATGAGCAGCTGGCTGAGCACAGCATGCAGTGTCCCGTTCATCAACAGACAATGGGGACTGAGGTTCTGGTCCTGGTCCCAGGGACCAGGACAGTTGGTCCCTTTCTTGGAGGGGGCAGTCGAAACACCAAAGGAGTGATCAGAGGGTTCTTCTCTTGTGGAGTTGCCTGGAGGGTCCACCACAAGTCTCTACAAGGACTTCACTCTCTTGGCCTGCACTCCAGGAGGAAGTGAGCTTTGAAGCAATAGAGACTATACCTGGCCAAGAACTGAGGCCTTAGACAATAGAGTGCAGTTCAAGGTCCATAAAGCAGGCTTTTTGGGATATTACAGAATTATGACCGGGAACCCACTCATAGCTAAAGTGACAGTCAAAGGCACAAGTTATTTCAAAGCTGCAAATCGTCACCTGATTTTGGTGAATCTCTAACTTCATTCCTATTATATTGAACCTCAAGTGGTTGGCGGGGGAAGGAAATTCTTGTAAACTTATTTTTTCTATTCAACATCCCCTGTGGGTTGCTTATTCCAAACAAAAGGAAAGAAGTCTATTAAGTTCCAAAAGTCCTTCTTTCTGCACTTACAGGCCACCGTGACCAAAAGACACTCATTCAACAAATATTTCTAGAGGGGCTACTGAATGCTCAGTGTTGTGCTAATACCAGGGAAACAGATAAAAAAACAAATACACAAGTCTTGAGATAAGACTTACGGATTTAAGTCCAAGTAGAACATAAAGTATGAAACATCCAAATAACTTTGTGATCAAAAGATGTTTGGAGTTGGGCTTCCCTGGTGGCGCAGTGGTTGAGAGTCCGCCTGCCGATGCAGGGGACATGGATTCGTGCCCCGGTCCGAGAGGATCCCACATGCCGTGGAGCGGCTAGGCCCGTGAGCCATGGCCGCTGAGCCTGCGCGTCTGGAGCCTGTGCTCCGCAACAGGAGAGGCCACAGCAGTGAGAGGCCCGCGTACCGCAAAAAAAAAAAAAAAAAAAGGTGTTTGGACTCAAATGGCAGAGAAAGAGCCTATCAGGTATTTTTCCACCAAGAAACGAGGTGTTATGTACTTTGATCCCAGTAAATTTTTTGGTCTGGCCCCTTGATCTATATTTGAAAAAGACAGATACTAAAGGAAACTAAAACTAAAACACTAAAAACTAAAAAATTTTTTAAAAGATGAAAAATTCCAGAATATGCCATAGTCTTACCTGCATCTGTTTGGGTTCTGGAATTTCTAAACCAAAGAAAGAACTACAATGGGCTAACCAAATGCAGTAAGATTTAACTAAACACCTATCAATCCAACGACTGCAGTGGGGGGTGAGCTCTGGGGTACAGAGGAGAATGAACCAGCTATACCCAGGAATACACCTAGAGAGACAAAAACTAAATAATTATAATGCAAGATCTTAGAATGATCTACGATTTAAAACTGCCCCAATCTAAATTCCAGAATTTCCCCAGGCCCTGAATGACAGGACATAAGGAGGGCCCTCAAAGCTTGCAGACACCTAAAATTATACAGGGTGAGAGAATAGAGGGGGGGAAAGAAACTTCAGAGAGTCCATCCACACGTGATGGAAACAAGCCCTTAGATTACCATCTCATCTGCTGTGTGTGGACAGAGCAATGCTTAATCCAGGCTTCTGCTGGTGAGCCTGGTGATAACCAGGGAATGCCCTGGGCCTGCTGATTTATGCTCCACTATCTGAAAAATCACTAGGCCACTTTTATACCCCCAAGGGGAATTCAAATGACAGGCTTCAAATGACACGTCTTACACCAGTCCTGAATCAAGGAGCAAACTGAGAAAGCTCCCAAGTCACGGTACCTGGGAATTCCAAAAGCAAATGTTTTAGACTTTAATAAGAGACATGTCAAAAAATCCAATTAATTCACCTCATCTAATTAAATGAGTTAATTGGAAATACGATACGGTACCTTTATCTCAACTGCTACCTGAATCTGCAAGTCAGCTTACGGGGAGAAGGAAGGGCAATTTTTATTTTGTGAGGAAGAAATGAGACAACAAGGAGACGGGGACAAAAAAAAAGCATCTGATTCTTGGTAGAAAACAATATCCAACACTGACACAGTAATGTTCCCAGAAAAAAAAAATGGATTTTGAATATTTCCTCCACCTACAAATAAATACAGGCCTAGTGTCGCTATTGTACGTAAAATACACAACTGCTTGCTGTCTGCAGTCATGTTTGAAATTATGGTAGAAGGTCTCACTTGACTTATACTTAATGAACTGTTCCCTAGAGTCTCTTCTGCAAAAGCTGTTAGGGAACACTCTATATGATTCTGTGATTTACGACAAGGATATAATCCTGTTCTAACAGGCTTTTGGGTCGGGGAAATGTGGTAACGTGCCAAGGGACAGGATGCGCCCTGCAGTGCATCTCCATCACAGCAAGGCTTGCTCCAGTGTGGAATCCAGTAGGAATCAGATCACATCTGGATTTGGTGGCAGAAACGGTTATTACAGAACAGCTCTTACAAGGTGTTTGTTCCTAACTGCAGCTGTGTCTCCCAAGAGCAAGAATGAAAATATAAATTACAATGTGTCTGAAACCTCCCAGATCTTCAGAACACAGGCTAACATCTCCTCCCTAACGTTAACCCAGACTGCTGTTAGAAGTTTATCCTCAAGGGTAGGTAACACACTGCTTCAACTTAGCATGCAGAAAGGGTCCAGAGGTCTGGGTCCCGCTGCAGCTGATAATGCCCGTCCTAAAACAAGCCATCAATCGTTAACAGCCATGCAAATTGTGGAAAGTAGAAAGTTATTCACTGTTACAGCTTCCCGATTTGCTAAGTACCCCATCGTGATGGGATCGCTCTTTCGCCTCCTTGCATTGCGAGAGAAGAAAAAAATCGTATTATCTTCTCTGTCTCATGCAGGTTTAGCTCAGAAAGTCATCTCAGGTGATGCCACTGGCACATCTGCCACTGTTTTAATGTTTTTTCAAGAGGCAGGAACAAGAAGACCCACGTGACTGCTCAGCTTCTCGGAACAGGTGGGAAACATGGTATGTGCTTTGGTAAAAAAAAATGTTTTAAAGACATAAAGTCATATTAATAATTTGCACCCTCGGTGGAACAACTTCTGGGAAATGAAAATCTATCGTATTTTGGCAACAGTTACAACAGGTGGTTGGAATTCTGGGCACTTGCCAAACCACCTTGAACTTTTATGTGACTAGCAAGCTAATGTATCACATTGCACACTAGAGTTATAATGAGCTGTAAACAGATAGGTCCAATGGAAGAAATGAAATGAAAACAATGATAAACAGACACAAATGGTAAATCTGAAATTGGACAAGACTAACGTGGTTTAATGGAACAGGAAGGTTAATGACAGTAACAATGGTTATTGACTGAGTACTTACTATGGACCAAGCACCGTTCTAAGCATCTTACACGTAATATCATTCACTTAATCTTCACAGTAACAACCCTACGAAATAGGAGTTATTATTATCCCCATTTTATAAGTGAAGAAATGGAAGCAAAGAAGTAAGGTGCCCAGCTAGTGGCAGAGCCACCATCCACGTTCAAGCCCCTAGTTTCCAGAGCCTGGGTGCATGACCTCCATGCCATACTTGGCTGGAAGTCAAGAGATATGTGCTCCATTCCCTGTTCTGTCGCAACCAGCTACATGACCTTGGGCAAACTGCCCAACTTCCCTGGATCTCTACTTCCTTATCTATATAATACAAGAGTTAAACTAGACCTTTAAGGTCACTTCCATGATCTTATTTCTCCTCCCTCCAGATAAAACTGACACCATGATAGCATGATTGAACACCAGACAAACAAAGGACAGATGCATAGACATATACATGTGTGCACAGACCTGACAGCCCCACGTGGTGAAGAACTCACAGGACTCTGTGCAGGAAAACCAGTTAAGAGAAACTGAGACCCAGGGAGGCTCAAAGAGTCACCAACACCCCCTAGAATAGCTACTTCATACTTGGAATTTAAGAGTGCTCAATCTCTGAGCTTATTTTTATAGAAACTTAAGATTTATTCTGACAGCGTTATTTACAGTAGCCAAGACATGGCAACAACCTGAATATCCATCAATGGATGAACAGATAAAGGAACTATGGGATATACGCAATGGAGTATTATTCGGCCTTAAGAAAGAAGGAAATCTTGCCATTTGGGACAACACAGATCTTAAGGGTATTATGCTAAGTGAAATAAGTCAGACAGAGAAAGACAAACACCATCTGAACACCACTTACGAATCCAAAAAAGAACCCCCAAAGACACAGAGAAGAGATTGGTGGTTGCCAGAAGTGGGCTGGGGGTGTGTGTGTCGGGGGAGTCAACAGGTGAAAGTGGTCAAAAGGTACAAACTTCCAGTTATGAGATTAATAGTCCTAGAAATGTAATGGTGTCTATAATTAACAAGAGAGTAAGTTTTCAAAATTCTCATCACAAGAAAAATATTTGTAAAAATGTGTGGACATTAACTAAACTTATTGTGGTAATCATTTCACAACATATACATATTGCTAATATATATTTACACATCACTTGCAATATGTATATTTTACAATATATCTATATATAACATATTTGGCAATATATATGAGATATATATATATAAAATCATTATGATGTACACCTAAAACTAATACAATGTTATGTATCAATTATATCTCAATTAAAAAAAATTATTTTGATACTGAATCCTTTTTGCCCTCATTTATCCTACTTGGGTTACTCCTTAGACATAGCTAAGTCTAAAATAAGTGCAGGGGCTTCCCTGGTGGCGCAGTGGTTAAGAATCCGCCTGCCAATGCAGGGGACACGGGTTTGAGCCCTGGTCCAGGAAGATCCCACGTGCCGCGGAGCAACTAAGCCCATGCGCCACAACTACTGAGCCTGCGCTCCAGAGCCCGCGAGCCACAACTACTTTAGCCTGCAGGCCTAGAGCCCATGCTCTGCAACAAGAGAAGCCACCGCAATGAGAAGCCTACGCACCACAACGAAGAATAGCCTGGCTCCCCGCAACTAGAGAAAGCCCACGGGCAGCAACGAAGACCCAACGCAGCCAAAAATAAATAAATAAATAAATTTATAAAAAAATAAAATAAGTGCAGGAAAATACTACTCTTTCTTTGAACTGCAGTAAACATTGAGGTACTTAAGTTTTATCTTCATATAAAATACTGTTCAATTTTTTAAAAACATGTAATATAACTCTACAATCTAAATACAGAAAATATTATACATTTCCAGTCTTTGAATCAGTAAAAGACTGACTGCCCTCCATTTACAGGTTTGCAACATTACACTTGCATACTTAAAAATGCAGTTATCATAAAAGGTGTTGCTTAAAGGCAGCTTTTGTAATGCAGTGTGAATTTCAAAGGAGCACATAGCATATAAGAAATGGTGTTTACAAGAAAAAGTTATTCTCTGCCTCTCAGTAAAGCTAAAGTATTTCGGTATTAGATCCCCTCTGATTAGATTTTCAGATTGGTTCAGATATACAGACCTAGAAATCATTTTGGAAAATGACCTTACCAAGCTTTGTAAAAACATAAAACATAATTGATAGTTAATCAAGCGTCATACGATTGCCACCAAATCTGAATCCATTTTTAAGACCTACTAGGAAGTCAAGTAATTGGGATCCAGTGCATTCTCCTTTTTAATCTATACACCTTGAATACGTTTATGCGATATCCATACAATTCCACAAGCTAAAGAGAGGAGATTTTAAATGCAGGAAATGGAGGCCAATGGGAGAAACAACTGAACACCTTCCCTTTGCTTTTTTTCCCCTTT